>NC_133327.1:66118596-66459596 GCF_042186555.1 Aquarana catesbeiana
GGATAAATAAGAGGAGCTCTAAACAACTGAACTATCAAAATATCAATAACACAATAGTGGTGATACCCTCTACTAGTGTTTTTTTACACCTTTGTGTAATCTACTACTGTTAACATACCACAAATCATATAACACGTGACAATGAATATATATGTGACGTTTTAAGTGAAACACATGTGCATATACATCTCACTCCATGCTGTGAAATATCAACACTCCACACAAAAGTCCATATATAAAGAAGACAGCCTCAAAAGGGCTATATGTGATAACAAAAAATAGGTGACGGAATATAAATCAAGTGTCCAAAAAAATCTTGTCAATAAATGATGTCCACAAACGAGTGTCTCCGTGTGTCTTCCACCTCACCAACGTGTCAGTGACTCACACCCTCCAGACATACACTCACCGATTTATATTGCCAGCATTCTCATGCAAGGCAAACAGCGCTTTCTTTACCACACTCCAAGGCAAATGGATCATACGATGTCCATAGTGATAGTTATTCAATGGATCCACATAAAAGACAATAAATGCTCCAATAGTGTGAACCAGCAAACAAAATTTATTAAACCACTGCAATCTTCATATAATGCACTCACATCTTAAAAAGATAAAACCAGCAGAAACTCAGTGCAATTCACATCAATCTTCAACTCTGTGGATAAACCTTATAACCAGCGGTCACGGCGGACCCAAGGTGTGCAGCTGCTAGGCTCTAATCTCACCCCTCCCTCGGTGAACCTCCACTCCTCCGTGCACTCGAGTTCCTAACCTCCTGTGTGGCTGACAGCGCTCGCGTCACGTCTCACAGCCACGCCCCCTACATATGTCTAGAAGGCCAATGCACTATCCATTGCATTACACAGCTCAGCAGTTCTTCTGCTTTTGTATCAACTTATACCACTTACATAGCTTGTAAGTACTTTTGCTCAAGGCAGCTTCTTATTGCTCTGCAATGCTACAGCCTATGAAGTATTTTAACCTTCTTGTTTAAAGTATGCGATCTTTATTTTTTATAAAACGTATTTGCGTTTTGTCGGTCAATTGAATAGTTACCTGAATTGTTTGACTAGAGGGTGACAAAATCAGACCACCCCTGTCTGTGATGCCAGGGAAATTGGAAAATTTGTGTAAATACTTACCATAATTTCCCTTTCTTGTTGTTACAGATTTTTCCTCACTTCTGGTAAAATCATTGTCTGTCTGGTCAGTGGGTGGAAAAATGTTCCAGTCGTCTGTGGGTGGCCCTGCAATTGCAAGAAAACCCCATCCCCATATTGAAGTGAATAGGTGGTTGTTCACATTACAAATAAATGGGCATCCAGGTTGGCTAGCAATCCAGCTGATCTCTAAGATAAGTTCATATAAGCATGTATACAACATAGTGACATTACTAAAATACATGCACAGTTGCACATGGTCATATGTAGAGATATACAGTATGATGGATACTGCTGTTAAATTTATATTCAATGACATGGAAGCAAACCTTTAAAAAAAAAAAACAATCAGACCATGTAATATACTATATACACACACTAAAAGTAGAGTTTCTCTTTAATGTTGATATCATTTGCCTTTTTAATCCCAAGAGACAGTTGTTAGGCTAGGCTTACATCTTTGAAATTCTGTGTTTATTCTACTGTGTTTCCCTGAAAATAAGCCCGGGTCTTATATTAATTTTGACAACAAAAGAAAGAGTAGGGCTTATTTTCGGGGTAGGTCTTATCATGCCATGTGCTGTCTCTCTCCCTCCCTGCCTGTCATGAATCCCCTGTGTAAAAGTGCTTGTAGAATGTTGGTATCACACAATGCAAAACTGCTGCATGCTGAGATGTAGTGCCACATACCTTCTTATATCGCCTGCGACACGCCGGAGGTCTGCAGAGGAAGGGGGCCCGAGATCCCCCGCTGATATCTCAGAGAGGGAGAGATTAGCTGAGCAGCTCATCACTTCCTCTCCAAGATGTCAGCGGGGGATCTCGGCCCCCCACCCTGTGCAGAGCTCCGGCGGGTTAAGGAAGTGATGAGCTGCACTCAGCTAATCTCTCCCTCTCCAAGATGTCAGCGGGGGATCTCGGCCCCCCACCCTGTGCAGAGCTCCGGCGGGTTAAGGGAGAGATTAGCTGAGTGCAGCTCGTCACTTCCTTAGCCTGCTGAACCTCTCCTCCCTGCTCCGAGCACTGTAGGGGGGCGAAATCCCCCACTGACAGCTGGGAGGAGAGGAACAGATCAGCTGATCGCAGAGCGGTTGTATTCCGAAGGTAGTTTTTTCCGAGCAATAAAATGAAAAGCTCTCTTTCTGAGAAGACCAGAGCAGAGAGAGTGGGACACCATTATCTAGAGCAGGGGTCTTAAACTGGCGGCCCTCCAGCTGTTGTGAAACTACAAATCCCATGAGGCATTGCAAGGCTGACAGTTATAGTATGACTCCCCCAGGCAGAGGCATGATGGGACTTGTAGTTTTGCAACAGGTCTTGGACCTTGTCATTCACGTCCTCTCCTCCTTCCCCCCGCTGCTCTCTGGGAGACACACAAAGGTCGCAGAAGACAGCAGAATCATTCAAAAAGTGCAGTGCGACTCGCACATGCGCAGTAGGAAACAGGCTGTGAAGCCGCAAGGCTCCTGCACCCGAAGCTGATGAATGGGTCGGCTTCGGGTGCCGATATCGTGTACTCCCTGGACAGGTAAGTGTCCTTATATTAAAAGTCAGCAGCTACAGTATTTGTTGCAGATACAAATTTAAATAATCTCTTAAAGCAGAGTTCCAGCCTGTAGTAAAAAAAAGTTAAATCAGCAGCTACAGTGTCAGTGATACAATAGTAGGGTCACATAATCTGGGTATGGTGTTCTGTCAATCACCATGATGTAGTGGTGGGGTGGACACAGAGACTATACGAAACCAGACTGCATATTTGGTCATTTCTCAATGCAAACTAAGGATGTTAAAGAGCCAGTTGGTTTCAGTTGAGTGAAGATTTTCAGTATGAGAGGAGTATCCATATAATAATGTGTTACTACTTTGATTTATGTATTTGACCAAAACACAACTCTGGTGGGACTCAAACCCACAACCTTTGAATTACTACATGTTCTAGAAGTCCAATGCGCTATCCATTGCGCCACAGAGCCAGCTACTCACTTGCTGTTGTGACCAGTTCCTGGGCCTGATCTCTCAAATTTTCAGAGGCTACAATTTAAATGCTAAGCCAATATATAACACAAACTACAAGCAAGTTATATAAAACTTCACTTTAGTTAAAGGAAGCTTCTACTTACTCTGCAGTACTACATCCTATGGAGTATATCAGCCTCCTAGTTTAGGCTCTACAACCTTTCTTTTTTATTACTTAGTTCTGTTTTGTCCATTAGTTGAACAGTTACCTGAATTATTCCACTGGAGGTTGATAAGACCACCACCTGTTTCTGTAACACCAGGAAAACTGGGAAATTGTCTAAACAATTAGCCTCGGTTCACACTAGATGTGGTGCAAATTCGCTGCAGATTCTCACCGCATCAAAATTGCAAACCCATCCATGCGAACCAATTGGATAGTGTATGCTAATTTAACCACTTAAGGACCGCCTAACGCCGATTTACGTCGGCAAGGCGGCACGGGCAGGCAAAATCACGTACATGTACGTGATTTGCCTCTCGCGGGTGGGGGGTCCGATCGGACCCCCCCCCGGTGCCCGAAGCGGTCCCGTTCTGTTCCCCGGCGATCCGAGATGAGGGGGAGGCCATCCGTTCGTGGCCCCCCCCTCGCGATCGCCGCCGGCCAATGGGAACACTCCTTTGCTGCTGTATGCTAAACAGCAGCAAAGGAAATTATGTCATCTCCCCTCGGCTCGGTAGTTTCCGTTCCAGCGCCGAGGGGAGAAGACATCAATGTGAGTGCACAACACACACACACACAGTAGAACATGCCAGGCATACAAAACACCCCGATCCCCCCCCCCGATCGCCCCCCGATCCCCCCCCAATCACCCCCCCCCCCCCCTGTCACAAACTGACACCAGCAGGTTTTTTTTTTTTTTTTTTTTTTTTTTTTCTGATTACTGCATAGTGTCAGTTTGTGACAGTTACAGTGTTGGGACAGTGAGTATTACCCCCCTTTAGGTCTAGGATACCCCCCTAACCCCCCCTAATAAAGTTTTAACCCCTTGATCACCCCCTGTCACCAGTGTTGCTAAGCGATCATTTTTCTGATCGCTGTATTAGTGTCGCTGGTGACGCTAGTTAGTGAGGTAAATATTTAGGTTCGCCGTCAGCGTTTTATAGTGACAGGGACCCCCATATACTACCTAATAAATGTTTTAACCCCTTGATTGCCCCCTAGTTAACCCTTTCACCACTGATCACCGTATAACCGTTACGGGTGACGCAGGTTAGTTCGTTTATTTTTTATAGTGTCAGGGCACCCGCCGTTTATTACCTAATAAAGGTTTAGCCCCCTGATCGCCCGGCGGTGATATGCGTCGCCCCAGGCAGCGTCAGATTAGCGCCAGTACCGCTAACACCCACGCACGCAGCATGCGCCTCCCTTAGTGGTATAGTATCTGATCGGATCAATATCTGATCTGATCAGATCTATACTAGCGTCCCCAGCAGTTTAGGGTTCCCAAAAACACAGTGTTAGCGGGATCAGCCCAGATACCTGCTAGCACCTGCGTTTTGCCCCTCCGCCCAGCCCACCCAAGTGCAGTATCGATCGATCACTGTCACTTACAAAACACTAAACGCATAACTGCAGCGTTCGCAGAGTCAGGCCTGATCCCTGCGATCGCTAACAGTTTTTTTGGTAGCATTTTGGTGAACTGGCAAGCAAGCACCAGGCAGCGTCAGGTTAGCGCCAGTACCGCTAACACCCACGCACGCACCGTACACCTCCCTTAGTGGTATAGTATCTGATCGGATCAATATCTGATCCGATCAGATCTATACTAGCGTCCCCAGCAGTTTAGGGTTCCCAAAAACGCAGTGTTAGCGGGATCAGCCCAGATACCTGCTAGCACCTGCGTTGTGCCCCTCCGCCCGGCCCAGCCCAGCCCACCCAAGTGCAGTATCGATCGATCACTGACACTTACAAGGCACTAAACGCATAACTGCAGCGTTCGCAGAGTCAGGCCTGATCCCTGCGATCGCTAACAGTTTTTTTGGAAGCTTTTTATTGAACTGGCAAGCACCAGCGGCCTAGTACACCCCGGTCGTAGTCAAACCAGCACTGCAGTAACACTTGGTGACGTGGCGAGTCCCATAAGTGCAGTTCAAGCTGGTGAGGTGGCAAGCACAAGTAGTGTCCCGCTGCCACCAAAAAGACAAACACAGGCCCGTCGTGCCCATAGTGCCCTTCCTGCTGCATTCGCCAATCCTAATTGGGAACCCACCACTTCTGCAGCGCCCGTACTTCCCCCATTCACATCCCCCAACGAAATGCAGTCGGCTGCATGAGAGGCATTTTTATGTGCTCCCGAGTACCCCTACCCAACGAACCCCCCCCAAAAAGATGTTGTGTCTGCAGCAAACGCGGATATAGGCGTGACACCCACTATTATTGTCCCTCCTGTCCTGACAATCCTGGTCTTTGCATTGGTGAATGTTTTGAACGCTACCATACACTAGTTGAGTATTAGCGTAGGGTACAGCATTGCACAGACTAGGCACACTTTCACAGGGTCTCCCAAGATGCCA
Source organism: Aquarana catesbeiana (assembly GCF_042186555.1). Lineage (NCBI taxonomy): Eukaryota > Metazoa > Chordata > Amphibia > Anura > Ranidae > Aquarana > Aquarana catesbeiana. Next base: position 66,124,293 of record NC_133327.1, read on the forward strand.
TCGCATTTTGAGAGACCCGAACCTGGAACCGGTTACAGTTATAAAAGTTAGTTACAAAAAAAGTGTAAAAAAAAAAAAAAATATATATAAAATAAAAAAAAATAGTTGTCGTTTTATTGTTCTCTCTCTCTATTCTCTCTCTCTATTGTTCTGCTCTTTTTTTACTGTATTCTATTCTGCAGTGTTTTATTGTTATTGTTATTGTTATTATGTTTTATCATGTTTGTTTTTCAGGTATGTAATTATTTATACTTTATTGTTTACTGTGCTTTATTGTTAACCATTTTTTTGTCTTCAGGTACGCCATTCACAACTTTGAGTGGTTATACCAGAATGATGCCTGCAGGTTTAGGTATCATCTTGGTATCATTCTTTTCAGCCAGTGGTCGGCTTTCATGTAAAAGCAATCCTAGCGGCTAATTAGCCTCTAGACTGCCTTTACAAGCCGTGGGAGGGAATGCCCCCCCCCCCCCACCGTCTTCCGTGTTTTTCTCTGGCTCTCCTGTCTCAACAGGGAACCTGAGAATGCAGCCGGTGATTCAGCCAGCTGACCATAGAGCTGATCAGAGACAAGAGTGGCTCCAAACATCTCTATGGCCTAAGAAACCGGAAGCTACGAGCATTTTATGACTTAGATTTCGCCGGATGTAAATAGCGCCATTGGGAAATTGGGGAAGCATTTTATCACACCGATCTTGGTGTGGTCAGATGCTTTGAGGGCAGAGGAGAGATCTAGGGTCTAATAGACCCCAATTTTTTCAAAAAAGAGTACCTGTCACTACCTATTGCTATCATAGGGGATATTTACATTCCCCGAGATAACAATAAAAATGATTTAAAAAAAAAAAAAATGAAAGGAACAGTTTAAAAATAAGATAAAAAAGCAAAAAAATAATAAAGAAAAAAAAAAAAAAAAAAAAAAGCACCCCTGTCGCCCCCTGCTCTTGCGCTAAGGCGAACGCAAGCGGCGGTCTGTCGTCAAGCGTAAACAGCAATTGCACCATGCATGTGAGGTATCGCCGCGAAGGTCAGATCGAGGGCAGTAATTTTTGCAGTAGACCTCCTCTGTAGATCTAAAGTGGTAACCTGTAAAGGCTTTTAAAGGCTTTTAAAAATGTATTTATTTTGTTGCCACTGCACGTTTGTGCGCAATTGTAAAGCATGTCATGTTTGGTATCCATGTACTCGGTCTAAGATCATCTTTTTTATTTCATCAAACATTTGGGCAATATAGTGTGTTTTAGTGCATTAAAATTTAAAAAAGTGTGTTTTTTCCCCAAAAAATGCGTTTGAAAAATCGCTGCGCAAATACTGTGTGAAAAAAAAAAATGAAACACCCACCATTTTAATCTGTAGGGCATTTGCTTTAAAAAAATATATAATGTTTGGGGGTTCAAAGTAATTTTCTTGCAAAAAAAAAAAAACTTTTTCATGTAAAAAATAAGTGTCAGAAAGGGCTTTGTCTTCAAGTGGTTAGAAGAGTGGGTGATGTGTGACATAAGCTTCTAAATGTTGTGCATAAAATGCCAGGACAGTTCAAAACCCCCCCAAATGACCCCATTTTGGAAAGTAGACATCCCAAGCTATTTGCTGAGAGGCATGTCGAGTCCATGGAATATTTTATATTGCGACACAAGTTGCGGGAAAGAGACAAATTTTTTTTTTTTGCACAAAGTTGTCACTAAATGATATATTGCTCAAACATGCCATGGGAATATGTGAAATTACACCCCAAAATACATTCTGCTGCTTCTCCTGAGTACGGGGATACCATATGTGTGAGACTTTTTGGGAGCCTAGCCGTGTACGGGACCCCGAAAACCAAGCACCGCCTTCAGGCTTTCTAAGGGGCGTGAATTTTTGATTTCACTCTTCACTGCCTATCACAGTTTCGGAGGCCATGGAATGCCCAGGTGGCACAAAACCCCCCCAAATGACCCCATTTTGGAAAGTAGACACCCCAAGCTATTTGCTGAGAGGTATAGTGAGTATTTTGCAGACCTCACTTTTTGTCACAAAGTTTTGAAATTTGAAAAAAGAAAAAAAAAAAAAGTTTTTTCTTGTCTTTCTTCATTTTCAAAAACAAATGAGAGCTGCAAAATACTCACCATGCCTCTCAGCAAATAGCTTGGGGTGTCTACTTTCCAAAATGGGGTCATTTGGGGGGGTTTTGTGCCACCTGGGCATTCCATGGCCTCCGAAACGGTGTTAGGCAGTGAAGAGTAAAATCAAAAATTCACGCCCTTAAAAACGCTGAAGGCGGTGATTGGTTTTCGGGGCCCCGTACGCGGCTAGGCTCCCAAAAAGTCCCACACATGTGGTATCCCTATACTCAGGAGAAGCAGCTAAATGTATTTTGGGGTGCAATTCCACATAGGCCCATGGCCTGTGTGAGCAATATATCATTTAGTGACAACTTTGTGCAAAAAAAAAAAAAAAAAAAAAGTGTCACTTTCCCGCAACTTGTGTCAAAATATAAAATATTCCATGGACTCAATATGCCTCTCAGCAAATAGCTTGGGGTGTCTACTTTCCAAAATGGGGTCATTTGGGGGGGGGTTGTGCCACCTGGGCATTCCATGGCCTCCGAAACTGTGATAGGCAGTGAAGAGTGAAATCAAAAAGTTACACCCTTAGAAATCCTGAAGGCGGTGATTGGTTTTCGGGGTCCCATACGCGGCTAGGCTCCCAAAAAGTCCCACACATGTGGTATCCCCGTACTCAGGAGAAGTAGCTGAATATATTTTGGGGTGCAATTCCACATAGGCCCATGGCCTGTGTGAGCAATATATCATTTAGTGACAACTTTTTGTAAATATTTTTTTTTTTTTTTTTTTTGTCATTATTCAATCACTTGGGACAAAAAAAATAAATATTCAATGGGTTCAACATGCCTATCAGCAATTTCCTTGGGGTGTCTACTTTCCAAAATGGGGTCATTTGGGGGGGTTTTGTACTGCCCTGCCATTTTAGCACCTCAAGAAATGACATAGGCAGTCATAAACTAAAAGCTGTGTAAATTCCAGAAAATGTACCCTAGTTTGTAGACGCTATAACTTTTGCGCAAACCAATAAATATACGCTTATTGACATTTTTTTTACCAAAGACATGTGGCCGAATACATTTTGGCCTAAATGTATGACTAAAATTGAGTTTATTGGATTTTTTTTATAACAAAAAGTAGAAAATATCATTTTTTTTCAAAATTTTCGGTCTTTTTCCGTTTATAGCGCAAAAAATAAAAACTGCAGAAGTGATCAAATACCATCAAAAGAAAGCTCTATTTGTGGGAAGAAAAGGACGCAAATTTCGTTTGGGTACAGCATTGCATAACCGCGCAATTAGCAGTTAAAGCGACGCAGTGCCAAATTGGAAAAAGACCTCTGGTCCTTAGGCAGCATAATGGTCCGGGGCTCAAGTGGTTAACTAAACCCCCCCCCCCCCGCAATCAGTTTGCCAAACACAGTGCAATTTGCAGAATCAGATCGCATGGGTGTTCACACCCATGTGATCCAATTCTATTGCGGACAAAAAAAGGGTCCTACACCAGTTTGGTGCAAATGTGGTGTGATTTGACATACAAATCCATGGCACAAATTGCACCCCAGAGACACCACATGCAATTCGCACAGGAATGTGCTGCGATTCCTGTGCGAATTACATGGGGTGTCTCGCACCACATCAATGAGAACGCAGGCTTACTGTCATTTTTCTTTCTGGCACCATGAAGGGCCCCCCTGACCCCCACCCGGGGCCCTTTCCACTGATCCTGGGGCCCTTTATTCCCCTCAGGGGGCCCTTGGTTTACGGTCCCGCAGTGGGACCCTTTCACGTGTTCTTCTCTGAAAACCTTTCCGGCCATCTTGGGGCCCTCTCACGGAGGCGGAACCCCAGTTCCTGGTCGAAAGTGTGACCTTTGTGACCCTGGTAGTTCCGCCACTGGTGTCCATTTTTATTTTTCTTACATGCAAAAGTGCTTCCAGAGTGTGTTTTTGTGGTGTGAACTAGCCCTAAATCACTGTGAACACATGGTCAAAAAAGGTCTGGTATGAATATTACCCACATCAACAAGCCAGTTTGCTGATTCTAGATTTTTGGAAGACTGTCCTGATATTTAATACGAAAGGAGTTTCTATGTAATGATGTGCTTTTTCCTATGATTTACGTATGTGACCAAAACACAACTCTGGTGGGACTCAAACCTACAACCTTTGAATTGCTACACATTCTAGAAGTATAATGCACTATTCTTGTGTCACAGAGCCAGCTACAGCATGTATGTGACCAGTGACATGAGACTTTTTATGGTGGGATGGGAAGGAACCAAATATTTATCCATTCTACCTGTGAGAAGTATAATAAAGCATTCTCAAAATGATTTTGTCTGGGTATACGGTCTCCTAACCTGGTCATGCATGGAGAGAATTTTATCCGGTTCCTGATAAACAAGCAAAAATCCACTGTGTGGGTGTCCCTGGCAGCACTCACCCATCTGTCCTTCTTTGGTGACCAAATCCCTCTGGCCCTTATACAGCTTCAATTGTACCTCTTTTTGGTCTGATAGCTCTATACCAAATGTACTATTTTACTTCTAAAAGTGTTATTTTCACTAAGCGTTTTATCCAGCCTCAAATTATATTACAGCATTTTTTATTATGAAAAGTTAATAAAAAAACAAAAATAAAGGTAGAAAAATGCTAGTGTGGCCTAGCCAATTATTTACTGCATATTAGATCTTTGTTGTATGTTTAACCGGGGCCGTGGTAGGAATGTGTCCTTTGCCTACATACTGTGTGCTAAAAGATGCCCCTCTTTATCATTTCAGAAAGTTGAGCAAAAAATGTCTGACAAAGCGCTGGTTCACACCACAAAAACACCCTCCAGATTTATTTTTGCGTGCGCATTTTAACATGTTCTCGTGCATTTTTGATAGACGTGCAATTTGTTTGTCAAAATTTGTTAAAAACAATTTCGGAACCAAACTTGTTAATTCGGAAACATCTGAATCAACGAAAATCCGTTTACGAATATACAAAATTACGAATTTAGAATTTTCCGAATATTCGTAAATGTGCATATTCAAAAATTATCAGTAGTGGTAGTAGTAGTATCAGCATATCATTACACTGGGCTATTCTTTCACCAGGCAGTTAAAAAAGTATATATTTTTTTTTTACAATGTAGGGAAAGGCTACACCCCCACACCCCCATAAGATTTTGTCTTGACACTTTTAAGCCAATAACCAAAAATACACCTATAGCCGTCTACATTGTAACTTCTCACACTTTTTTCATTGTCTTAAATTGGGTATGAGCTGAGCATTCCCAGGTTCAATCTGATCCTGAACCCCACTGAGGTTAATAGGAGCTGAATCTTTACAAATCAGTAATAGCCATTTTCTGTGCTAATGGGCAAGGGATTACCTGGGGGCATGGGGAGCTAAGCAGTGGCCGGGGCATATGTACCAATACATTTTTGTAAAAATGATTATTCAGGGAGGAGAGGGTCTTTTTAAGTGGCTTAAAGGTGCAGCATTGAAAAGACAAAATTTCTTCAAATTACATGCCATATATTTGTATGTGGTTTCACAGAACATTGAGATTCTCTGGGACAGCTCCAGAGACACTGTATTGTGGTATTACATAATATGCATGTGTAATAATTTTGTTTATTTTTACATTATTCATTGGCTTACATACAGCAGCAACAGCCCAAAATGATTAACTTCAAAATAATAAGGCATAATTAGGTACAATGATTGTTTGGGGCAGCAACAATAGACCACGAATGTGCATTGGAAATAGCAGGAAAAATATAGCTAATATTTATTGCAACATACAGTATTTACCATAAAAAAAAAATAAACCTAACAGTGTCAATACAAATTGAAAAATAGTGTCAAAAGTCACAGTCACATAGCTTGTAATCATCTTTTCAGTATCACACTGTACTGAGTACAGAGTTTAACAAAATGTCAACCAAGGGTGCACCAAAATTCCTCAAAACCACAAACCCACATTTCAGAGAGGAGTTAGTTATTATGCAAGCTAAAAAAAATTACAGCATTATGTTTCAGAGAGCACAGCAAAACATCTGGCACAGTGGCTGGAGAATATTTAGTTTCATTGGGTTTAGGGGCAGCAATGTAAAAGGGAGAGATAAGTCTTTTTTTTTTTTTTTTCCAAGAAATAGCAGAGCGTGATATTTCAAAGGCAGCAGCCATATTGTATGGGCTTTCTGCACATTGTGCCAGAGTCAGAAACATTTCTGTCAGCACAGCAGGTTGAATCATCTTAGGGAATGACTATCCTGTTTTTTTTTTTTATGAGAGAGAAGTTTGCATTTAGTTATGTATTGGTACAATGATTCATGTATTTGTCCAAAATGTGGCTCAGTCCTACAAACTTTGAGTTACTATGGCTAGAAAACCAGTGCACCACAGAGATTACTGCTTGTCTAAAATAGTGCCTGACCTAATCCTATGTTATACAGCCAGTTCACATTGCAGCGCATGACCGCTGCAAAATGCATGAGAACAGAGGACGTGATTTTTTAAATCATGCTGCATCAAACCGCATAGCACTGCGATGCCATATGGTTTGGTGGTCGCAAACTTGTGCACATTGCTAGAAGCATTTGGGGTGCCATTAACAGTAATGGCACCCGGCTGTGTCTAACAGAGGGCAATGCACGAACCGCTCATAGAAATGCCTGTTTTGCACACCACAAATGGTGTAAGTGGGCCCTTAGAGATGTTACCAAAAACTCTGGTGATACTTGAACCCACAACTGTTGAATTACTACACTTTCTACTGCACCACAGAGCCATATGTGTAAAATGTCCCACACAGCTGAGCCTTGGGATGTGGACCAAAGGATAACAGTGCCCTGTCTCATGGAGCTCTTCCATCCGGTGGAATAGGATGACTACTTCTTCCACTCCTCTGTGACCTGCCTCTGGATGACACCCTGCCTCGTGATGTTGTACCTCTCTCTTTTTCCTCTTCTGCTATATCTGGCGCCCTCCTCATATCTTCATCATTCTAGCCAACTTGGCAGTAGACTACAGCTGTAGGAACATCTGTGCCGATTTGTTTTCCAAGCCAAACCTTCCTCCATGCACCTACTGCTTTCCTGCTCAACCCCATATGCAATTAATTGCTACTCATCATCTTGCACTAAGTGGCTCTATCATGCTGAAATAACTCAGCTGACTCCTCTATGTCAGTTGCGAAGCAATGGCCAGAGTACTTGTGGTTGAGAAGGTATAGCAAGATGCTAATGAGGATTTCATCACTCTCTTCTGTCTCCTAGGCTCAGAATAGCTTGAAGGCTTGGTTAGCCTCTCCATCACTTTCTGCACGTGCTCTAGGTGTATTGCATGCCCACTGCCTCTGATGCTGCACCTCTACCACTGCCTTGGTCTGTGGATAGCGATGCTGCTCACTCACTGATAGCTATGTCTGCTTCTCCCTTTGGGCCTTCTAGGTGTGATGTTAACATGGGGCTTATTTCATACTTTTTTGGCATCTACAGCAAGAGCTTTATGTGGGGGATGTGGTGCATTGGTTGCACTGGAAACTGTAGTGCTTTTATGGAACAAATTGCACCACAATAATATATTGTGCTCCCCATATTATTCTACGTTCCACTATAAAGCAATAAATGAGCAGACGTAAAAGCTTATATATGCATATATATGTATATGAAATACCTCAGACATCTAAATATTAATTCGAATGGAAATGCACTGGAAACTGTGGTGCTTTTATGCACTAAACTTCACAATAAAATGCTGTTCTGCTCATATTATTCTACATTATACTTTAAAGCAATACATGTACAGCTGTACATGCCTTTATATACATATATATGATTGAATTAATATACAGATGTCTGAGTTATTTAAATAGAAACAGCTTTTTTTCTGAAAATGTTCAGATGTCTATTAGGTTTATTTTTAATAAAGCATTATTTGAAACAGAACATTACAACATTTATTGCTATAATTAATGAGTCTTATATGATACTGCACGATATGTAAGTCCTTAGCAAACCTATTAAGCAAATGTTTCTGTGGTGCATTCAGTAAGGTGATTGCTTTCTACTGTTAGGACAAGATGTTGCTGTTGCAAATTTGAATCCCTGTAACATTGTGTTTCTCAAATAATGTAAAAGGAGCTTGAGGAAAAATATTAGCCATCAAAGCCATGTGTATGTTGTACATAAAATAGAGATTTCCATCAGTGTCATACCTTATTTGTCCCAAAATCCAGCTCTTCCAGTACTTTTTTTCGTAACGCATTTTATTGTGTATCCATGATAAAGCTGCTACTACAACAGATCAGCATAGCGGATAAAAGTGAACATTACAACTGACATGTTTGGCATAGAATACTTACAAAATATGGTGTGGACTTAAAAAAAAGACGTCTGTTGATTCAGTTTGATTTGAAGAGACAGTGGGTCTGCGGAGTCATACTTTTTTTAAAATAAATTGCACCAAAAACTTCACATCCAACACATTTCCAGATACTTGCTCCCCCACCGCATGCTGTTATTACTTATTAGATTATTTAAATTTTTAACTAAAACAGTGTCACTGATACAGTACATAATCTGGGTATGGTGTTCTGCCAATCATCATGATGTAGTAGAGGGGTGAACACAACACAATATTATGATCAGATCCTAGGCTGCATATTAGCTTCTTTCTCAATGCAAAATAAAGACATCAACATGCCAGTTTGTTGATTTGGGCGTATTAAAGCCTACCCTGATTTTCAACATGAGAGTGATTTCCATGTAATGATGTGACCAAAACGTGACTCTGGTGGGACTCGAACCCACAACCTTTCAACAGCTATCTATTATGCCTACAGAGCCAGCTGCCTTTCTGCTGTTATAACTACTTATACCACTTACATGGCATGTGAGCACTTTCGCTAAAGGAGACTTCTTATTGCCCTGCAGTCCTACAGCCTATGAAGTCAATTTAACTGACAATTGTGCGGTCATACAACGCTGTACCCAAACAAAATTAACGTTCTTCTTTTTCCACAAATAGAGCTTTCTTTTGGTAGTATTTGATCACCTCTTTTTATTTTTTGCGCTATAAACAAAAAAAGAGCGACAATTTTGAAAAAAAGACAAAACAATATTATAGCAAAAAGTAAAAAATAAATATCCCCCCGAAAAAAACTCTGGTGCAACTTGAACCCACAACCTTTGAATAGCTACATATGTCTAGAAGGCCAATGCACTATTCATTGCATTACACAGCTCAGCAGTTCTTCTGCTTTTGTACCAACTTATACCACTTACATAGCTTGTGAGTACTTTTGCTCAAGGCAGCTTCTTATTGCTCTGCAATGCTACAGCCTATGAAGTATTTTAACCTTCTTGTTTAAAGTATGCGATCTTTATTTTTTATAAAACGTAGTTGCGTTTTGTCGGTCAATTGAATAGTTACCTGAATTGTTTGACTAGAGGGTGACAAAATCAGACCACCCCTGTCTGTGATGCCAGGGAAATTGGAACATTTTTCCACCCACTGACCAGACAGACAACGATTTTACCAGAAGTGAGGAAAAATCTGTAACAACAAGAAAGGGAAATTATGGTAAGTATTTACACAAATTTTCCAGTCGTCTGTGGGTGGCCCTGCAATTGCAAGAAAACCCCATCCCCATATTGAAGTGAATAGGTGGTTGTTCACATTACAAATAAATGGGCATCCAGGTTGGCTAGCAATCCAGCTGATATCTAAGATAAGTTCATATAAGCATGTATACAACATAGTGACATTACTAAAATACATGCACAGTTGCACATGGTCATATGTAGAGATATACAGTATGATGGATACTGCTGTTAAATTTATATTCAATGACATGGAAGCAAACCTTTAAAAAAAAAAAAAACAATCAGACCATGTAATATACTATATACACACACTAAAAGTAGAGTTTCTCTTTAATGTTGATATCATTTGCCTTTTTAATCCCAAGAGACAGTTGTTAGGCTAGGCTTACATCTTTGAGATTCTGTGTTTATTCTACCGTGTTTCCCCGAAAATAAGCCCGGGTCTTATATTAATTTTGACAACAAAAGAAAGAGTAGGGCTTATTTTCGGGGTAGGTCTTATCATGCCATGTGCTGTCTCTCTCCCTCCCTGCCTGTCACGAATCCCCTGTGTAAAAGTGCTTGTAGAATGTTGGTATCACACAATGCAAAACTGCTGCATGCTGAGATGTAGTGCCACATACCTTCTTATATCGCCTGTGACACGCCGGAGGTCTGCAGAGGAAGGGGGGCCCGAGATCCCCCGCTGACATCTCGGAGAGGGAGAGATTAGCTGAGCAGCTCATCACTTCCTTAACCCGCCGGATCTCTGCACAGGGTGGGGGGCCGAGATCCCCCGCTGACATCTTGGAGAGGGAGAGATTAGCTGAGTGCAGCTCGTCACTTCCTTAGCCTGCTGAACCTCTCCTCCCTGCTCCGAGCACTGTAGGGGGGCAAAATCCCCCACTGACAGCTGGGAGGAGAGGAACAGATCAGCTGATCGCAGAGCGGCTGTATTCCGAAGGTACTTGGCACAATTGACACACACAGTCTACACTATACACTACTGCAACGGAGTTAGTGTATACACTATTCGCACAAGCACTCTACACTAGGGCTTATTTTCGGGGTAGGGCTTATTTTGCAGCCCTTCCCAAAAATCGCAGTAGGTCTTATTTTCGGAGTAGGTCTTATTTTCGGGGAAACACGGTATTGTAGCCCAGTGTTTAGCTGGCAAGAAAGGATCAGATACAGAGACACTGTGCTGCTACTGCTCTGTGTGTGTCCATACAAGATATCCATACTGATATAGCCAACGCTGTTCTGCTTAGGGTCCACCAGAGGTAGCCTGTTTGATATGAATTACCAGAGAGTCTCTGGTGCAAGATTATAATGGATTGTGGGATTTTGAGTTCACTGGAAGGACTTGGCTGTTGCTGTAGACGAGCTGAAGGACTACTAGTATTCCCAATGGTGGGACATAAAGGGGTAGAGTAGATATAGTTTTTTCCGAGCAATAAAATGAAAAGCTCTCTTTCTGAGAAGACCAGAGCAGAGAGAGTGGGAGACCATTATCTAGAGCAGGGGTCTTAAACTGGCGGCCCTCCAGCTGTTGTGAAACTACAAGTCCCATGAGGCATTGCAAGGCTGACAGTTATAGTATGACTCCCCCAGGCAGAGGCATGCTGGGACTTGTAGTTTTGCAACAGGTCTTGGACCTTGTCATTCACGTCCTCTCCTCCTTCCCCCCGCTGCTCTCTGGGAGACACACAAAGGTCGCAGAAGACAGCAGAATCATTCAAAAAGTGCAGTGCGACTTGCACATGCGCAGTAGGAAACAGGCTGTGAAGCCACAAGGCTCCTGCACCCGAAGCTGATGAATGGGTGCCGATATCGTGGACTCCCTGGACAGGTAAGTGTCCTTATATTAAAAGTCAGCAGCTACAGTATTTGTAGCTGCTGATTTAACTTTTTTTTTACTACAGGCTGGAACTCTGCTTTAAGAGATTATTTAAATTTGGATCTGCAACAGTGCCAGTGATACAATAGTAGGGTCACATAATCTGGGTATGGTGTTCTGTCAATCACCATGATGTAGTGGTGGGGTGGACACAGAGACTATACGAAACCAGACTGCATATTTGCTCATTTCTCAATGCAAACTAAGGATGTTAAAGAGCCAGTTGGTTTCAGTTGAGTGAAGATTTTCAATATGAGAGGAGTATCCATATAATAGTGTGTTACTACTTTGATTTATGTATTTGACCAAAACACGACTCTGGTGGGACTCGAACCCACAACCTTTGAATTACTACACGTTCTAGAAGTCCAATGCGCTATCCATTGCGCCACAGAGCCAGCTACTCACTTGCTGTTGTGACCAGTTCCTGGGCCTGATCTCTCAACTTTTCAGAGGCTACAATTTAAATGCTAAGCTAATATATAACACGAATTACGAGTAAGTTATATAAAACTTCACTTTTGTTAAAAGAAGCTTCTACTTACTCTGCAGTACTACATCCTATGGAGTATATCAGCCTCCTAGTTTAGGCTCTACAACCTTTCTTTTTTATTACTTAGTTCTGTTTTGTCCATTAGTTGAACAGTTACCTGAATTATTCCACTGGAGGTTGATAATTCCAGACCACCTGTTTCTGTAACACCAGGAAAACTGGGAAATTGTCTAAACAATTAGCCTCGGTTCACACTAGATGTGGTACGAATTCGCAACAAATTCGCTGCAGATTCTCACCGCATCAAAATTGCAAACCAATTGCGTAGTGTATGTTAATTTACTAACCCCCCCAGAAATCAGTTTGCCAAACACAGTGCAATTTGCAGAATCAGATCGCATGGGTGTTCACACCCATGTGATCCAATTCTGGTGCGGACAAAAAAAGGGTCCCACACCAGTTTGGTGCAAATGTGGTGAGATTTGACATACAAATCCATGGCTCAAATTGCACCCCAGAGACACCACATGCAATTCGCACAGGAATGTGCTGCGATTCCTGTGCGAATTACATGGGGTGTCTCGCACCACATCAATGAGAACGCAGGCTTAATGTCGTTTTTCTTTCTGGCACCATGAAGGGCCCCTCAGACCCCCGCCCGGGGCCCTTCCCACTGATCCTGGGGCCCTTTATTCCCGTCAGGGTGGCCCTTTTTTACGGCCCCACAGAGGGACCCTTTCACGTGTTCTTCTCTGAACCCCTTTCCTGCCATCTTGGCGCCCCCATCACGGAGGCGGAACCCCAGTTCCTGGTCAAAAGTGTGACCTTTGTGACCCTGGTAGTTCCGCCACTGGTGTCCGTTTTTATTTTTCTTACATGCAAAAATGCATCCAGAGTGTGTTTTTGTGGTGTAAACTAGCCCTAAATCACTGTGAGCACATGATCAAAAAAGGTCTAGTATGAATATTACCCACATCAACAAGCCAGTTTCCTTTCGTATTAAATATCAGGACAGTCTTCCAAAAAGCTAGAATCAGTAGTTTCTATGCAATGATGTGCTATTCCTATGATTTACGTGTGTGACCAAAACACAACTCTGGTGGGACTCAAACCTACAACCTTTGAAATGCTATATATTCTAGAAGTATAATGCACTATCACTTGTGCCACAGAGCCAGCCATATCACATCTGTGACCTGTGATATGAGACTTTTTATGGTGGGATGGGAAGGAGCCAAATATTTATCCATTCTACCTGTGAGAAGTATAATAAAGCATTCTCAAAATGATTTTGTCTGGGTATACGGTCTCCTAACCTGGTCATGCATGAAGAGAATTTTATCCGGTTCCTGATAAACCAGCAAAAATCCACTCTGTGGGTGTCCCTGGCAGCACTCACCCATCTGTCCTTCTTTGGTGACCATATCCCTCTGGCCCTCATACAGCTTCAATTGTACCTCTTTTTGGTCTGATAGCTCTATACCAAATGTACTATTTTACTTCTAAAAGTGTTATTTTCACTAAGCGTTTTATCCAGCCTCAAATTATATTACAGCATTTTTTATTATGAAAAGTTAATAAAAAAAACAAAAATAAAAGGTAGAAAAATGCTAGTGTGGCCTAGCCAATTATTTTCTGCATATTAGATCTTTGTTGTATGTTTAACCGGGGCCGTGGTAGGAACGTGTCCTTTTAGCACACAGTATGTAGGCAAAGATGTCCCTCTTTAGCATTTCAGAAAGTTGAGCAAAAAATGTCTGACAAAGCGCTGGTTCACACCACAAAAACACCCTCCAGATCCATTCCAGATTTATTTTTGCGTGCGCATTTTAACATGTTCTCGTGCGTTTTTGATAGACGTGCAATTTGTTTGTCAAAATTTGTTAAAAACAATTTCGGAACCAAACTCGTTAATTCGGAAACATCTGAATCAACGAAAATCCGTTTTCCGAATATTCGTAAATGTGCATATTCAAAAATTCTAAATTAGTAATTTTGTATATTCGTAAATTATCAGTAGTAGTAGTAGTATCAGCATATCATTATTCTGGTCTATTCTTTCACCAGGCAGTTAAAAAAGTATATATATTTTTTTTACAATGTAGGGAAAGGCTACACCCCCATAAGATTTTGTCTTGACACTTTTAAGCCAATAACCAAAAATACACCTATAGCCATCTTCATTGTAACTTCTCGAACTTTTTTAATTGTCTTAAATTGGGTATGAGCTGAACATAACCAGGTTCAATCTGATGCAGGTCCAGTGAACGTGACTTAAGTTCAGATCCTGAATCTGAACCCCACTGAGTATAATAGGAGCTGAATCTTTACAAATAAGTAATAGCCATTTTCTGTGCTAATGGGCAAGGGATTACCCGGGGGCATGGGGAGCTAAGCAGTGGCCGGGGCATATGTACCAATACATTTTTGTAAAAATGATTATTCAGCGAGGAGAGGGTCTTTTTAAGTGGCTTAAAGGTGCAGCATTGAAAATACAAAATTTCTTCAAATTACACGCCATAAATTTGTATGTGGTTTCACAGAACATTGAGATTTGCTGGGACAGCTCCAGAGACACTGTATTGTGGTATTACATAATATGCATGTGTAATAATGTTGTAATATTGTTGTTTATTTTTACATTCATTGACTTACATACGGCAGCAACAGTCCAAAATGATTAACTTCAAAATAATAAGGCATAATTAGGTACAATGATTGTTTGGGGCAGCAACAATAGACCACGAATGTGCATTGGAAATAGCTTTATTTTTTTTTATAGTATATACTGTATGTTGCAATACATGTTAGCTATATTGTTCCTGCTAACAGTGTCAATACAAATTGAAAAATAGTGTCAAAAGTCACAGTCACATAGCTTGTGATCATCTTTTCAGCATCACACTGTACTGGGTACAGAGTTTAACAAAATGTCAACCAAGGGTGCACCAAAATCCCTCAAAACCACAAACCTAGATTTCAGAGAGGAGTTAGTTATTATGCAAGCTAAAAAAAATTAGTGTTATGTTTCAGAGACAACAGCCAATCATCTGGTACAGTGGCTGGAGAATATCTAGTTTGATCGGGTTTAGGGGCAGCAATGTAAAAGGGAGAGATGAGTCTTCTTTTTCAAGAAATAGCAGAGGGTGACATTTCAAAGACAGCAGCCACAAATATTGTATGGACTTTCTGCACATTATGCCAGAAACATCAGCAGGTTGAATCATCTTAGTGAATGACTATCCTGTTATGTTTTTTTTTTTTATAAGAGAGAAGTTTGCATTTAGTTATGTATTGCTACAATGATTCATTTATTTGTCCAAAATGTGGCTCAGCCCTACAACCTTTGAGTTACTATGGCTAGAAAACCAGAGAGATTGTTGCTTGTTTAAAACAGTGCCTGACCTAATACTATGTTATATAGTCAGTTCACACCACAGTGTGTGCCCGCATGCATTCATTTCAATGGGCTGCAAAACGCGTGAGAACAGAGGATGTGATTTTTTTTTAAATCATGCTGCATCAAACCGTATAGTACTGTGATACCATATGGTTTGGGGGCCACAAACATGTGCACTTTGCTAGAAGCATTTGGGGTGCCATTAACTGTTAGACACAGCCGGGTGCCATTACTGAGGGCAATGCACAAACCGCTCATAGAAATGCCTGTTTTGCGCACCACAAGCGGTGTAAGTGGGCCATTAGAGATGTTACCAAAAACTCTGGTGATATTTGAACCCACTGTTGAATTACTACACTTTCTACTGCACCACAGAGCCATATGTTAAAAATGTCCCACATAGCTGAGCCTTGGGGTGTGGACCAAAGGATAAAAGTACCTTGTCTCATGGAGCTCTTCCATCCGGTGGAATAGGATGACTACTTCTTCCACTCCTCTGTGACCTGCCTCTGGATGACACCCTGCCTCGTGATGTTGTACCTCTTTCTTTTTCCTCTTCTGCTATATCTGGCGCCCTCCTCATATCTTCATCATTCTAGCCAACTTGGCAGTAGACTACAGCTGTAGGAACATCTGTGCCAATTTGTTTTCCAAGCCAAACCTTCCTCCATGCACCTACTGCTTTCCTGCTCAACCCCATATGCAATTAATTGCTACTCATCATATTGCACCAAGTGGCTATATCGTGCTGAAATAACTCAGCTGACTCCTCTATGTCAGTTGCGAGGCAATGGCCAGAGTACTTGTGGTTGAGAAGGCATAACAAGATGCTAATGAGGATTTCATCACTCTCTTCTGTCTCCTAGGCTCAGAAAAGCTTGAAGGCTTGGTTAGCCTCCCCACAACTTTCTGCACGTGCTCTAGGTGTATTGCATGCCCACTGCCTCTGATGCTGCACCTCTACCACTGCCTTGGCCTGTGGATAGCAATGCTGCTCACTCACTGATGGCTACGTCTGCTTCTCCCCTTGGGCCTTCTAGGTGTGATGTTAACACGGGGCTTATTTCATACTTTTTTGGCATCTGCAGCAAGAGCTTTATGTGGGATATGTGGTGCATTGGTTGCACTGGAAACTGTAGTGCTTTTATGGAACAAATTGCATCACAATAATATATATTGTGCTCCCCGTATTATTCTACGTTCCACTATAAAGCAATACATGCGCAGACGTAAAAGCTTATATATGCATATATATGTATATGAAATACCTCAGACATCTGAATATTAATTCAAATGGAAATTCACTGGAAACTGTGGTGCTTTTATGCACTAAACTTCACAATAATATGCTGTTCTGCTCATATTATTCTACGCTCTACTTTAAAGCAATATATGTGCAGCTGTAAATGCCTTTATATACATATATATGATTAAATACCTCAGACATCTGTATTTTAATTCAAATAGAAACAGACATCTGAACATTTTCAGAAAAAAAGCTATTAGGTTTACTTTTAATAAAGCGTTATTTGAATCAGAACATTACAACATTTATTGCTATAATGAATGAGTCTTATATGATACTGTACAATATGTAAGTCCTTAGCAAGACTCCTAAGCAAATGTTTCTGTGGTGCATTCAGTAAGGTGATTGCTTTCTACTATCAGGAGTAGATGTCACTGTTGCAAGTTTGAATCCCTGTGACATTGTGTTTCTCAAATAATGTAAAAGGAGTGTGAGGAAAAATATTAGCCATCAAAGCCATGTGTATGTTGCAAGTAGAAATTTCTATCAATTATTTGTCCCAAAATCCAGCACTTCTAGTACTTTTTTCATAAAGCACTTTATTGTGTATCCGTGATAAGCCATACTTTTTTTTAAATAAATCGCACCAAAAACTTCACATCCAACACATTTCCAAATACTTGCTTCCCCACCGCATGCTGTTATTACCAATTAGATTATTTAAATTTTTAACTAAAACAGTGTCAATGATACAATACGTAATCTGGGTATGGTGTTCTGCCAATCACCATGATGTAGTAGAGGGGTGAACACAACACAATATTATGATCAGATCCTAGGCTGCATATTAGCTTCTTTCTCAATGCAAAATAAAGACCTCAACATGCCAGTTTGTTGATTTGGGCGTATTAAAGCCTACCCTGATTTTCAACATGAGAGTGATTTCCATGTAATGATGTGACCAAAACATGACTCTGGTGGGACTCGAACCCACAACCTTTCAACAGCTATCTATTATGCCTACAGAGCCAGGTGCCTTTCTGCTTTTATAACTACTTATACCACTTACATGGCATGTGAGCACTTTCGCTAAAGGAGACTTCTTTTTGCTCTGCAGTCCTACAGCCTATGAAGTCAATTTAACTGACAATTGTGCGGTCATACAACGCTGTACCCAAACAAAATTAACGTTCTTCTTTTTCCACAAATAGAGCTTTCTTTTGGTAGTATTTGATCACCTCTTTTTATTTTTTGCGCTATAAACAAAAAAAGAGCGACAATTTTGAAAAAAAACAAAACAATATTATAGCAAAAAGTAAAAAATAAATATCCCCCCCGAAAAAAACTCTGGTGCAACTTGAACCCACAACCTTTGAATAGCTACATATGTCTAGAAGGCCAATGCACTATCCATTGCATTACACAGCTCAGCAGTTGTTCTGCTTTTGTACCAACTTATACCACTTACATAGCTTGTGAGTACTTTTGCTCAAGGCAGCTTCTTATTGCTCTGCAATGCTACAGCCTATGAAGTATTTTAACCTTCTTGTTTAAAGTATGCGATCTTTATTTTTTATAAAACTTAGTTGCGTTTTGTCTGTCAATTGAATAGTTACCTGAATTGTTTGACTAGAGGGTGACAAAATCAGACCACCCCTGTCTGTGATGCCAGGGAAATTGGAAAATTTGTGTAAATACTTACCATATTTTCCCTTTCTTGTTGTTACAGATTTTTCCTCACTTCTGGTAAAATCGTTGTCTGTCTGGTCAGTGGGTGGAAAAATGTTCCAGTCGTCTGTGGGTGGCCCTGCAATTGCAAGAAAACCCCATCCCCATATTGAAGTGAATAGGTGGTTGTTCACATTTCAAATAAATGGGCATCCAGGTTGGCTAGCAATCCAGCTGATATCTAAGATAAGTTCATATAAACATGTATACAACATAGTGACATTACTAAAATACATGCACAGTTGCACATGGTCATATGTAGAGATATACAGTATGATGGATACTGCTGATAAATGTATATTCAATGACATAGAAGCAAACCTTTAAAGAGAAACTCCACTTTTAGTGTGTGTATATAATATATTACATGGTCTGATTGTTTTTTTTTTTTTTTTTTTAATGTTGATATCATTTGCCTTTTTAATCCCAAGAGACAGTTGTTAGGCTAGGCTTACATCTTTGAAATTCTGTGTTTATTCTACCGTGTTTCCCCAAAAATAAGCCCGGGTCTTGTATTAATTTTGACAACAAAAGAAAGAGTAGGGCTTATTTTCGGGGTAGGTCTTATCATGCCATGTGCTGTCTCCCTCCCTGCCTGTCACGAATCCCCTGTGTAAAAGTGCTTGTAGAATGTTGGTATCACACAATACAAAAGTGCCGCATGCTGAGATGTAGTGCCACATACCTTCTTATATCGCCTGTGACACGCCGGAGGTCTGCAGAGGAAGGGGGGCCCGAGATCCCCCGCTGACATCTCGGAGAGGGAGAGATTAGCTGAGCAGCTCATCACTTCCTTAACCCGCCGGAGCTCTGCACAGGGAGAGGGGCCGAGATCCCCCGCTGACATCTTGGAGAGGGAGAGATTAGCTGAGTGCAGCTCGTCACTTCCTTAGCCTGCCGAACCTCTCCTCCCTGCTCCGAGCACTGTAGGGGGGCAAAATCCCCCGCTGACAGCTGGGAGGAGAGGAACAGATCAGCTGATCGCAGAGCGGCTGTATTCCAAAGGTACTTGGCACAATTGACACACACAGTCTACACTATACACTACTGCAACGGAGTTAGTGTATACACTATTCGCACAAGCACTCTACACTAGGGCTTATTTTCGGGGTAGGGCTTATTTTGCAGCCCTTCCCAAAAATCGCAGTAGGTCTTATTTTCGGAGTAGGTCTTATTTTCGGGGAAACACGGTATTGTAGCCCAGTGTTTAGCTGGCAAGAAAGGAGCAGATACAGAGACACTGTGCTGCTACTGCTCTGTGTGTGTCCATACAAGATATCCATACTGATATAGACAACGCTGTTCTACTTAGGGTCCACCAGAGGTAGCCTGTTTGATATGAATTACCAGAGAGACTCTGGTGCAAGATTATAATGGATTGTGGGATTTTGAGTTCACTGGAAGGACTTGGCTGTTGCTGTAGACGAGCTGAAGGACTACTAGTATTCCCAATGGTGGGACATAAAGGGGAAGAGTAGATATAGTTTTTTCCGAGCAATAAAATGAAAAGCTCTCTTTCTGTGAGAAAACCAGAGCAGAGAGAGTGGGACACCAATATCTAGAGCAGGGGTCTTAAACTGACGGCCCTCCAGCTGTTGTGAAACTACAAGTCCCATGAGGCATTGCAAGGCTGACAGTTATAGTATGACTCCCCCAGGCAGAGGCATGATGGGACTTGTAGTTTTGCAACAGGTCTTGGACCTTGTCATTCACGTCCTCTCCTCCTTCCCCCCGCTGCTCTCTGGGAGACACACAAAGGTCGCAGAAGACAGCAGAATCATTCAAAAAGTGCAGTGCGTCTCGCACATGCGCAGTAGGAAACCGGGTGCAGGTGCCTTGTGGCTTCACAGCCTAAGCTGATGAATGGGTCGGCTTCGGGTGCCGATATCGTGTACTCCCTGGACAGGTAAGTGTCCTTATATTAAAAGCCAGCAGCTACAGTATTTGTAGCTGCTGATTTAACTTTTTTTTTACTACAGGCTGGAACTCTGCTTTAAGAGATTATTTAAATTTGTATCTGCAACAGTGTCAGTGATATAATAGTAGGGTCACATAATCTGGGTATGGTGTTCTGTCAATCACCATGATGTAGTGGTGGGGTGGACACAGAGACTATACGAAACCAGACTGCATATTTGGTCATTTCTCAATGCAAACTAAGGATGTTAAAGAGCCAGTTGGTTTCAGTTGAGTGAATATTTTCAATATGAGAGGAGTATCCATATAATAGTGTGTTACTACTTTGATTTATGTATTTGACCAAAACACGACTCTGGTGGGACTCGAACCCACAACCTTTGAATTACTACACGTTCTAGAAGTCCAATGCGCTATCCATTGCGCCACAGAGCCAGCTACTCACTTGCTGTTGTGACCAGTTCCTGGGCCTGATCTCTCAACTTTTCAGAGGCTACAATTTAAATGCTAAGCCAATATATAACACAAACTACAAGCAAGTTATACAAAACTTCACTTTAGTTAAAGGAAGCTTCTACTTACTCTGCAGTACTACATCCTATGGAGTATATCAGCCTCCTAGTTTAGGCTCTACAACCTTTCTTTTTTATTACTTAGTTCTGTTTTGTCCATTAGTTGAACAGTTACCTGAATTATTCCACTGGAGGTTGATAATACCAGACCACCTGTTTCTGTAACACCAGGAAAACTGGGAAATTGTCTAAACAATTAGCCTCGGTTCACACTAGATGTGGTGCGAATTCGCAACAAATTCACTGCAGATTCTCACCGCATCAAAATTGCAAACCCATCCATGCGAACCAATTGGATAGTGTATGCTAATTTAACTAACCCCCCCCACAATCAGTTTGCCAAACACAGTGCAATTTGCAGAATCAGATTGCATGGGTGTTCACACCCATGTGATCCAATTCTATTGCGGACAAAAAAAGGGTCCTACACCAGTTTTGTGCAAATGTGGTGTGGTTTGACGTACAAATCCATGGCACAAATTGCACCCCAGAGACACCACGTGCAATTTGCACAGGAATGTGCTGCGATTTCTGTGCGAATTGCATGCGGTGTCTCGCACCACATCAATGAGAACGCAGGCTTACTGTAGTTTTTCTTTCTGGCACCATGAAGGGCCCCCCTGACCCCCACCCGGGGCCCTTCCCACTGATCCTGGGGCCCTTTATTCCTGTCAGGGGGCCCTTGGTTTACGGTCCCGCAGTGGGACCCTTTCACGTGTTCTTCTCTGAACCCCTTTCCTGCCATCTTGGGGCCCTCTCACGGAGGCGGAACCCCAGGTCCTGGTCGAAAGTGTGACCTTTGTGACCCTGATAGTTCTGCCACTGGTGTCCATTTTTATTTTTCTTACATGCAAAAATGCATCCAGAGTGTGTTTTTGTGGTGTGAACTAGCCCTAAATCACTGTGAACACATGATCAAAAAAGGTCTGGTATGAATATTACCCACATCAACAAGCCAGTTTGCTGATTCTAGATTTTTGGAAGACTGTCCTGATATTTAATATGAAAGGAGTTTCTATGTAATGATGTGCTTTTTCTATGATTTACGTGTGTGACCAAAACACAACTCTGGTGGGACTCAAACCTACAACCTTTGAATTGCTACACATTCTAGAAGTATAATGCACTATCCCTTGTGTCACAGAGCCAGCTACAGCATATCTGTGACCAGTGACATGAGACTTTTTATGGTGGGATGGGAAGGAACCAAATATTTATCCATTCTACCTGTGAGAAGTATAATAAAGCATTCTCAAAATGATTTTGTCTGGGTATACGGTCTCCTAACCTGGTCATGCATGGAGAGAATTTTATCCGGTTCCTAATAAACAAGCAAAAATCCACTCTGTGGGTGTCCCTGGCAGCACTCACCCATCTGTCCTTCTTTGGTGACCAAATCCCTCTGGCCCTTATACAGCTTCAATTGTACCTCTTTTTGGTCTGATAGCTCTATACCAAATGTACTATTTTACTTCAAAAATGTTATTTTCACTAAGAGTTTTATCCAGCCTCAAATTATATTACAGCATTTTTTATTATGAAAAGTCAATAAAAAAACAAAAATAAAGGTAAAAAAATGCTAGTGTGGCCTAGCCAATTATTTTCTGCATATTAGATCTTTGTTGTATGTTTAACCGGGGCCGTGGTAGGAATGTGTCCTTTGCCTACATACTGTGTGCTAAAAGATGTCCCTCTTTATCATTTCAGAAGGTTGAGCAAAAAATGTCTGACAAAGCGCTGATTCACACCACAAAAACACCCTCCAGATCCATTCCAGATTTATTTTTGCGTGCGCATATTAACACGTTCTCATGCGTTTTTGATAGACATGCAATTTGTTTGCAAATAATCAATTGCCGTCGGCGGCGCCACGCACGCTACGTCACTTCCTGGTATACGGACTGGTGGAACACAGGTAGAGCGCAGAGCACCGCTACTGTCTCCATCCTGCATCTAATGCTTGTTGTTTGTCCAGAGGCTCGACTTTACTTAGGAGCCTGCCATATCTATACACACACTGTAGTTTATGGCATTTGGAGTGCCTAATTGAAAGTTTCTGCCGCTGGACTTTTTTCTTTTATCTATTTTTTATTTGCTTAATGGTTTTTAATAAATTCATCAGACTACACTATGGGAGTCCACATCTTTTTTCTCCTATGAGGGACTCATTAATGATCAGGCTCTAAGCTACCTGAAGATAGAGGCTCATCCTTGGAATCCTATTAACCACGGTGGTGAAGTGATCGCAGCGGTTACATCCATACGCGCATTGCCCCTTTGGGGTGAGTGGATCTGGTGAGTGGGGACCCTTTAGGGGGAGCACAAAGTCACCAGAGGATATTGCGAGCACCCAAGTCACCAATTGAACATTTGTTACATCTTTTGAAGAGTACTAAATGCACATCACATGGACTGTTATATGCACATGTATATTTGAACTTGAACTTTTTCTTATACTTTCTACGGATGCATAGCTTGTCCACACAGTGCGGCTTTATTTAAGTTGCTATTTGCACACGGTGATATATTTATGTTTGTGTTTAATAATTTAATGATTGTATTTTTAATATTTTTAATATTGGTATCAGGCCCCATATTCTGGTAGTTGGAGGCATTACTACCAGGGAACCACTAGGGGAATCACTATAAGGTTACTGCGCAGAGTGTGCCCCACAAATCACTGGGATACCTGGCATGGATCACGTTTAGATATTTAAGTTACTCTAAGAGATTGGGAATTTTCTGTAAGGCCACTTAGATTTACACTTTTATGGCACTTAGTATGCTAATGTATATCACAGGATTATAACTGAGGTTGAGACTATATATATTGCAGGGGATGTTAACATATCACCCAACGACAGATCACAGACACAGCTATATTTGAAACACAGGTATTTTTTGGAGGTGGGATCATATACATTGAGTATAGGTGCGGTACACCCACTGGCAGTGCAGCACTCAGGCCTCTCTTTCTAACCTGTCCACGCCGAAACATTAACCATTTGTAGGGAGCGCCATCTACCCCAATCTATTGTTTGCGTTTGCCTGGAGACCCCCTAGGGGAATTTTGACAAACTCGTTAATTCGGAAACATCAGAATCAACGAAAATCCATTTTCCGAATATTCGTAAATGTGCATGTAGCGCTGGTAGATTTGCGATCTACCATCTGATAGGTAAATTTAGTAAATTGCTCGTTAGGGGGAGTTAGATTTGCCTCTGTTCCAGCTTGGCTGACGTTGCATGTGTTTCCATACTGAGCCGGCGGGTGTCGTTGTTACTATCTGCTAGTGTTGGAAAGGCAACGTGTCAAAGCGTATGGGTGCTCTTCTGTCCTGCAGACAACTCGGTGGAGGTGGTCCTCCGAGTTGCATTCTGGGAGAGGGTATTTATGGGACAGACGCCATGTTTTAGGGACGTTTTTACAGCCACCTGCTGGCCCTCCTGGCCGACAGGTATGTGTTAGAGTGCTACCTCGTGGTCCGGAGGCCTGCGTCGCTGCGGCGCATGGGTGGGCCCAGAAGCTTGTCTGGGGCCTAACACAGCAGCTGAGGAATGGTCCTGAGCTATCTATCCAGGGTGAAGAAGCTGGACAACCGAGGAGATCCCAGGGGAGGGCCCGCATGGAAAGATCATGCGGAGTGCTGGTCTGGAGAGGGGCCTGGTGACTCGGTTGGAGGACGTATCCTAAAGTAACTTTACAGCATAGTGTTGCCGGGTTTGGCTTAAAGGTTCAAGCACTGTGACTGACATTCACCGCAAAACCAATAGATCCTGTGGCAGAGGATCGTACGGGTTCATCCCAAGCAAGTCTGTGGCAGAGACTTTTGTTCGTGCTACGTACTGACTGCTAGGCAAGTGAGGGAGGCCTATCCAGGCGAGCAAGGAGTGTGTCCCACAAGGGGAGCGCATTCTACTGTAATATTCAACTCTAAAGGACATTTGTCAAGAATCCTACAGAAAGGTATTTGAGCTTCCCTGCAGTTTCCCTTCTGCCTCTTTTCTGCTACTTCCTTCATTTATTGTTCAATAAAGCATTGAAAACGTACTCAAGTGTTGGTGCTTGTATCGTCCGGAGGTAAACTCAACGGAACCCTAGACCCGGTGTCGGTGAAACAGAGGGAAGGAGAGTGAAGGTAACAAGCCCGCTTAAATCAGCAGCTCCGCCAAGAGTTATTGCTATATGCATATTCAAAAATTCTAAATTCGTAATTTTGTATATTCGTAAATTATCATTAGTAGTATCAGCATATCATTATTCTGGGCTATTCTTTCACCAGGCAGTTAAAAAAGTATATACTTTTTTTTTACAATGTAGGGAAAGGCTACACCCCCACACCCCCATAAGATTTTGTCTTGACACTTTTAAGCCAATAACCAACAATATACCTATAGCCGTCTACATTGTAACTTCTCACACTTTTTTAATTGTCTTAAATTGGGTATGAGCTGAGCATTCCCAGGTTCAATCTGATGCAAGTCCAGTGAACGTGACTGAAGTTCAGATCCTGAACCCCACTGAGGTTAATAGGAGCTGAATCTTTACAAATAAGTAATAGCCATTTTCTGTGCTAATGGGCAAGGGATTACCTGGGGGCATGGGGAGCTAAGCAGTGGCCGGGGCATATGTACCAATACATTTTTGTAAAAATGATTATTCAGCGAGGAGAGGGTTTTTTTAAGTGGCTTAAAGGTGCAGCATTGAAAAGATAAAATTTCTTCAAATTATATGCCATAAATTTGTATGTGGTTTCACAGAACATTGAGATTCGCTGGGACAGCTCCAGAGACATTGTATTGTGGTATTACATAATATGCATGTGTAATAATTTTGTTTATTTTTACATTATTCATTGACTTACATACAGCAGCAACAGCCCAAAATGATTAACTTCAAAATAATAAGGCATAATTAGGTACAATGATTTTTTGGGGCACCAACAATAGACCACGAATGTGCATTGGAAATAGCAGGAACAATATAGCTAATATTTGTTGCAACATACAGTATTTACCATGAAAAAAAAAATAAAGCTAACAGTGTCAATACAAATTGAAAAATATTATCAAAAGTCACAGTCGCATAGCTTGTGATCATCTTTTCAGTATACAGCCAGTTCACACCGCAGCGTGTGCTTGCATGCATTCATTTCAATGGGCTGCAAAACGCGTGAGAACAGAGGACGTGATTTTTAAAATCATGCTGCATCAAACTGCATAGTACTGCGATACCATATGGCTTGGTGGCCTCAAACATGTGCACTTTGCTAGAAGCATTTGGGGTGCCATTAACAGTAATGGTACCCAGCTGTGTCTAACAGAGGGCAATGCACAAACCGCTCATAGAAATGCCTGTTTTGCACACCACAAATGGTGTAAGTGGGCCATTAGAGATGTTACCAAAAACTCTGGTGATACTTGAACCCACAACTGTTGAATTACTACACTTTCTACTGCACCACAGAGCCATATGTTTAAAATGTCCCACACAGCTGAGCCTTGGGATGTGGACCAAAGGATAACAGTGCCCTGTCTCATGGAGCTCTTCCATCCGGTGGAATAGGATGACTACTTCTTCCACTCCTTTGTGACCTGCCTCTGGATGACACCCTGCCTCGTGATGTTGTACCTCTTTCTTTTTCCTCTTCTGCTATATCTGGTGCCCTCCTCATATCTTCATCATTCTAGCCAACTTGGCAGTAGACTACAGCTGTAGGAACATCTGTGTCGATTTGTTTTCCAAGCCAAACCTTCCTCCATGCACCTACTGCTTTCCTGCTCAACCCCATATGCAATTAATTGCTACTCATCATCTTGCACCAAGTGGCTATAACGTGCTGAAATAACTCAGCTGACTCCTCTATGTCAGTTGCGAGGCAATGGCCAGAGTACTTGTGGTTGAGAAGGCATAACAAGATGCTAATGAGGATTTCATCACCCTCCTCTGTCTCCTAGGCTCAGAATAGCTTGAAAGCTTGGTTAGCCTCACTGCCTTGGCCTGTGGATAGCAATGCTGCTCACTCACTGATAGCTACGTCTGCTTCTCCCCTTGGGCCTTCTAGGTGTGATGTTAACATGGGGCTTATTTCATACTTTTTTTGGCAGCTACAGCAAGAGCTGTATGTGGGGGATGTGGTGCATTGGTTGCACTGGAAACTGTAGTGCTTTTATGGAATAAATTGCACCACAATAATATATTGTGCTCCCCATATTATTCTACGTTCCACTATAAAGCAATACATGCGCAGCTGTAAAAGCTTACATATGCATACATATGTATAAAATACCTCAGACATCTGAATATTAATTCAAATGGAAATTCACTGCAAAATGTGGTGCTTTTATGCACTAAACTGCACAATAATATGCTGTTCTGCTCATATTATTCTACGTTCTACTTTAAAGCAATACATGTGCAGCTGTACATGCCTTTATATACATAATAAATATATAAATGTCTGAGGTATTTAATCATAAATTCAAATAGAAACAGACATCTGAACATTTTCAGAAAAAAAGCTATTATGATGTTCTGTTTCAAATAACGCTTTAAAAAAAATAAACCTAACATTTATTGCTATAATTAACCAGTCTTATATGATACTGCACGATATGTAAGTCCTTAGCAAGACTACTAAGAAAATCTTTATGTGGTGCACTCAGTAAGGAGGCTGCTTTCTACTGACCAGGACACAATGTTGTGCAAGTTTGAATCCCTGTGACATTGTGTTTCTATAATACTCAAATAATGTAAGAAGGAGTTTGAGGAAAAATAAAAGCCATATGTAAGTTACAGTATGTTGCACATAAAGTAGAGATTTCCATCAGTGTCATGCCTTGTTTGTCCCAAAATCCGGCTCTTTTAGTACTTTTTTTCGAAAAGCACTTTATTGTGTATCCATGATAAAGCTGCTACTACAACAGATCAGCATAGCGGATAAAAGTGAACATTACAACTGACATGTTTGGCATAGAATACCTACAAAATATGGTGTGGACTTAAAAAAAAGACGTTTGTTGATTCAGTTTGATTTGAAGAGACAGTGGGTTTGCGGAGTCATACTTTTTTAAAATAAATTGCACCAAAAACTTCACATTCAACACATTTCCAGATACTTGCTCCCCCACCGCATGCTGTTATTACTAATTAGATTATTTACATTTTTAACTAAAACAGTGTCAATGATACAATACATAATCTGGGTATGGTGTTCTGCCAATCACCATGATGTAGTGGTGGGGTGGACACAGAGACTATATGAAACCAGACTGCATATTTGCTCATTTCTCAATGCAAACTAAGGATGTTAAAGAGCCAGTTGGTTTCAGTTGAGCAAAGATTTTCAATATGAGAGGAGTATCCATATAATAATGTGTTACTACTTTGATTTATGTATTTGACCAAAACACGACTCTGGTGGGACTCAAACCCACAACCTTTGGATAGTGCATTGGACTTCTAGAACTTGTAGTAATTCAATGTGCCACAGAGCCAACGACATCATAACTGTGACCAGTGACATGAGACTTTTCATAGTGGGATGGGAAGGAACCAAACATGCATCCATTCTACCTGTGAGAAGTATAATAAAGCATTCTCAAAATGATTTTGTCTGGGTATACGATCTCCTAACCTGGTCATGCATGAAGAGAATTTTATCCGTTTCATGATAAAACAGCAAAAATCCACTCTGTGGGTGTCCCTGGCAGCACTCACCCATCTGTCCTCCTTTGGTGACCAAATCCCTCTGGCCCTCATACAGCTTCAATTGTACCTCACTAAGTGTTTTATCCAGCCTCATATTATATTACAGCATTTTTTATTTTGAAAAGTCAATAAAAAAACTAAAATAAAGGTAAAAAAATGCTAGTGTGGTTTAGCCAATTTTTTTGTGCATATAAGATCTTTGTTGTCTGTTTAACCGGGGCCGTGGTAGGGATGTGTCCTTTACCTACATACTGTGTGCTAAAAGATGTCCCTCTTTATCATTTCAGAAAGTTGAGCGGGATGCTCTCCCATGCAAAAAATGTCTGACTAAGCGCTGGTTCACACCACAAAAACACCCTCCAGATCCGTTCCAGATTTATTTTTGCATGCGCATTTTTACACATTCTAGTGCGTTTTTGATAGACATGTACAATTCGTTTTGTTCTGAATTCGCTTTTTAACAAATTTCGACAAACTCCTTAATTCGGACACATCCGAATGAATGAAAATCCATTTTCTGAATATTCGTAAATTTGCACATTCAAAAATTCAAAATTCGTAAATTTGTATATTCGTAAATCCGAAAATTCGGAATTCGAAAATCTGAAAACCAAAAAATTCTAAAATCTGAAATAATAGCTAACTATTAAATTATAGGTATTGGAATGTCCTTTTTAAATTTGGCTGTTAGTGAATGTAACGAATACGAATTTTTTTCCAAGTTACGAATTATCCGAAATAATGCCACATCTAAACAAATGGAACGGAACAAATTAATAATAAAAATTAAAAAGTTGTTATTATTTTTATTAATGTTATTTATTATTATTAATTTGTTACGTTCCATCCGTTTTGATACGGCATTAGTTGTTTCAGATAATTCGTAACTTTGGATAAATTCATATTTGTTACATTCATCAACAGCCAAATTTAAAGAATTTATCCAAAGTTACGAATTATCTGAAACAACTAATGCCGTATCAAAACGGATGGAACGTAACAAATTAATAATAATAAATAACATTAATAAAAATAATAACAACTTTTTAATTTTTATTATTAATTTGTTCCGTTCCATTTGTTTAGATGTGGCATTATTTCGGATAATTCGTAACTTGGAAAAAAATTCGTATTCGTTACATTCACTAACAGCCAAACTTGAAAGGAAATTCCAATACCTATAATTTAATAGTTTGTTATTATTAGTTAGTTAGTTTGTTATTTAGAGTTTTCGGATTTTTGTTCTTTCGAATTTTCAGATTTTCTTTCTTATTTTACGATTTTAAAATTGACGAAATTCCGAAATTCCGAATTTTTGAATCTACGATTTTATGAATTGCGATCATAAGGAATGACCCGAAAAATGAAAAAACCCCCAAAAACAAATGAAACGAAAACAAACACATTTTTCGGCAGTGCACATGTCTAGTTTTTGACGCGTTTCCGGATGCATATCAGATGCTTTTTGCCTGTTTCTTTTTTTTCCCACGTACTGGAGACTGGTGTGTTTTTGATGTGTTGCAACAGTGCATTCCAATGTATTTTCAATACGTTTAACCGCGTTCCAGTACAGTCCAGTGCAGGAAAAATACAGTATGTTTTACTTTTTTCTGGAACTGGAATGCCCTGCAACTGACCGCACTGGTGTGAACTTTGCCATTGGAAACCATATATCCTACTTTTTATGTGTTTTTGATGCAGAAAAAAACGCACTGCACTTCATGTGGTGTAAACTGGCCCTAACAGTGGCTGTATCCAAAAAGATGCATCCACTGTTTGGATATTCTGGTGATGGCAGTGCATCCATGCACACAATTCAGTGTGGATGTGAGAATCGAGTAATTTCTTTCATTTAGCACATGGGACTGAACAAGAGAAATCTTAGTGTATGACCACCCCCAGGGAAAGATCAGCTGCATTAGGCCTCATTCAAACAGGTTATATTAATGTATACTCCATGTGGGGGTCGTGTTTACCTGCACAGTCTGCATGGGTGTTCCATGCATTCCTAGGCCGGCAGTCCCATTGATTTCAATTGGAACACAGAGGCTGCTCCCAGTTTAACTACTGAGAGCAGTGGCGGCTGGTGCTTTTTTTTTTTTTTGGGAGGTGGGCGGCAAACAAACCCCCCCGCCAGGTCCGCACTTACTCCATCCATGTCACGGGCAGCTTCCCTGGTTTCTCCTCCCCGCCAATCCAGTTTCAGGACCCGCTTCCTGTGCTGATTGGCAAGGAGGAGAAGAAGGAAGACAATAGCAAATATTGATTTGCTAATGTCACAAGTGGGTGGGCTTGGGGCACAGTGCTCTGCCTCAACCTTTTTGAAGCCAATTAGAGCCTCAAGCTCTAATCAAGTGCTTAAAAAAAAAAAAGGAAGAAGAAATCATTGCGTCCGGCGCACCGCATAGAAATTAGAGGCCGGTGCCCCTGTGCCTGTTATGGACTGGCTGCCGTTACTACCGTGTAGATGCAGGTGTGTGTTTGGGGCCGTGCACCCACACGGATGTCAAACTGGAAGCAGAAGCAGTGTCCATGCAGCCACTACGTCCCAACTGACATTAATGGGAATGCCTGCATAGGATGCATTGTCAATCTTGGGAGAGGGGAGTGTGACATGTATTAGCAGATTTAAATACACTAACACTTTGAAGTGAAACTCCAGCTCACATTTTATAAGCAGTTACAGTAACAGTTTTGTTCCTTTTGGGATAAAGGTTTTACACAAATGAATAAAAGTTGATCATTGTAAGCAACCCTGTCAGTGTTAAATGGTTTGTCTCATCCCTGTAACTGCAAGAGAGCTTGTTCTGATGAAAAACAACAGACTTTCTGACTTCATCACCAGATCAAAATACAAGAAGGAAAGCCTAAAAAGGAAACAAATGCAGCCACCACATCTAAGAATCGGTACGCTGCAATATAATGAATGTTTGCTTTTGTGTTTAATACGTCTTTGATTTGCATCATGTGATATGCACCATCCTATTGTTTGCAGCATTTAATAATTGGCTATTTTATACAACCTCCCTCCATAGAGTTAAAATTGTATCTCTTATTAACAGTTACCGTATATACTCGAGTATAAGTCGTTCCGAGTATAAGTCGAGGCCCTAATTTACCACAACAAAATGGGGAAAAACTTATTGACCCGAGTATAAGACGAGGGTGAGAAATGCGCAGCTACTGTAAGTGGAAAAGAGGGTCAACAATGCCCATTTGCATGCCTCACTGTGCCCATTTGCAGCCATAGGTCCCCCGAACTTCAAACTCGGTAGTTAAGGGTTCCTAGATGCCCCCTAGCGGCAGCCAAAATTTGGGGTCTCTGAACCCAAAGGGTCCCGAAATGACATTGCTGCAGATGGACACAGTTGACCGATTTTGTGGCCCCGTATCTTGGGGCCACTTAGCGCTAGGAACCCAAAATTTGGTATGCAAACCCAGTGGAACTAGCACCATAAAATATCCAAAGCTGGGGTTTCTAGCAATAGGTGGCCCCGAGATACAGGGCCCCAAATATCGGTTCAGAAAATGTCAAGCACTTTTCTGCAGCAGAGAATGATATTTTCCAAACCTACTTTGAGGCCCTGTATCTCGGGGCTACTTGGAGCTAGGAACCCCAGCTTTGGATATGTTGTGGACCCAGTTCCACTGGGTTAGTATTCCAAATTTGGAGTTACTATCACCAAGTGGCCCTGAGATACGGGGCCCCAAAGTTGGTTCGGAAAATGAAATTTTTTGCTGCAGAAAAGTGCTTGACTCGAGTATAAGTCGAGGGGGGTACTTTCAGCACAAAAAAATGTGCTGAAAAATTTGACTTATACTCGAGTATATACGGTATAATGTTCTCCCTCTGCTACAATGCATCTTTTTTTTGTCTAATGTCCCATACACACGATCAGAAATTCCGCCAGCAAAAGTCAGATGTGAGCTTTTGGCCAGAAATTCCGACCGTGTGTATGCTCCATCGGACTTTTGCTGGCAGAATTCCAGCCAGCAAAAGATTGAGAGCAGGTTCTCTATTTTTCGGTCGGAAAAAGTTCCTATCCGAAAATGCGATCGTCTGTATGCAATTCGGACGCGCAAAACATCATGCATGCTCGGAAACAATTCGACGCATGCTCGGAAGCATTGAACTTCATTTTCTCGGCTCGTAGTGTTGTACGTCACCGCGTTCTTGACAGTCGAAAGTTCAAAGAACTTTTGTGTGACCGTGTATGCAAGGCAAGCTTGAGCGGAATTCCATCGGAAAAACCATCCAAGTTTTTTCTGACGGAATTTCTGATCATGTGTATGGGGCATTAGTTATATGCCCTGTACACACGATAGGATTTTCCAATGGAAAATGTGTGATAGGACCTCGTTGTCGGAAATTCCTACCGTGTGTAGGCTCCATCACACATTTTCATAGAAATTTCCGACACACAAAGTTTGAGAGCTGGCTCTAAAATTTTTCGAAAACAACATAATCCGTTGTCGGAAATACTGATCGTGTGTACACAATTCCGACGCACAAAGTGCCACGCATGGTCGGAATCAAGAAGAAGAGCAGCACTGGCTATTGAATTTTATTTTTCACGGCTCGTCGTACGTGTTGTACGTCACCACATTCTTGACGTTCGGAAAAAACAAAAAAGAAACGTGAGACACTAATGTGTATAATGAATGTCCCAAATGCACTGTCAAGTGACCATAAAAAATATGGTCACTTGATGGAGAGGTGAGAGGCTGGGGGAAACAGGTGTCGCACTCCGGACTATGATTGGATGAACTTTATCTATCCAAGACACTTTTCATCACAGTGACTGTCCTTTTGCACTTTCACTTCCCTTTATCATCATTATCAGAAGATCGGATCCTGCTGATATTGGGAGTTGCACTATACTGCTTATTGGATTGCACTTAATAATATTTTTTATGGTCACTTGACAGTGCTTTTGGGACATTCATTATACACATTAGTGTGTCACGTTTTCTTTTTTGTTTTGCACATCACTATCTCACTATCCCATATTATTTTTGCACTCATTCTGAATGAGCTACTAGCTTCATTCTGCATTTCCTATTGCACTTTTTATTATTCACCATTGTGCTTTATGATTGTTTTTTTATTGCCTTATATTGTGCTCTTGAATCTATGGATTTAATGTTTATCATTATTGCACTTGATTGCACTTTATGATAGTTTTTATTGCTTTTTTGACTTCTATTGGGATTTAGAATTTATGGATTTTATATCAATTATTATTGCACCTGATTGTTTATTTGTTCATTTTACCCGGGGTTAGTCAGCGCCACATACTTTGTTTTTATTTGTGTGAGTTATGTGCAGGGGCGGATCCAGGGGGGGGGGCAACAGGGCAATTGCCCCCCCCCCAAACAATCGCACTGACAATCTCACATGTCATTGTCACATTCACTTGCTGCCGCTGCCTCTGCCCGAGTCTCTCTCTCTCACATCAGCTGCTCAGCGGCGCAGAGAGAGAGACTCATCTAATGTAGTTACGGCCGCACTGACTGACCAGGATACTAGGAGGAGGGGTGGGTGGAGCCTCTTCCCTGCACTCGTTGCTAACACCTGGGCCGCCTGGCGTCTAGCAACGAGTCACATCAGTGAGTCACGTCGGACTCTAGTCTCAGAGCCGACGTGACGGTGAGGTGACAGGAGCTGGACTGCCTCAAATAGGGGGGACAGTTGCAGTTTAGTCAATTTAAACGTTAGAGTAGAGACTTTGAGACTGTGTGTGGTAAAATCAGTTCTGTTCCAACCTTACCTAACTGCACTAACATGTCCAGCGTCCACAGTCAGTGGCGGCAGAGCACCAGCATTCTTCCTTCTCCGCCCCTGATTGTGTTGGCCCCACCCACCGGCACCTCCTCCCTCCATCTTCTCCACACTACAGGCCTCTGCCGCCCCTGAGTTAGTGTTGGCTCCAGTGAGTGGGCAGGCAGCAGAGAGATTACTACGCAACGCGTGGCAGTTGACGTGGGAAGTGACAATCCACAAGGTGTGGCAGGTGATGTGGCAATCTGCAAGGTGTGGCAGGTGACGTGGCAAGTGACAATCTGCATCTGGTGGCAGGCAAGTGACAATCCACAAGGTGTGGCAGGTGATGTGGCAATCTGCAAGGTGTGGCAGGTGACGTGGCAAGTGACAATCTGCATCTGGTGGCAGGCAAGTGACAATCCACAAGGTGTGGCAGGCGACCTGGCAAGTGACAATCCGCAACGTATGGCAGGTGACATGGCAAGTGACACACTCAGGGCTCCCACTGATTAAGCATTATGGTGAGTTGAACTATTTAATTTCATAATACAATGTAATTATAGAAATAATGCGCTTCAATCATCCTGACACTGTAACAACTATGGTGCCGGGATGATTGAAGCGCCAACACCAGCCGTTTCCCCGATAAGTTACCCACAAACAAAACAGATTTTCTGGCAGTGCCCATCCCAAGACTAGACTCTGGATCCGCCCCTGGTTATGTGAGTACACTTTTTTTATGTAGGCAGCTCCATTCCAGCATATTTCATTATTGTGGCTTTGCGCATTAGCATTTTTAGACTTGTATCAGGTCCTGGACTGCATATTCTTTCCTTTCTCAAAGTAAACCTAAGGACATCAAATTGCCAGTTTGCTGAGTTTGTTGTTTCAGATTATGGAAATGATATGCTTCTTTCATTGTGGGAGGTGCATTCCATGAATTATGTGCTGGTGGTTCTACGATTGGAGAAGGAGGTAACTACATTCAATTCAAGAAACATTCAATTAAAGCGAAACTAAAATTCTGCTGTAACTCACTGTGAGCAGACAGGCTTTTTATTATTTATTTTTATAGCAGAAGAAACACGCAATGTCTCTTTTGCAAAAAGTGACACCCACCTGCCCGATCCACAGAATGGGTTGAGCTGCAGGCAGGCGGCCCAATCCTGTGTGCTGGAATGACTAGCTCCTGCACATGTGCAGAAGTGACATCATCCCGCTCCGGCCAATGAAGAGGCCTAAAAACCAGCACACAGAAGAAGATTCTGGTGCCGATGGGACAGTTGAAAAGGTGAGTGTTTTTGCCCATCTGCTTTAAAGTGGGACTATACTCACCTCAGCTCAAGTGATGCAGCGCACCGAAGCTCCCCGTCCGGCCCCTGACATCTTCAGGTGGCCGGCTTCCGGGTCTCGATCGCCGGCTGCTTTCATTGGCCGGGCAGGCATGATGTCATTCCCGCTCATGTGCTGGAGTTCAGTCAGATTCAGCAGGGCCGAATTTAAACAGCGAGCTGCAGGTGCGCGGTTCACTGTACAATGACGAACAGGCAGGGAAGTAATTTTAATTATGGATGAGCTTGATGTTCGAGTCGAACGTAAGTTCGACTCAAAAATCAGGTGTTCGCTTAATTTAGAACATTATGGGGCATTCGCGGGAAATTCTAACGCCCGTGGAATGCCCCATAATAAACGGCGAAACCGTCAATGCACTGCGAGATCGCAGTGCATTGACGGCTGCTGATTGGTAAAAGCATGTACCTGACCTGCATGCTTTGGCCAATCATAGCGCGCTCTGCTGTGAGAGCCATGATTGGCCAAAGGCAGGGTGTCTTTGCCCAATCATGGCTCAGGAGTCCACACCCAACCCTATGTTAGCCTGCTTACACTGCGGCCGTACATAGTTTTATGAATGAGAGCAGCAAAATGACATTCGTAAAGGAAAAAATATCATTTAAAACTGATCGCGGTTGTAATGTATTGCTGGATCCCGGCAATATAGATAAAAATCATTGAAAAAAAAGCATGGGTTCCCCCCTCCAGTCCATTACCAGGCCTTTGGGTCTGGTGTGGATATTAAGGGGAACCCTGTGCCAAAATTAGAAAAAGAAAATGGCGTGGGGGTCCCCCCTAAAATCCATATCAGGCCCTTCAGGTCTGGTATGGGTTTTAAGGGGAACCCTGCGCCAAAATAAAAAAAATCCATACCAGACCCTGACCCTGTGATTTTGGGGGGAACCCATGGCATTTTTCTTTAAATTTTGGAGCAGGGTTCCCCTTAATATCCATACCAGACCCGAAGGATTATTTAATTTTTATTGTTTCACTTTAAGCATTATTAAAATCACTGCTCCTGAAAAAACGGTTGTTTTTGAAACTTTTTTTTGTATTGATACATGTCCCCTTGGGCAGGACCCTGGTCCCCAAACACTTTTTATGGCAATAACTTGTATATAAGCCTTTAAAATGAGCACTTTTGATATTTTAATGTTCGTGTCCCATAGACTTTAACGGTGTTCGCATACATTTTTTGCCTGTTCGCAAGTTCTAGTGCGCACCAAATAGGGGGGTGTTCGGCTCATCACCTAATTTTCTGTCTGTTCACCCTTTTTTGGGTTAAAGTTCCACTTTAAATATGGAAACTTTGATTTATGTGACCAAAACTCGACTCTGGTGGGACTCGAACCCACAACCTTTGAATTGCTACATATTCTAGAAGTCCAATGCGCTATCCATTGCGCCACAGAGCCAACATCCTGCTAGTTATCTGGCAGTACTACAGTTACAATCCTAGGTCATTTGATAGCACAATTTGTGAGCAATGAAATTTCCCTTGTGACTGGAGGGACTGTTAAAGAAGAGTATCAGAAATGATTTACATAAAACTCAAGGCTTTTATTTTACATCATATAGAATACCGCCATTACAAAAATCATGGCATATATGCAATTAATAAATACAATACATTATATATGTATGTTGCAGTCTATTAGACTTTAACTCAAATGATATAAATGGATATAAATTTATATATATGTGTGTTATATAATGTATACATATGTTATTCATCACTGTTATATCACATCCTCGTTGGGTCCAGAGAAATACTTGATCCTGAACGAATACTGGTCCGTTTGTGGAGTAGATGAAGAAGTGGCTAAATGATGATGTGTTTCATGATTAGCTTCTTCAGTAAATATAGAGATAATCTATAATAAAAATAATTCTGAACAAAGTTTTGTAAAACTAATGTGATTTAAGTCATTCTCTGGACCCAAGAGGTCTGTGATGAATAAGGATCTATATTTTTATAGCAGTTATTGTCAGATGAGTTAGAGGCTGTCTAATAGGGATAAACGCAACATACATATATTGTGTTGGCTTTATTGATTTTCAATGGTAATGTTTTCTATGATGTAAAAATAAAAATAAGAGTTTTATTGACAGAACCAGGGCACAAAACCTTCAGCTTTGTCCAGCAGCAGAACCACTTGACATGCTGGAGAGCCTCTGTTCTGATTCCCTGGATAATCTCGCTTTTAATCAAAGTGAATGGGCTCAAATCGCACCGCACTGAATCACATGTGAATTGCACAGGAATATGGTATGCTATGAACTAAGGCTTACAGTCCATGAAGAACACTGGCCTCCTAGTTAAAGGCTAAGGGAAACCCCTCACTGAACCCGTAGAGCCTTTTGAAATAAAAAAGTATTGGTGTGTCTTACTTCCATCACAAATCCAAAAAATAACCTGCCTAATTATACTGCCTTTAACTCCCAGGGATGTTCAACTGCTTCAAACATATTGCTAAAAATTTCCTTACAGTATTTGATAATTAGCTATACTAATCACCCCACTCACCTGCAGAAAATTAGAATTTAGTACTTCCTGTTCCCTAGACACAACAGGAAGTGAGAGGAAGTAAAAATAAGGGAACTCCTCTCAGAAAATTGTACCAAAACAAGTATCTCCACTAGAAGATTTCCCTTATATTTCTGTTTCAAGTCTTGGATTTTTCTTCACTTTAAAGCGGAGGTCCTCCCTAAAATAAAAAATTACATTAACATTCTCCAAAAAATATATAAAAAAAAATTTGAAAAAAAAATGTTTTTACTTACCAGAAACCCCTGTTGCTAGGCAGTCTTCCTAATCTGCCTCTTCCAATTCCGCGGTGCTTCCTCCACTTCGGCGAGCTGCACCGTTGTCTTCTGGGACATGTGTGTGTCCGCAAGTGAAGCCGCAAGGCTCCAATGCCTGTTTCCCTTCGTTAGGATGGCGGCACCGGCACCCGATCCGATGGACGGATCGGCCTTGGGTGGCTGACATCGCAGGCTCCCTGGACAGGTAAGTGTCCTTATTATAAGTCAGCAGCTATAGTGTTTGTAGCTGCTGACTTTAAAAAAAAAAAAATTGCGGCTGGAACACCGCTTTAAATCCCAGTAACAATGGTCACCAGTACAAATACAGAGGGCAAATCTCCCCAAGAAAGACATAGGCTACAATAAAATTATAACAAAGGTTGTACCCCTGTACATTCCATCCAAAACCAAAAAGAAACATATAAGTGCAGATACATTTTAAATTTCTTCATGCTGCTACAATGTATTTAGGCTCCATGCACACTAGGAGCAGAAAAAACGTCAACGTTTTTAGCTTAAAAAACGTGGCATAAAAGACACAAAAAGAAAGCATATTGTACAAAGTTTAGATGAGTCTATGAGAGTTTAAGCATTTTTGTTTATTGGCGTTTTTTGCACTACACGCCCCTCTGCAAAAGTTTTGCTCTCAAAATAACCAGAATGCATTTCAAACTGCATTGCATTTTTACTAAAAAACGTTGAAACTTGACATTCAGAAGAGATAAGAGGAGTTTAGGAGAAACTGACATTTTTACAGCTCCTAAACATCTCCAGAAAACGCGATAGAGAAGGGTTTTTTTTCCTGCCTCTGAACGTCCCTGACAGAAAACGCCTGTAGTAGTCATAATGTGCAAAGACACATAGAATACAATAGAAGTGCTTCTAGAGGCAGGAGAAAAAAAACGTCAAACGCCTGTAGAATTGACGTTTTTTAAGTCCAGTGTGCATGGAGCCTTAGTCTCTTAATGCAACAGTTATGTGAATTATTCCACTAGAGGGTGCTATAACCCCACCAGATCTGGACAGTTTTGACCAGTGTCTATAATTCTCAGTTTTTACCTTGTAGTGTACAGCAGTGTTTCTCAACCTTTTTTCAGTCATGTAACTCTTTAAAAGTTTGCGAATTCTCGAGGCATCCCAGTTTAAAACATACATATTATTTATCAATGGGAAACCTGAACCTGGGACAATACACACAACTGCCATGATAAATGTAACTTTATATTAGAAGCCCCACTTCACATCAGAGGTCCCCTCATCACATCAGAGCCCCTCTTTACATCAGAGGTCCCCATATAACATCAGAGACCCTCTTTACATTAGAGGTTCCCATATCACATCAGAGCCTCCCTTCATATCAGAGGTCCTACCATCATATCAGAGCCCCTCTTTATATAAGAGGTCCCCACATCACATCTGTGCCCCTCTTTACATCAGAGGTCCCCACATCACATCAGAGCCCATCTTTACATCAGAGGTCCCCTCATCACATCAGAACCCTCTCTTTACACCAGTGGTCCCCTCATCACATCAGAACCCTCTCTTTACACCAGTGGTCCCCACATCACATCAGAGCCCCTCTTTACATCAGAGGTCCCACATCACAAGTTAATACTGCTTTAATGTTTGTTAGCTATAAGCCTCAAGGTATCAATATTTAGCACAGAGGGCAATCTGTACAACATTTTCACTTAGTTGACCTAAATTGGTTTTATTTATTTATTATTTATTTCAGGAACTTATATAGCGCCGTCAAATTACGCCGCGCTTTACATATACATTATACATTCACATCAGTCCCTACCCTCAAGGAGCTTACAATCTAAGGTCCCTAACTCACATTCATACGTACTAGGGCCAATTTAGACAGGATCCAATTAA
Organism: Aquarana catesbeiana; assembly: GCF_042186555.1. Taxonomy (NCBI): domain Eukaryota; kingdom Metazoa; phylum Chordata; class Amphibia; order Anura; family Ranidae; genus Aquarana; species Aquarana catesbeiana. Next base: position 66,164,667 of record NC_133327.1, read on the forward strand.
CCTACCAGCATGTCTTTCGAGTGTGGGAGGAAACCGGAGTACCCGGAGGAAACCCACGCAGAGAGAGAACATGGAAACTCCAGGCAGGTAGTGTCATGGTTGGGATTTGAACCAGCGACCCTTCTTACTGCTAGGTGAGAGAGCTACCCACTACACCACTGTGCCACCCCAACCTGATTTTCTTTCTCCGGTCCCCAAAGAATCAAGGTTTAAGATCAGGAGGTTGATAAAGTGAGACATGATATGTGTTTGCAATTGAAATGTTATACTATCTGTATTCCTTGGGAAAGAAAGGTAGACAGACAGTTGCAGCCCGTCCATAAAGGGCGCAGGGGCGCCGCCCCCCAATCCATGCGCCCGACTCCTAATCTACATGCAGGGAGCCAGATGCGTGGATTCCAGTGGATTTTGTTTTTTTTTAAGCCTGAGGCTCTAACTGGCTTCAAAAAAAGGTGGGCTCTGCGCCCCAAGCCCAATCACTTGTGTGACAATAGCAAATTGATATTCGCTATTGTCTTCCTGATTCTCCTCCCAGACAATCGGGAAGCAGTTCCTGTGACCGAATTGGCCAGGGAGTCTTAGAACTCCCAGGCCAATCGTGTCTCAGGACACACTTCCTGTTCACCTGGGAGGAGAATCAATGGCCCGACTCGTCTTTCCCCCTGATTCTAAAGGTAATACCCTGATTGCCGCCGTCCCGTCCGTCTCCGTGCGGGTCTACCGCCGCATTCGTCAACATATTGAGCACCGTCCGCCACTGTAGACAGAGAACTAAGATGTAGAAGAGTAGTTAGTTCAATTAGTATAGTGGGAATTACAGAGGGGTGGAATTCTTAGGGATTGGATAGGGAGGGGAAGTGAATGGTTGAGGTTATCCCCCTTCTCCATCATGGTTTGCATAGAAGTAGGAATCTTTCAATCAGAGAGCATGGCCTGAAACTCTTGTGAGAGTCTAAATATCGATCAGGAAGCCCATTCTATCATGAACTGGTCTGATCTGTCATGTTCCTTAGACAGGAGTTCTAAATCTTTTATTAAATCCAGCTTAGAAGCCCACTGTGTCAAAGTCGGAATTGTGGTGAGTTTCCACTATCAGGGCTGATCCTCCATCTTTTAATAAACCTGGAGACTTTCTTTAAATCTTAACTAGAACAAGGACAAGCTAAATATAGAAAACCAAACTCTACAAATATTTTGCAGTACAGCAGCTATCGGGGATTGGTGCACACTTAAATCACACAGTGTTGCAATACATATGATACAGATTGTGGCTTATTCGTGGTCAGACTCTTCTCCCATTCTCCCCAAGCTATGTGTGACCCAGACATAACAAACCACAAATTTATGCCTCAGCCCAGAGGAAAACCATTCCTGAACATTTCGGTGTTAGGTAGCAGTGACAGGCTGACAGATGAAAGGAAAAGCCTGGGAAATCCAGCCAGTAATGTTAAGTAAAGAGCAAAACAAGACTTCACTGAGCTGAGGCATGGAAATCTAAGTTCTCTTGTTCCTGTAATACCAAACCTTCACATGGACATATGGCTTGTCTGCTGTAGAGGAGGGAATACGTGCCAAAAAAGCTAAAATTGCAGTCAGGAAACTAGCATTTCCAAAGGAGGCCATCAATGGCAGTACCTATATTTTGCCAGGACAAGCTTTCACAATATGTATATGTAGCACCCTGTAGTTTAGGCAGGGAGCTCCTTACAAATTTACTTGCCAGGAGTAGTTATCCTTATTGATTTCTCTCTAATTTTGGCCTTGTTGCACTTTTCTCTTCTCCCACTAAGTGGCCGGGTACTTGGTGGTACTAGATACTAGAAGGGCAACCCAAGGTCAGGTTATGGGTATATGGGGTATCTCAGCCAATGGGCAGGGGTTTTCTTGGATCCCTTGGCCTGCTTGGAGAGCCTATATATTCGGGTGAGGTCAGGTGATCAGTGTTCTGTGCCACCTGGATGGCTGTCTGGGTGGACGTGCGTCTCGGGCACATCTGGCTGCTAGGCTGTCTGAGGGCCTATCCAGAAGCAAGAGAGCAGCGCAGGGTTGGGATTGTAGCTTGCAGTCCAACCAGGAGGAACGGTTCTGCCAGCCGGAGAACCTGTCGTGGTCAGAGGTAGAGGAGAAGCGTTCGCCAATAAGGCACTATCTGCCTTATTACCAGGGACCGCAGTGAGTAACTGAAGCAAGTACTGGAGCAGTATTCTCACCAACCAGGGACGTTGAAGAATCAGGAGACTTCAGTGGGAATCAAGCCAGGGTTCCAGACAGTGGAGGTGACGCTTGCAGAGCAGCCTTGTGTGTCAAGCTAGGGACCCAGCAGGCCAAATGGAGGGGGAAGCTTGAGAGGTAGCTAGAGTGCCTAGGACCCAGCAGAGAAGCGGGGATGATGCTTGAGGAAGATACCACCGTAAAGATTGGAGGAGCTCAAGGGATTCAGTAACAGTTAATCAGACGGTCTAGTGAGAGACCGGGAGCTCAGTGTATAGCAGAACTACAAGGAGAAGTTGTAATGAAGCTGAAAGAACTGTTATGCTTTGTGTTAGGAACTGTTAAAGTCTGTTGCCATAGGAGACAGCATTCCAGCACGTGCAGATGTGGCTTCTTTCTGGAGGCCTTTCCCTGCATGGCTGTCTTCCTATTGAAATCTCGGAGTCTGCTAATTGAATTTGCAACTACCCAAGGGTGTCCTGGCCCTAACCCTCTTTCCCTAAAATACAAAAAGGACTGTTAAGAGAAATAAAACCTCTTTTGTATCCAAGAAATGTCTGGCACCCAATGACTTTCACCATCTTTGCACCCACTATGCCTCACAACCCACTACATACAGAAGGATGTCAGCTATCTCTGGCCCTGGAGGTGCTCATTAGACCAAAAGAGGCCGGAGACCTTGCTACATTTGGCGCCCAACGTGGGGCTAAGGCCTTATCTCCGCAGCTGTCGCCCCTTAGCAACTGGCCTCAGCTCCATCAGGATTTTGTCTGGCTCCGTGGGAAGGTGGCAAGTAACGTTTACACTTCTAATGGACTGCGTTGTCGTGTATACTATCAATGTGGGGAAGAACCACCAAGTCTCACTGCCCAGGGGAGAGGATCAGCCTGGTCTTTTGACACTTCCCACCAGCACTGTGAGGGTTAATTCAGACTCCAAAATGGACTCCATTGCGGTTTTGGCACACCGCAGCATGAAGAAGGCGAGCGCCACAGTTCCCAAAGAACATTTGCACCAATCCGTTGGCAGGGGGAGGAACTCCCGCTCTGCAGAGGAAGATAAGGAAGTGCTGCCACGTGTGTCTGATTGTGGGTTTGAGAAAGCATGCTCCGAGTGTTGGTTTCAGTCCGAGCGATGTGAAACCAGTCCTGACTGACACAGGAGTGTGGTATACACTGAAGGGCAAGCTTTCCTTGTATACGGCTGGAGGCTACGAGTATCTGGGACTGATCTGTGAAAAATGTTCTGGCCTGACCACGCAGTTGAAGCCTTGGATCGTCTGTGGATGCTGTGGAGAGCATCTGTTTGAGGTTGCCCCTCCAACTCTACCTCCACGGATTCTACACATAGATTGGGATAAGCATGTTGGTTTCCCATCCGGGAGTGATGTCCCAAGCCCGCCGGTTATCACCAGAGTCATGCAGGGAGCTGTTACCCTTGCCTCAGCAACTACCCCAGGACCCAGCGCACCAGTTACCGTTCGCCCTGATGTCCGAGCCTCCCGGGAAGAAAGTGCCGGAGCCGGGTAAGGCAGCTAGAAGTAAGAGTGGTTTGCCTGTGCGGGAAGTGATGCCAGTGGCCATCAAGGGGGATGCCAAGGTTGTGCCAGTGAAGGTGCGTGCCAAGCACAACTACCTGCCGGCAGAGGAGTGCTCTACCGTTTCAGATTCAGACATTCCGTCTGACGGTCTATCTGAACTTTTCTCTGAGACATTGTCCTACAACGGGAAGTGGGGTGATAGCGACAATGAATAGTTAATAAGTGAGGTGCAGGAGGACGAAACACCTTCCACCACTACTGCAAGTGTGCAAATTACGCTGTCAGCCAGTGCAGCTCCACTGATCAGCATTGCCAGATCATGTGAGGAGGACCATGGAGCTCAATGGGTCCCCAAAGCCCGTCCTATTACGCCAGTGCCTAGTCTTAAACTAAACCATAAGCCTGATGCGGTCGCTGGGTGCTCGGTCCTGCGTGCTACATACGCTCGGGTTCTACCCGGATATGGAGACTCTAATGCCGTGTACACACGAGCAGACTTTACGGCAGACTTTGCCCGGCAGACGGGATTTCATCGGACAATTCGATCGTGTGTGGGCTCCAGCGGACTTCGTTTTCTCAAAAGTTGGACGGACTTAGATTTGAAACATGTTTTAAATCAATCCATTGAAATCGAGTCTGGTCGAAAAGTCCGCTCGTCTGTATGCTAGTTCGATGGACAAAAAGCCACGCTAGGGCAGCTATTGGCTACTGGCTATGAACTTCCTTGTTTTAGTCTGGTCGTACGTCATCACGTACGAATTCGACGGACTTTGGTGGATTGTGTGTAGGCAAGTCCGTTCATTCAGAAAGTCCGTCGTAAAGTCCGTCGAAAAGTCCGCCGGGCAAAGTCTGCCGTAAAGTCCGACCGTGTGTACGCGGCATAAGACTCTGCCTCGGCTGTCCAAGATACAAAGAATTATAATCAAAACAGTGGCAGAAGATTACAGGTATCTATACCACTACATCCCCCCCCCCTAATTTAGAAGAGGAAATCTCTGAAAAAAAATGCAATGGGTAGACGAAGCAGTGTGTGGGTTCCTTCAGATCCCTCTTGAGACAGACTTTCTAAAGTTACCGCCTAAAATGTCTGGAAAATACCTGTCAGTATTGAATACTTGGGGTTATGGCAGGAAGAGCAATATGGATGGTGTAGTCATCCGCCGGCCAGATAAAAGGGATCTAAAGCGATTTGTCACCACAGTGAATGCACGGGAGCGTCCGTAATTCTACCCGACGCCGGTTACTACTACTACTACTAGGAGTGTTCGGACAGGTAACACTATAGGCGGATTAACGTGACGGGAAGTCGCAGGTCCCTTACCATGTTGGAGACTGCTATGCTCCCCTATTGGTCCTCAGGCTGCGGCCGAGGATTCCTGAGTAGTCCTAGATGCTCAGGCCTTTTTGTGATATTCCTTTTTTCTTTTTTTCTATTTTTTGGGCCTCACAGGCCTTTTTGTTTTTTAAGCAACATACTCTTTCATGGTCCCTTTTTTGGATGACCTTATTGGCTGTTCCAGTGCTGCTGTTCTGTTTTATTTTTAATTTTTTTTCCTTTATGTTTTTTTTCTTCTCTGTTTTATTGTTGATCATCTCATAATAGGTGAACTCTCGGTCAGACCAAGGTCTGCCCTTTGGTTACACATATATGCATTTACTGCTGGTCTACTGCCCATTGTTTTGAATACTTCTAAGCTGAATTATGCTTTTTATTCATGGCTTTGAAATTGTTATCGTATAATGTGAAACGTTTGAATTCCATAAAAAAAAGATGGATGTCCTTGAAGGAATTCAGGGCCTCCGGTGCGGATGTAATCCTGGTCCAGGAGGAGGATCCCTGAAATTTGCTTCCAGACACTTCCCAGTGTCTTTCCTAGCATCTGACTCATCTGGAAGGGCTGGAGTGGCGGTTTTGTCCCCTCCAGATCAAGTCCACCCAATTGGATCCTCATGGTCGTTATATAATCCTAGAGGGCACCTACTTATCTAACCCTATAACGATCATGAATGTCTATGCCCCTAACACGGGTCAACTTAAATTTCTAACTGAGGTATTTGAACGATTGAACCGAGTAGCACATCCTTTTATGATAATTGGGGGTGACTTTAATGCTGTCCTCTCACCCGTTCGGGATAGAAAATCTTTATTCCACACCTTGCCCTCCCACACCCCACAATCACTAGCCACTTCCTTCAGGAAACTGATCCGTAACCACCGCCTGTTTGATGCATGGCGGATTAAGCACCCCGCGGGAAGGCAGTACTCATTTTACTCCCTCCTCATAAGATGTTTTCAAGACTGGATTACTTCTTGATATCGGCTCCACTGCTTTCCCACACCGTGGCCTCTGACCTAGGTCCAATTACCTGGTCGGACCATGCCCCCTGTCCCTGGATCTTTGCCTCTCAGCTGCTTTTCCCAGGAGATGCCACTGGAGGCTAAATGAATCTCTACTAAAACACCACGAAACCAAGGATAAACTTCTTACCGCTTTAACTGAATATTTTCAATTAATTACAGGCTCATTGTCCAGCCCGTCTGTCCTCTGGGAGGCTCGTAAAGCTTTTTTTAAGGGACAATGCATCTCTCTGGGATCTCAGAGAAAGAGGGACTCGGTTCTTCTGAGGTCTTCTTTAATTTCTGAACTAAAAGCTGCTGAACGCTTTTTGCTTCACGCCCCCATGATGGACTGGATGCGCACAGTAACCTCCCTACGTAACCGTATAAAGTCCCTAGACCTGTCAAAAATAGATAAATCTCTACTCTGGGCAAAATAAAAATTTTCCAATAAACCGCATGGGATGTTGGTATCTAGGCTTAACCCTAGGCCCTCCCTCTCCTTCCCGGATCACATAAAACGTACAGCTGGGACTCCCGTCTATTGCCCCCAGACAATGACTCAAGTCTTTGGGGAATTTTATGATAAACTTTATAATTGCCTCTCCCCCAACCAACATCCTTCATTCGACCAGACAGCTTTTGAGACGTTTATGGCTGATCTCCATCTCCCCAAGCTTAATGAGGATGATGTCCAGACTTTAAACACACCCATTACTGAAGAGGAACTTACTGGCACTGTCAAATCCCTCCCATACCATAAAGCCCCAGGCCCGGACGGCCTCCCCTACACTTATTATAGGACCTTTCTTCCAACTATCTTAAAACATTTGTTATCCCTATATAATTCCCTCCTTCAGGGTCAACTCCCTCACCAACAATTTTCACACCCCTATATTGCGGTAATACCCAAACCGGATATGGACCCATCGCTCCCAGACAGTTATAGGCCGATTGCACTTTTAAACTCAGACTATAAGCTCTTTACTAAAATTCTGGCTAATCGCCTCTCCCAATTCCTGACGAAACTGATAGATAAAGATCAAGTGGGTTTTGTCCCTTCTAGGCACGCAGGGGACAACACCAGAAGAACCATTGACCTCACAGACATACTGAACAGAGTCCGTCGCCCTGCCCTGATCCTTAGCCTCGATGCCCAAAAGGCGTTCGGTCGATTAAGCTGGCCTTATATGTTCTCGACCCTTATTAAATTTGGACTAAGAGGTCCTTTTCTCACAGCCCTGCATTCTCTCTAGCAGGAAGTATACGAGAAGATCTGGACAGCCACACAAGATAAGCTATGAGCTATGAGTAAGCACTTGGCATAAGTGTGAAACGCGTCAGATGTTTTTCTGTACTTTTTCGCTATAGTGTCCTGTATGCTTTACGATCCAGTTTTTACAATAAAGACACTTGCATTTTCTCCCGGTGTGCGGCTGTCCAGATCTTCTCGTATACTTTCTGCTCGGCTCAGCATTAGCCAGCACCTGGGGCTCTTTTTTCCTGGAGGCAACCATTTTGTTTACACCTGGTCTGAATCCATACCTGTGCGGTGAAGTCTCTCTCCCTGCATTCTCTCTACTCTAACCCCTCCTCTCAGGTCCAACCAGCCTCCTTTACATCCCGTTCGTTCCCCATGTCAAATGGTACCAGGCAGGGATGTCCCCTCTCACCTCTCCTTTTCATCCTATGCCTGGAGCCATTAGCTGAGGCCATCAAATCACCCCCAGACATATGAGGGGTCCCCATGCGACAAAGAGAATATAAATTGTCTCTATTTGCCGATGACGTGCTTTTGACTCTCGCTGTCTCACTCCCATCCCTACACGCTCTATTAACTCAGTTTAGCTCCCTATCGGGGTTACAAAATTAACATGTCCAAAACTGAAGCCCTGCCCTTACACCTCCCCCATGCAGATCTCCTTTCGCTAAAAAACTTGTATCCCTATCGCTGGTGCACCTCTTCTCTCAAATATTTAGGGGTTCAAATTACATCGTCATATTCTACCCTTTACTCAGCCAACTATATTCCCCTATTCAAATATATCAAAGATGTGCTAAATAGATGGAATCCCCTCCCAATATCTTGGATGGGCAGGATTAACATGCTGAAGATGTCAGTAATGCCAAAATTGCTGTATTTTTTCTAAACGTTACTTGTCCCTATTCCGATGGCCCAATTGAAACTCCTTAAAAGGTGGTTCCTCAATTTTATAAGGAAAGATGGGGCACATAGAGTGGCCAGCTCAGTCATCTTTTCCCCCAGAAGTCAGGGTGGTATGGGAGCCCTGGACATTAACAAGTACTACCTGGCTTCCCACCTCCGTGCCGTGGTATCCTGGTCAAGTATGCGACCCCAGAACAGATGGACAGAGATAGAGATGGGTTCACTGTTCCTGACTCACCCCTGTTCTCTGGTTTGGTCTCCTGCACTATTTACGAACCCCAAACTCCATGACCTCTGTCTGGGCCCTATGTTATTCTCACTTAGGGTTTGGCATTCCTGTCGCACCAAATTCTCTCTGGCATCCTCTTGTCCTCCCCTTTCTAATGTACTCTTTAATCCCCTGCTCCCTGATAGTCTTTCCCACTCCTGGATGTTCCCTTGGGCCAAGGCGGGTCTGTTCCAACTCCGACATTTTGTGCATCCTGTAACCCGCAAACTTTTCTCCTTCCAGGACCTTCAAGCTACAAGCCAAATCCCAAACCAGTTGTTATTTTCACATCTCCAAATAACCCATTATCTAGCATCCCTCTCACCTTCACTTACTTTAACCAAACCTACGCACTTCAAAGTAATATGTTCTCAGGGTCCATACCAAACACGACTGATATCTGACATATACCGACTTCTGCAAGAGAACCTCCCGCTTTCCGCAGAACCTCACTCATATATGAGTAAATGGTCAAATCTTACACAACAACAAATCCCCCCCCAATGGGCTAAAATTTGGACCTCAACCATCAAAATATCCTGATGTGTGGAGTAAAGAGAGACAGCATTCAAAGTTCTATTTTTTTGGTATAGGACCCCTGAGGTTCTACACCAATATGAGTCTTCCCTCTCTCCTCTTTGTTGGAGATGTGGAAAGTTTAGGGGTACTCACTACCACATTGTTTGGCAATGCAAATTGATAGCTCCCTTCTGGTCCATGGTTGTGTCCGTGCTTCAGCAGATTTTCGATTCTCCTATCCCTTTAGACCCGGTACATCTCCTTCTAGGCCTCCCAATCCCCAGATTGGGAAAAGCTTCGAAAAAAATTGGCCACATATGTCTTATTAGCAGGAAAAAGTGCTATCCCTACATGCTGGTTGTCCACCTCCCCTCCAACTCAGACCCAGCTCATACAAGCCATTAATGATATTTGTAGAATGGAGCATATGACAGCCATGGTGGAGGATGCTGTTGAGAGATTTGACAGGGTACGGGACCCCTGGGACCGCTCTGTACATAGCACTTCTTATTGATATTGCTCCTGTTACCCTACTTTTGCCTTAAATGTGATAGATTCGACCCCACCTCTGGTTGCCTATACATCTCTCATCCTCCTAATAGTGGATATAGATTCTCAATATATAGTAGCGTCCCAGTTCGATGATCAACATATACTGTTCCTGAAATGTCTGATTTGATATTATTTTTTTTTTGTTTATATTAAGTGTAAAACTATTGTCTTTATATATTTTTTTCTTCTCACTGGCTTATTTCCCATGATTGATATTTTCAAATTCTGTAAGCTGTGTTCTTTGAAAGTTTTTCAATAAAAATACAATTTATAAAAAAAAAGATATAGTCCTCAAGGCGATGGATCCTCAAAGCAGTCTTAAGATGTATCACATATCATGGTGAGAAACACACTTGGTCAGGAAAGAGGGAGAGCCACCACCATCACCCGAGCACACTGACTCTTACCCTCCTCTGTGGACCCTTGTTACAGGAGTTAGATCAGCCAGAGATATAAATTGTATCCTTTATCGCAGCACACCACGTTCAATCAAGCCAGTTAAGATGGACATAATAGGTAATCAGGTCTCCACAAGCCTTTCCTTATTATTCAGAGCAGTTATGCGTTAGTTATGATCTCATAACATGTGACCAGTTGTGGAGCTCATGTAGGCCGGGACACGGCGGCCATCTTGTTGGAGGTTCTATAGGGTGTATTTACACTGCTATGCTGTCTTCGGCTGAGGACAATTAAAAACCTTTCAATCACGTATGTAAATATATATTGCATTATGTTACCATAGGCTAGGATGCATTTGCATTGTTTAATCTCTTTCAGGTGTTGCTTGAATAAGGAGAGACAGGGATCTAACTGGACAACCACCCTAACCTTTTTTTCTTTATCGTGCTATTATTGTATACAGTGGGGACGCAAAGTATTCAGACCCCCTTAAATTTTTCACTCTTTGTTATATTGCAGCCATTTGCTAAAATCATTTAAGTTAATTTTTTTCCTCATTAATGTACACACAGCACCCCATATTGACAGAAAAATACAGAATTGTTGACATTTTTGCAGATTTATTAAAAAAGAAAAACTGAAATATTACATGGTCCTAAGTTTTCAGACCCTTTGCTCAGTATTTAGTAGAAGCACCCTTTTGATCTAATACAGCCATGAGTCTTTTTGAGAAAGATGCAACAAGTTTTTCACACCTGGATTTGGGGATCCTCTGCCATTCCTCCTTGCAGATCCTCTCCAGTTCTGTCAGGTTGGATGGTACACGTTGGTGGACAGCCATTTTTAGGTCTCTCCAGAGATGCTCAATTGGGTTTAAGTCAGGGCTCTGGCTGGGCCATTCAAGAACAGTCATGGAGTTGTTGTGAAGCCACTCCTTCGTTATTTTAGCTGTGTGCTTAGGGTCATTGTCTTGTTGGAAGGTAAACCTTCGGCCCAGTCTAAGGTCTTGAGCACTCTGGAGAAGGTTTTCATCCAGGATATCCCTGTACTTGGCCGCATTCATCTTTCCCTCGATTGCAACCAGTCGTCCTGTCCCTGCAGCTGAAAAGCACCCCCACAGCATGATGCTGCCACCACCATGCTTAACTGTTGGGACTGAGGTGATGAGCAGTGCCTGGTTTTCTCCACACATACCGCTTAGAATTAAGGCCAAAAAGTTCTATCTTGGTCTCATCAGACTAAAGAATCTTATTTCTCACCATCTTGGAGTCCTTCAGGTGTTTTTTTAGCAAACTAAATAAACTTTCATGTGTCTTGCACTGAGGAGAGGCTTCTGTCGAGCCACTCTGCCATAAAGCTCTGACTGGTGGAGGGCTACATTGATGGCTGACTTACTACAACTTTCTCCCATCTCCCGACTGCATCTTTGGAGCTCAGCCACAGTGATCTTTGGGTTCTTTACCTCTCTCACCAAGGCTCTTCTCCCCTGATAGCTCAGTTTGGCCGGACGGCCAGCTCTAGGAAGGGTTCTGGTCGTCTCAAACGTCCTCCATTTAAGGATTATGGAGACCACTGTGCTCTTAGGAACCTTAAGTGCAGCAGAATTTTTTTTGTAACCTTGGCCAGATCTGTGCCTTGCCACAATTCTGTCTCTGAGCTCTTCAGGCAGTTTATTATTTATTTTATTTCAGGTACTTATATAGCGCCATCAATTTACGCAGCGCTTTTACATATACATTCACATCAGTCCCTACCCTCAAGGAGCTTACAATCTAAGGTCCCTAACTCACTTTCATACATACTAGGGACAATTTAGACAGGATCTAATTAACCTACCAGCATGTCTTTGGAGTGTGGGAGGAAACCGGAGTACCCGGAGGAAACCCACGCAGGCACAGGGAGAACATGCAAACTCCAAGCAGGTAGTGTTGTGGTTGGGATTCGAACCAGTGACCCTTCTTACTGCTAGGCGAGAGTGCTACCCACTACACCACAGTGCCGTCCTTTGACCTCATGATTCTCATTTGCTCTGACATGCACTGTGAGCTGTAAGGTATTATATAGACAGGTGTGTGGCTTTCATAATCAAGTATAATCAAACACAGCTGGACTCAAATGAAGGTGTAGAACCATCTCAAGGATGATCAGAAGAAATGGACAGCACCTGAGTTAAATATATGAGAGTCACAGCAAAGGGTCTGAATACTTAGGACCATGTGATATTTCAGTTTTTCTTTTTTAATAAATCTGTAAAAATGTCAACAATTCTGTGTTTTTCTGTCAATATGGTGTGCTGTGTGTACATTAATGAGGAAAAAATGAACATAAATGATTTTAGCAAATGGCTGCAATATAACAAAGAGTGAAAATTTTATGGGGGTCTGAATACTTTCCCCATCGTATATTAGATAGATAGTTAGGAAGCAATACCATTGCTCTTGCTTACTTTTAAAAATTGTACATAACTATTTTTGATATTTCCTTGTCATATGTGGTCTACCAATTCATGTGTCTAACACCATGTTTATTTTATATGGTATGCCACATACACTGTTATTTGTTTTTCCTTCCCTGTTTCCCCCACCTATCCCAGTTTTTGCCAGGACATTCGCTCTCAGGCTTGAGGGCTGAAAAATTTTTCTGCAAACTCCGAGACGTAGTTTTTTGAGCAGGGGGACGATGTAGCACCCTTTAGTTTGGGCAGGGAGATCCTCACAAATTTAGTTGCCAGAAGTAGTTATCCTGGTTGATTGCTAGAGATCTATTGATTTCTCCTTAAGTTTGGCCTTGTTGCATTTTTCTCTTCTACTACTAGGTGGCCGGGTACTTGGTGGTACTAGATACGAGAAGGGCAACCCAAGGTCAGGTTATGGGTATATGGGGTATCCCAGTCAATCCATCCGGTGCAGGCAAATGCATTGTGTTTGCAGTCTGCATTTGGGGTGACGTTAACTTAACATTGACACCTGCTGCAGATCATACCTGCATTGCATTTTAAATGCGGTGCGGGAAACCCACACAGATCACAGGTTTCCCTCATCATGTTCTAGTGTGAACCTAGCCTTAAGGGCTGGTTCACACCAGAATGCGTTGTGGGAAAGGTGTGTTTTGTGCACGTTTCCTGCACCATGTTCAAAACGCACTACGCTTGCGATCTGCTGTGGGTGCCAATACATTATGCAGATCACAAACACAGTGTGCTTGTGGGCACCAGATTGCATGGTACCGCAAATGAATATGCTGACTAACTGCACTGCAGAGGATCGTCCAGGAATGTGGACCGTGCTCCTGTGTGATTCTATTGTGATCCCACCCTTAAGTCTCCATTTACACCTAAGTGTTCTGTGAATGTGGATGGAATGCATGAAAAATGCATGTTGCACTTGCAATGTCATTCATTGTTAATGCACTCCAAATGTGGCAAGCAGACGTGCATTTTTTTCATGCTTTAAAATGCAGAGGAGACACGGCAAAGTGTGCGGTTAGAAAAACACATAAAACTCAATGTCTGTAAATGTACAGTTACTGCTCGCCCTGATGTCCGAGCCTCCTGGGAAGAAAGTGCCGGAGCCAGGTAAGCCAGCGAGAAGTGAGAGTGGTTTGCCTGTGGGGAAAGTGAAGCCTGTGGCCATCAAGGGGGATGCCAAGGTTGTGCCAGTGAAGGCGCGTGCCAAGCGCAACTACCTGCCGGCAGAGGAGTGCTCTACCATTTCAGATTCAGACATTTCATCTGACGGTCTATCTGAACTTTTCTCTGAGACATTGTCCTACACCGGGAAGTGGGGTGATAGCGACAATGAATAGTTAATAAGTGAGGTGCAGGAGGACGAAACACCTGCCACCACTACTGCAAGTGTGCAAATTACGCTGTCAGCCAGTGCAGCTCCACTGATCAGCATTGCCAGATCATGTGAGGAGGACCATGGAGCTCAATGGGTCCCCATAGCCCGTCCTATTACGCCAATGCCTAGTCTTAAACCAGACCACAAGCCTGATGTGGTCGCTGGGTGCTCGGCCCTGTGTGCTACAGACACTCGGGTTCTTCCCGGATATGGAGACTCTAAGACTCTGCCTCGGCTGTCCAAGATACAAAGAATTATAATAAACACAGTGGAAGAAGATTACAGGTATCTGTATCACTACATCCCCCCTCATTTAGAAGAGGAAATCTCTGAAAGGACACCACAGCCTGGTAAGTGATGGGCCGGACCTCCGGGGGGGGGGGGGGGTGGTTGCCTTCAGAGTACCGTGAGGAGCCCCGCGGCGGTGGGGTGGTTGCTTTCAGAGTACCGCAAGCCCCTGTGGTTGCTGTCAGTCCCGCGAGCCCCCGGCTGCCCCAGTCCAACCAAGTCCCATGTGCTGTTACCAGGTGAGCTCTGCACAGGGACAGAGAGCATATCTATCCGGACAGGAAGATTGATTTAAGCTACTGGGATGGGGTGACAAGAGCATGTTGACAGGTGACAGGAGCAATCTGATCGGCGCACCACTCATCTCATCCACAGTGTTCAGGCACACAGGGCTGGTAGGATCTAGGATCATACAACCACACTACTGCCAGTGCCAACCAATTGTTTGCTCTGAGTCTGATCACCATATCACTACAAGTGCCAACCAAATGTGTGTTCTGAGTCCGATCATAGAACCATACTACTGCCAGTGCAAACCAAATATCTTTTCTAAGTCTGATCACCAGAGCTGTATAACCTGGTCTGTAATGCTGAGCTATATACCATGATCTGCGAGGCTGCGCTATATACCATGATCTGTGAGGCTGCTCTATATACATGATCTGTGAGGCTGCTCTATATACATGATCTGCGAGGCTGCGCTACATACCATGATCTGCGATGCAGCGATATATACCATGATCTGTGAGGCTGCACTATATATCATGATCTGTGAGGCTGAGCTATATATTCTGTCCTGTGATGCTGAGCTATATACCCTGATCTGTGAGGCTAAGCTATATTCCCTGATCTGTGATGCTGAGCTGTATATTCTGTCCTGTGGTTCTGGGGCTATATACTCTGTCCTGTGATTCTGGGGCTGTATACTCTGTCCTGTGATTCTGGGGCTGTATACTCTGTCCTGTGATTCTGGGGCTGTATACTCTGTCCTGTGATTCCGGGGCTGTATACTCTGTCCTGTGATGCTGGGGCTATATACTCTGTCCGGTGATGCTGAGCTGTATACTCCTGACACTATAGGTGGAAGCAAGTGGAATACAGGGGGTGGCTTATGAGAAGTGTGAGGGGTCAAAAAGGAAGGGCAGGGTCTGGTGCCCCCTCCATTCTAAAACTTCACCAGCCGCCACTGACAGGAG
Organism: Aquarana catesbeiana; assembly: GCF_042186555.1. NCBI lineage: Eukaryota > Metazoa > Chordata > Amphibia > Anura > Ranidae > Aquarana > Aquarana catesbeiana. Next base: position 66,179,987 of record NC_133327.1, read on the forward strand.
GTCTGGTGCTAGAATTATTGCTCTTGCTTGTGTCAGCATGGGCCATGACAGGTCCTCTTTATGGAGAGATCTGGAGTCTATCAGACCCCCGATCTCTCCTGTGGCCTCCCATGCAGCCGATCATACTCAGATTGGAGTGGTCGGCTGCTTTCCTAGAGGCGGGACCAGAAGTGACAAAATACTCATCGCTCCCGCATATTCCGGGGTTACAGAGAGAGAGAGAGGAACAATGTCAGTTCCTCTCTCTCTGTTCAGAGCAGCAATCGTCACCGACTGCATCGCTCCCAGGCTCCGTGATGAGACGGTATAGCCCGGGAAAGGCAGCAGCGGTGGGAGGGGGGTGGGACCCCCTTTCGCCACCCGCAGAGGTGATCGAATGGCTAATTAGCCACTGGAATCACTTATGTTAGAAAGGGAATCGCTGGTGTGTGGTGTCGGCATCATCCTGGTGTAACTACTGAAACTTGTGGATGTCCATGGATGTCCTACGGGCAGCAAGTAGTTAATTTATTATTATTATTATTCAGGATTTATATAGCGCCAACAGTTTACGCAACGCTTTACAACATAAAAGGGAGACAATACAGTTATAATACAATAAAATACAAGAGGATTAAGAGGGCCCTGCTCAGAAGAGCTTACAATCTAATAGGGTGGGGCAGGTGGTACAAAAGGTTGTAACTGTGGGGAATGAGCTGATGGAAGTGGTTAATCTATAAAGAAGATCAATTCATAGAAAAATTTAAATGTGGCCTGTGTTTTTGCCATGAAGGGGTTAACGCTCCATTCTTTCTTTGTCTCCTAATAGACTGGCATGCTCCAATATGACACCCTAATTACAAGGGCTGTACTGGGTGTGAATGTGATGTGTGTCTCGTCTGACTGTTATATACTGTACAATCAGCACTCATGATAAACTTCATTAGTCACTTATTATATACCGAGATCCATCAATGAACAATGGATATTATTTATTAACGCTTCTTAAGTGTACAACTGTTAGAAAACCACAAAACGCATATCAAAGAGGGAGCCACCCACGGCAAAGAGCCTGAGGTTTTCCTTTATGTTATACATTGCATATCTGCACGCTATTAGCCACATTCCTTCCTTACAGTCTAGCCACAGCCTGAGAATAGCCCTCCGATTGAATAGAACAGGTGGTTGATTATTGTCTGCATCAATAGAGATCACTGTGAGCTGCCGGTTGGAAAGCCAGCAGTCTTCCAGTAGTAAAGGAACTACAAGGCCCAACATGCCTTGCCCTGTGATGTTGGAGTTTGTAGACCCTCAAAAATATGAAAGTCACAGGTCCCCAATAATGATATCAGGAAAGCACTCACGGTTAGACATGTGCAAATCGTTTCCTTATGAATTCATTTTCGGATGAAATTCAGCATATTCTCTTAGATTGTAAGCTCTAAGGAGCAGGGCCCTCTGATTCCTACTGTATCAAATTGTATTGTATTTGTACTGTTTACCCTCAAGTTGTAAAGCGCTACGTAAACTGTTGGCGCTATATAAATACTGTATAATAATAATAATAATAATATTCGTTCATTCGGAAGCATCTGAATGAACGGAAGACTCTTTTGATGAATGCATACGAAAACGAATTGTCAGAAAGAATGAAAATCCAAAAGAACGAATACCTGAAAGAACGAAAATCCGAAAGAACGAATACCTGAAAGAATGGAAAATCAGAAAGAACGATTCATCCTACAAGTTTAATGAATTGATTACATTTGGATAATTTTGTTTTTGGTATGTTCTATTATAATTAAATTATTAACTATTATTATAGTATTTATTATAAACTATTAAAGTATAGGTAAAATGGCTGAAGTCAGTAATTCTTCTATTCAGGTCTCTGCGCCATAGCAGCCAATTTGGGATGGATTACATTTTTATTGGAATTCCCTATCAAATTAGGCTAAGGTAACTGTTAGCGAATGTAACAAACACAAATGCATCCGAAGTTACGATATTTCCGAAGTAACGAATCGAAACCGCATCTAAACGAATGGAACAGAACGAATAGGAATGCATCCAAAGTTACGAATGATTCGAAGTAGCGAATGCCGATCATAACGAATGATCCGATAAACAAAAAAAAAAAACAGAAAACAAATTAAACGAAAATGAAACAAAATTTTTTTTTCGCTAGTGCACATGTCTACTCACTGTATGATAATGAGGAGAAAGGTGCAGCACAGAAACCTCGGCTGCCCATAGATGCACACGTGTGGTGAGTGGGCATTAACCACTTTAGCCCTGGAAGGTTTTACCCCCTTCCTGACCAGAGCGCTTTTTACAATTTGGCACTTCTCTGCTTTAACTGGTAACTGCGCGCTCATGCAATGCTGTACCCAAACAAAATTTGCGTTCTTTTTTTCCCACAAATAGAGCTTTCTTTTGGTGCTATTTACTCACCTCTGTGGTTTTTATTTTTTGCGCTATAAACAAAAAAAAGACCGACAATTTTGGAAAAAAAACAATATTTTTTACTTTTTGCTAATAAATATCCCCAAAAATGTTTTTTAAAAACAAATTTCTTCATCAGTTTAGGCCAATATATATTCTTCTACATATTTTTGGTAAAAAAAAAATGCAATAAGCGTATATTAAATGGTTTTTACGCAAAATTTATAGCGTCTAAATACTATGGGCAAGATTTATGGCATTTTTAATTTTATTTTACTAGTATATGGCAGTGATCTGCGATTTATAGCGGTACTGCGACATTACAACGGACAGATCAGACACTTTTGACACATTTTTGGGACCATTGACATTTATACAGCGATCAGTGCTATAAATATGCACTGATTACTGTGCAAATGTCACTGGTAGGGAAGCGGTTAACGCTAGGGGGCGATCAAGGGGCTAAATGTGTGTTCCCTTAGTGTGTTCTAACTATATAGGACTGACTAGGGGAGGAGACATATCGTTGTTCCTACTTACTAGCAACAAACGATATGTCTCCTCTCCCCTGACAGGACAGGGATTTGTGTGTTTACACGCACAAATCCTCGTGCTCTCTCTCGTGCATGCGATCACGCGTGGCCGGTGGCGATCACGACCGACGACCACACGCATCAGGTCCCCCACCGTGCATAGAGTGCGTGCCTCCGGTGGGCGGGCGTGCGCCCTCTGGCGGCCCTTAAAGGGAACCCCGTATATATATACAGGGTTTCGCGCAGGGGTGCCATTCTGCCCCCATAAAAAGACGTGAGCAGGTTGGGAACCAGTTAAAGCACAGCCTCTTTGCTGCCCCACATATGTGTTATCAGGGCCATCTTTAATATTGACTGGACCCTGGGCAAACATTTTCTTGGGCCCCCTCTTCCATGCAATTTCACTCTCCACATGCTCTGAGACATACAGTAAATAGCAGCTAGACTCAAAATCAGTTTACTGAATCAGATCAGGCAGCGATTGCGATTGATTGCCAGAGGTTCAGTGTATCATTATCGCTCACTGACTGGCTGCTAGAGGTTAAAGCACACATTATGGCTCACTGTTTTTTTTTTTTCTAGAGGTTACAGCACATGACTCCTGCTTGTTGATTGGTTGCTAGAGATTACTGTACATCAATACTGCTCACTGATTGCTAGAGGTTACTGGACATCTATACCACTCACTAATTGGTTGTTAGAGGTTACTGCACATTATTACTGCTCACTGATTGGTTCCTAGAATTTACTGCATATCCTTACCGCTCAATGACTGGTTGCAAGAGGTTAGTGCACAGCATTACTGCTCACTGATTGGTTTCTAAAGGTTACAGTAGATCATCTCCTCACTGCCTGCACACCATGTCTTGGGGAGGTGAGGGGACCCACCAATAGACAGAAAACTCCTAGGAATCCTAGGACTCCTGGGATCAGTGGCAATGCTAGGGAAGGGGGGGCGGTGTGATCGGTGGCAATTCTGGGGGGTTGATGGGATCAGTGGCAGTGGTGGGGGGATGGGATTAGTTAGGAGGCAGTACACTTTGACAAATTCTGAATCATGTAGAGAAAAGCTGGAAATCATTGGCAAGTATATAGTGGGGGTTTCTACCAATATAATGGGGAATTTACAAAGACCACCAATGTGAGGGGGAATTTGCACTGACCACCATGTAACAGGGGATTTTACACCACCCACCAATAGAAAAGAGGGATTTCTACACTGACACCAATGTAATAAGAGCATTTACACAAACCACCAGTGTAGGGGGGAATATACAATGACCTCCATGTAAGGGTGAATTTGCACTGACAACCATTGTCAAGGAGATTTGAACTGACCACCATGTAAGGTGACAAGTGCAAGTTTGGATTTTTTTAACGATTACCAATATAAATAGGAGTTTCTACACTGGTCACCAATGTAATGGGGATTTACACTGACCACTAATGTAATAGGAGCATTCACAGTACTAACCACCAATGTAAAAATTTATTTACACTGACCACCAATGTAAGGGGGACCTTCACACTGGCCACTAGTGTGAATGAAAGAATTGTACACCAAGCCCCAATGTAATGAGAAGATTTACACTGAACACAAATGTAACTGAGACATTTAGCCTGTGTTCACATTTGTGTGTGTCGGGAATACATGCAAAATCACTTTCCTGACACCACAGAAACGTGCTGCCCTTTAGCAGATACACAGCAGTGCCATTAATTGTTAATGACACCCTCATGCATCGGCTGGGATGTGCGTATTCACATGCACCAAAATTCAGGGTGCTGTGGCCCCTTGTTATTTTGAAGGAGGGTTAAACCTCCATTTGCTTACCTTTGCAGAACAGGCTGATGTTAGGCTTAATGACTATAGTTGTAAGCAGGACTTTCAAGCATGCCCCTTTACCTCCCCAGTGGGAAGCATTCAGCAGCAGTGATGGTAGATACGACCTCAGAGGGACATGATATACATATGAATGCCGCCTCTATTTACAAATAAATGCCACGGACCACGACTATTTACATATTAATGCTGCTGCTATTTACATATCAATGCAGTTTATTTACATGTAAACACAGGGTCTGCAGATGAATCATGTTTACATGGCAATAGGGCAGAGCTGGGCAGCAGCAACAGAACTTTACACTGATATATCGGGACACAGCACAGGATTAAAACTTCAAGGGATAAGGGAATTTAAACTGGGATAGTTGGCAAGTATAGGGCAGCTGCTTTGGGCCCCACAACAATGATAGGGCCCAGGGCAGCTGCCCTTTTTGCCCTGCCTTTAAAATGGTCCTGTGTGTTATGTGACTAGTAAGAAATTACAGTGGAACCTTGGATTACGAGCATAATCCGTTCCAAGAGTATGCTCGTAATCCAAAGTACTGGCATATCAAAGCGAGTTTTCCCATTGAAGTCAATGGAAACTAAAACAACTAGTTCCGCATTGACTTCAATGGGATGCAATACTGCATGCGGCCAGAGGTGGGGGGTGCCGGAGAGCCTCGGAAATGGCCGAAAAGCCCCGAGCACACTTCGGCTGACCTCAGCAGACCTCGGAAAGACTCCGTTCACAAGCCTTTCCGAGGTTTGCCGAGGTCAGCCGAACTGTCCTCGGGCCTTTCCGTGCATTTCTGAATGCCGACGATCGGCGCTGTTCAGCACCGGCGCCCCCCCACCTCAGGCCAAAAGCGGTACTGCACACCACTTTTGGCCTGAATCCTGCTCGTTTTGCGAGACAACACTCGCAAACCGAGTTAGGATTTTTAAAAACACAGTGCTCATTTTGCGAAACGCTCGTAAACCGCGTTACTCGCAAACCGAGGTTCCACTGTAATTAAAAACAAATGAATTAAAAACAAGGGTTGGGACTTTATATGAAGCACCGGGCATGTCAAGCCAAGTGCTTTCATCCCTATTATGTGAATGTGACGACAGATATGGGACTTTATATGAAGCATGCAACCATAACAAAAATGTGTCTGGCAAGTACATGAGCATTGGATGAAGGCATAATGCACAACAACAATTTTTACTCAGTATAATTTGATAGTATACAAATTGTATGTAATAAAGTAAAATAGTAACATACAGGTTCATGTTGTAAACATTGTAAAAACCAAACTCATTGTTGCGTGTCTCCACAGAATAATAAACATAGGTAAATTAATTGGTACAATCCAGATAAGTATAGTGGGTAAAATGGTAAAAATCTTGCGGTGTAAACACAGGAGGGCATCTAATAGCTTGACATGTTTCGTTGCTTCTGACACTATTCAAGAGCAGATGTGGGTGGCAGAAGGTTGAGGACCACCTATTGCCAAAGAAGAACTGAAAAGGTAGACCCTGCATGTCATGTGACCAGCCTCCCCGGAAGGGAGGGGGGGGGGGAGAACTTGTCTTTAAAAGAACCTAACCTAGCATAACCTCAGCTTATTGTCACACCAGAAATTCCTCCAGTAATTAGATCTATGTAAAATGAACTTTTATTCAGTATGAATAATTTTTTTAACAGCGTCAGATGAAGGTGTTTAGGTTCACACTAGTGCTGATGCGTTTTTTGATGCATTTTTCAGTGTGTTTTTGTATGTGACTTTCCAAATTTTTGATACGTTTTTGATGCATTTTTTATGCTGATGCATTTTTTAATAGAAGGAGGCTGGATTTTATACACAAAACTGCCAAATTGTACTTAAAATGCATGTACATGCATTTCCATGCAATCCCTTTGAAGTCTATGGGGCAAAAAACACTCTGCAATGCACCAAAAGAAGCACCTGAATCTTTTAAAAAAAATATGGGAAGCATAGAGAATAATGTGATTTTCATTATCATGCAGTGCAGAAAAATAGGAGAAAATGCACTACTGTAAATGGTGGACTCAAAGTAGTATTAAACACAAAAGCCATGTGATGGCTACATTCGTTTTCTTTTTTAAGGCTTTTATACTTCTATTTTTATCTGGTGATACAGCCAGTTAGTCTGTTTCAACAGAAAAGCTCTCCTGCAGTTACATGGATGAAACAAACCATTTAACTACTTCCAGTCCGGGCCTTTTCTGGCACTTTTTGTTCACATAGATCAATCAGTATTTTTTGCTTGAAAATTACTTAAAACCCCCAAACTTTATATATTTTTTTTAAAGCAGAGGCCCTAGGGAATAAATTGGTGGGATTTGCAATTTTTTTAATGTCACATGGTATTTGCGCAGCAGTTTTTCAAACACAATTTTTTGGGAAAAAATAAGAAAATACACTTTTTTGAATTTTAATGCACAAAAACACAATACACGACCCATTTTTTTATTACACTGAGTAAATAGATACTAAACATGTCACACTTTTAAAGCATTACCTATGGATAGTAAAATGTACACTGTTTGCCGCCATTGTACTGGTGTGCACAATTTTAAAGACTTTTTTTAGGTTACCACTCTAGATTTACAGAGGAGGTCTGGTGCTAGAATTACTGTCCATGATCTGACGTTCGCAGCAATACCTCTCATGTGTGAGGCGATCGCTGTTTGCATGCGTGTAGGGCCAAATCGCATGTTCGCTGTTGTGTGCAAGCACAGGAGGATGGGGGGGGGGACTTTACTTTTTTTTTTTTAATTATTCATTTATTTTTATTTACTTCATTTTTGCACTATTGCTTTAATTTTTTTTTATCACTTTTATTGCTGTCACAAGGAATGTAAACATCCTTGTGACAGCAATAGGCATGTGAGAGGTCTTCTTTATAGAGATATCTGGGGTCAATCCCAATGTGTAAGCCCGAGTGCTTTCACACTGAGACCCCTTTCAGACTGGGGCTTTTTTCAGGCATTTTTCAGGCGCTTTAGCGTTAAAAAAAGTGCCTGTAAAGCGCCTGAAAGAAGCCTCATCTGCAATCCCAATGTGAAAGCCCGAGCCCTTTCACACTGCCAGCGCCCAAAAAACGCTGGTAAAGCGCTCCTTGAGACTCTTTTCACACTGGGGCGTTTTTCAGGCGTATTTCGGGCACTGGCAGTGTGAAAGGGCTCGGGCCATCGGCACACCCAGCCCAGTGGCAAAAACAGGAAAGCGTTGCAAAGAAGCTGCTTGCAGGACTTTTTTTGATGCCCTGCCAGCGCAGCTCCCCAGTGTGAAAGCACTCGGGCTTTCACATTGGGATTGCAGGTGAGTCTTCTTTCAGGCGCTTTACAGGCGCTTTTTTAAACGCTAAAGCGCCTGAAAAACGCTCCAGTGTGAAAGGGGTCTCAGTGTGAAAGCACTCGGGCTTTCACATTGGGATTGCAGATGAGGCTTCTTTCAGGCGCTTTACAGGCGCTTTTTTTAACGCTAAAGCGCCTGAAAAATGCCTGAAAAACACTCCAGTGTGAAAGGGGTCTTAGATCCCAAATCCCTCCTCTGCAGATCAGTGTTTTTGGATGCTTTTGATCTTCAAAAACTGGAGCCGAAAGTTTCAAAATGAACCGGAAATGATATCATGTCATCGCCTCTAGTTTACTATAACGAACAGCCGATCAAAGCCGATCCAGGCATCATCTCAGTATAACCCACAAAAGTCCAGCGACATACTGGTACGTCACTGGATGGGAAATGGTTAACACTGGCGGGGTGCTTAAAATTATCAGCATTTATTTCTGTAAAACCTTTATCCCAAAAGAGAGGTAAAATGTTTTCTGTAATGTATTATAAAGTATTAGATGGAGTTCAGCTTCAATTTGTTAGTGTAGCCAAATCTGCTAGTACCTCTAACACTCCCCTCCTGCAGACTGACAATACTGCTACCCAAAGGTGCCTCCTATGCTCATTCATTTCTAGACTGTAAGCTCTAACGAGCAGGGCCCTCTGATCCCTCCTGTATTGTAACTGTACTGTCTGCCCTCATGTTGTAAAGCGCTGCGCAAACAGTTGGTGCTATATAAATCCGGTATAGTAATAATAATAATTCATCCAGAATGGGGGCACTCTGATAGAGGAGGTGTATTACTGGCCCTCTTGGATTTCTTTAGTAGGGCAGGGAAACTGTCTGATGAAACTGCTGTCAGCAGGACAGGAAGTGAAGGGAAATCTCCCTAGGGAAATCCCAGATAAAAGTAAACTAAACAAGAGCTTTAATCCATCCCCACTCTATCCAAAACTAGAAAAAAATAAGTTTTTAGCTCCGCAAACACTTCATAACACTTCACAACTGCCATATGGTTTAAAAGAGCACTGTGTTTACATTGTTGTTAGACAGCGCAGATCATAGGTAAAATGCACAGAGACAATCAGAGCGGCTCTGTGCCTTGTGATTGCTGTGATGGCCAAGCATAGTACTCACAAATGTAAAGAGTACTACATCCCATTTGAGAGCGCTCTCCTTCCTTTTACAACAGAGGACGATCTTACAGTGAAGGACTGACACATCCTGTGATATCGGGACACAATGCAGTACATGGCCATCGTGGGACAGCAATTTGAAAGACGGGCCCCCTAGAGCATGGGCTGGGTTGCCACTGTGACCCCTGCAAACCCTGATGCTACGCCAGTGGTATTAACACACTAAAAGGGAAGTTCCGCTTTATGTCCTCTCCCCCTCCTATTCTTTTGTAACTTTTTGGGGGGGAGGGGGGCTAGTTTTCTCAGATACCCACTCCCACTTTTGCTGAAAGAAGTTAATTATTACCCTTTGCTAGTTAAACTTTTGATCATAACATCACTGTTCCTTCCTGTGACATATACAGCCCCTCTTACTGAAGTAGCACTGAAATCTTATCGAATCATTACAAACCTCACAGAAGTAGTGATGAAGTAGTAGTTGAAGTCTTTAAATCGCACTACTTTAAATTAGAAGCAGTGTGACCGCAGGCTTAATATGGCCTTTTTTTCTGAACTGGCAAACCCCATGTTATCCTTAAAGAGACCCTGTCACAATACCATTGATTTCAACATTAAGCTTCCCATTAGGTTATATGTGCATTTAACATATTTATTCATCTTCTTTATCTTCAAATGCCTCCCTCATATAGACATTCAAAATCCTTGAGAATATTGATGGGTGCCACCATCTTGGATGTGATAACAGCAGCTCCAGCAGACTCAGAGGTGTCACTAAAAGCCTTCTCAACCCAGAGGAGCCCATAAAATAATGGTTAGGCCTCAAGAAACCACTGCTAAAATCAATTTATTGGGGTTCAAAAGGAAAAAATGACCCTTACTTTGGTGGTCATCAGGGGTGGACTGACCATTGAGCCACTCGGGCACTGCCCGAGGGCTCTGGCCCACTAGGGGGCCCCATCAGGGTTGCCAGCCTCAGTAAAACCAGGGACAGTATGTATAAATCTGTGTTTTTTTTTTTACATCTGTCTGTGTATACTGTGTGTACATGTATGTGTATACTGTGTGATTGTATACTGTGTGGCCCCATAATCTCTGATTGCCTGGGGGCCTCATAATCTCCTATTGCCCAGGGGCCCCATGAGTTATCAGTCCGCCCCTGGTGGTCATTGAGAAGAAAGCTCCCCTTCCAGACAGCGATAAAGGTCATTGGTATCATGCAGTTGGTTCTGTCAAGTGACATTGGCCCTGCAAGTATGCAGGCATGATCAGATGGGAGGTCAATCAGCCAGAGATGAAGGAACCCCTAGCAACAGCTGGAGGAATCCTGGTTGAAAATGGCTGCTCCATATGTATACCCTTTTGCTCGTCCACTGACAGTTACATATGAGGTAATGTAGGGAGTTCGGGGGGGGGGGGGGGCAGAGGAGCTGGACCAGCACAGACAGCAATTAGACACTCCCATGAGAGGAGGGAGCTGTGACATGCAAGGAAAGAGGGCTGTGCTAGGGAATTGACTATTTCAAAGTAGTCAAATTTGCTAGCATGTTAAGGGCTCGTTCACACCAGCTTCTGCATTGAAACGCAGCAGCCGGTGTCTGGCGCGATCCATCCTAGATCAGTGCAGTGACAATGTGCTGATCTCAGTACATCTCTCTATTTTTTTCTATTTAACAAACTTTGAGATGTCACGCAGACATAACTTATACATCATAACGTTCAGTTGTGGGTCATGCAGTGCGAGGCAAGGGATTGCCTTGCACTGCGCTGCACTGAAAAAATGTTCCGCGTGCAGTACTTTTTTTAGACCACCCACGATGGTGATGTGAGCTGGGCAGGTCGAGATGAGGAATAGCCACCCAATGCAGTCCCACCGCATCTGGTGTGAACCTAGCCTATGAGGCACATTGCAGATCAGCAGAAAAAAAATTGTATATGGAAAGGAAAAATGTTCCAAATAGGTCATTAAAACTTTCTGTCCTTTTACCTGAATTTTCTAGTTGGTTGCACGGACCAAAATATGACTCTAGAGGGACTCTTATCCACAACCTTTGAATTACTACATATTCTAGAAGTCCAATGCGCTATTCATTGCGCAACAGAGTCAGCTACTTACCCCCTATTGTAACCAATCACATTATTTGACCTGTTAACAGTTTATCTGCTACAGTTTAAATGCTAGGTTATTAGAACAAGGCTTGTGAGCAAGGTGTATAAAACTTCACTTTTGTTCTGTTTACTCTGCAGTGCTACAGCCTATGAAATATATTGGCCTCCTAATTCAGGCTTCATAGCCTTAATATTTTTATTACATAGTGTTTTGTCTGTTATTTGAACTGCTTATTGGATTATTCCACTAGAGCAGCCTTTCTCAGCCTCTAAACCCATGAAGAGCACTTGAAAGAACTTTTAGGTCTTGGCAGTGGCGGCCCGTCCATAGGGGGAGCTCGGGCCACACACCCCTCCCCCCAAGCTGTTGAAAAAAATAAAATAATTTGTCACTTTAAGAGTGACCGGGCGCCGGACATGCAGCGGTCTATGGGAAGCTTCCCAGCCTGCAATCAGCTGATTGCAGTCTGGGAAGCCGATTTGCTCATGTTTAGGGTGTGGTCGAGGTGCACTCAATGCGCCCGCATACACCCCCACTATTCTCTTATTTGTTAATATGCCAGATTAACTGGCTAGGATTGGCGCAGCAGGGACCGGAGGAGAGGACAGTGGGCGTGTGTTTATTTCGTCACTGACACAGTGAGTGACATGTGGGGGTGAAGTCGACTGGGACACTCGTCACTTCCAGTTTCCCGGCCACAGTGGGGGTGGATTCAGACGAGTGGAGCGGCGCAGCACACCACCACTATACCTCACAGCAAACCTCCACTACACCGCACAGCACACCTCCACTACACCGCACAGCACACCTCCACTACACCGCACAGCACACCTCCACTACACCACACAGCACAGCACACCTCCACTACACCGCACAGCACACCTCCACTACACCACACAGCACAGCACACCTCCACTACACCGCACAGCACACCTCCACTACACTGCACAGCACACCTCCACTACACTGCACAGCACAGCACACCTCCACTACACCGCACAGCACACCTCCACTACACTGCACAGCACACCTCCACTACACTGCACAGCACACCTCCACTACACTGCACAGCACACCTCCACTACACTGCACAGCACACCTCCACTACACTGCACAGCACACCTCCACTACACCACACAGCACAGCACACCTCCACTACACTGCACAGCACACCTCCACTACACCGCACAGCACACCTCCACTACACTGCACAGCACACCTCCATTACACCGCACAGCACACCTCCACTACACCGCACAGCACACCTCCACTACACCGCACAGCAAACCTCCACTACACCGCACAGCACACCTCCACTACACTGCACAGCACACCACCACTACACCGCACAGCACACCTCCACTACACCGCACAGCACACCTCCACTACACTGCACAGCACACCTCCATTACACCGCACAGCACACCTCCACTACACTGCACAGCACACCTCCATTACACCGCACAGCACACCTCCACTACACTGCACAGCACACTGTTGCATTTGATGGCACAGTGGCTGTATTTGATCGGCACGGTGGCTGCCTATGACGGGCACAGTGGCTGTATTTGATGGGCACAGTGGCTGCAGATGATGGGCACAGTGGCTGCATTTGATGGGCACAGTGGCTGCATTTGATGGGCACAGTGGCTGCATTTGATGGGCACAGTGGCTGCAATTGATGGGCATAGTGGCTGCATTTGATGGGCACAGTGGCTGGATTTGATTGGCACAGTGGCTGCATATGATGGGCACAGTGGCTGTATTTGATGGGCACAGTGGCTGCATTTGAAGGGCACAGTGGCTGCATTGACAGGCACAGTGGCTGCAATTGATGGGCACAGTGGCTGGATTTGATTGGCACAGTGGCTGCATATGATGGGCACAGTGGCTGTATTTGATGGGCACAGTGGCTGCAATTGATGGCACAGTGGCTGCAATTGATGGCACAGTGGCTGCATATAATCGGGACAGTGGCTGTATTTGATGGACACAGTGGCTGCAATTGATGGCACAGTGGCTGTATTTGATGGGCACAGCAGCTGCATATGATAGGCACAGTGGCTGTATTTGCTAGGCACAGTGGTTGTAATTGATAGCACAGTGGCTGTAATTGATGGCACAGTGGCTGTATTTGCTGGGCACAGTGGCTGTATTTGATGGGCACAGTGGCTGCATATGATGGGAACAGTGGCTGCATATGATGGCACAGTGGCTGCAATTGATGGGCAAAGTGGCTACATTTGATAGGCACAGTGAGGCTGCAATTGATGTTTTTTTAAAGTATTTTTCTGAATTTTCATACATTAGCTCCATCCTCGTTTTTTCTGCGAAACAACGAGGTAAACCAGACAATCGTTCACCTGATTTTCTTGTAGAGTGTACACAGCTTAAGAGTTCAGGGGAGAGGCAGAGGATCTGGGCTGGCACAGAAAGTAATCAGTAGATAGACAGTCAGGGTCGGTTCACACTGGGACGACTTGGGATCCGACTTGTACGCCCTCAAGTCGCCCCAAGTCGCCCCAGAAAGAGATTCACATTTAAGTGAATGGGAGCGTCTGAATAGACACTACTGAAGTCGCTCCGACTTCAGAGCGTACTCCCTGTACTACTTGGATCCGACTTGGTAGGCGACCTGTACCATAGAAATCAATGGAAGTCGCCTCCAAGTCGGATCTCTCTCTCAAAGTCAAGCGACTTTGCAGGGAAAACCCCTCCCACCCAGAGAGCTGATTGTCCTGTGATTGGCCACAGCCAAAGTCGCCTGTCCTGGAGGCGACTTGAAGTCGCGTTGTAATTTGCTAAAGTCACGCTGAAGTCGCGCCGAAGTCACGTTGAAGCCGCGTTGAAGTCGCCGTGCAAAGTCGCGTTAAAGTCGTGTTGCCCCTGTGTGAATCGAGCCTTAATCTCTGTATTTGCAGATGATACAAAGCTAAGCAGGGCAATAACTTCCGTGCAGGATGTGGAAACCTTACAAGAAGACCTAAATAGAATAATGGGGTGGGCAAATGAGGTTTAACATTGAAAAATGTAAGGTAATGCATTTGGCTGCTAAAAATATAAATTCATTTTATTTGCTAGGGGGAGAAGCTCAGGTGGAATCCAGGATGGAAAAGGACCTGGGGGTCCTAGTAGATGCCAGGTTCAGAAATGACATGCAATGTCAGGCTGCTGAAAGCAAAGCCAATAGAGTATTAGCATGCATTAAAAAGGAGATATAGTCCAGATATAAAAAGATAATTCTGCCACTCTACAAGACTCTAGTCCAACCGCATCTTGAGTATGCTGCTCAGTTCTGGACACCAGTCCTCAAGATGGATGTGCTTGAACTGGAGAGAGTTCGGAGAAGAGCAACAAAGCTTATAAAGGAACTAGAGGACCTCAGTTATGGGTGTAGCAAGGTCCCCGGCCTCTTTCAGTCTAATGAGAACCTCCAGGGCCAGAGATAGCTGACATTCTTCTGTACATGGTGGGTTGCAAGGCATAGTGGGAGTAATGCAAGTTAGATTCATGGGCGCCAGACACTTCTTGAATGCAAAGAGAGTTTTTTTCTCTTAAACAGAACTTTGGGAGAGAGGGTTAGGGCCAGGACACCCTTAGGTAGTTGCAATGTTAATTGGCAGACTCCGAGACTTCTACAGGAAGACAGCCATGCAGGTAAAGGCATCCAGCAAGACACCACATCTGCATGTGTAGGAGTGTTGTCTTCTATGGCAACAGTCTTTTATTACAAGTGTAACAGTTCCTTCACTTCCAGTACAATAACTTCTTGTAGTTCTTCAGCCCACTGAGCTCCCAGTCTCTCTCTCTCTAGACGATTCACTGCCACTGAATCCCTTGAGCTCTTCCAATCTTCACTGTAGTATCTTCCTCAAGTGCAAGCGTCACCCCCGCTTCTCTGCTGGGTGGGTCCCTAGCTTAGCACTAAAGATACTTCTCAAGCTTCACCCCACTGGCCCGATTGGTCCCTGGCTTGACACACAAGGCTGCTTTGTAAGCGTTCCCTCCGCTGGTTGGGTCCCTGGCTTGATACCCGCTGAAGTTTCCCAATTCTTCACCATCCCCGGTTGGTGAGAATACTGCTCCGGTACTTGCTTCAGCTACCCACTGTGACCCCTGGTAATAAGGTAGATGGTCCCTTAGTGGCGACAGCTTCCCCTCTACCTCCAACCACCTCAAGTTCTCCAGGCTGGCAGAACCGTCACTTCTGGTTGGACTGCAAGCCGCAATCCCAACCCTGTGCTGCTCTCTTGCTTCTGGATAGGCCCTTAGACAGCCTAGCAGCTAGATGTGCCTGGGATAGACCCAAACTCTGGCCTAGCAGCCCAGGCAGTACAACACAAGACCATCCAGACAGCCATCCAGGTGGCACAGAACCCCGATCACCTGAATCCACCCATCTCCCAGCAGGCCAAGGGATTTAAAGCGGAGGTCCACACAAATTTCTAAGTTTAGCTCCATCGCATTATTGCATTGCTTACATTGCTTTTTTTTTTAAGAGGGTATACCTGTATATCTGTGTTTTCTTTTTCATTTCCTGTCTATGACCCCTGCGGGTATGGGCGGGTATGGTTAGGTATGGACGTAATATCCGGCGCTGCACTGTCTTCTGGGAGCTCTGTGTCATTATTCCCAGGAGTCAGTGAGGATGCCCGCCGCGAATTCTCGCAAGAATTGTGTGTGTTCAGTGTTATCTTCGTTGCCATCACAACGGGGCGGGAACTTCCAACGACGCCGCCCATTGTGATGGCAACGTGGAAGTTTTGCGGCCATCCACGCCGTACAAACTGAGCATGCACGGGAACGAGCAGTGAATGCTGGTAGCTCAGCATTCACCGCATCCAGGAAGTTTATGCTTGTGGGCTTCACATGCTCACAAGCAAGATGAAACCTGCCAGCAACAGATTTTAAAACTATGTTTTTGTTACCAAACCGGACATTGGGTGATATCTGTTACCAAACATGTGAGTGTAACATTGACCATATGTAAGGGTCGAAATTGTTTAAAAAAAAAAAATGTGTATTGTCGGCAGATCTCTGCTTTAAGATAACCCCTGCCCACTGGCTGGGGTACCCCATATACTCCTAATCTGTCCTTGATTTGTCCTTGTCTTATCTAATGCCACCAGGTACCTGGCCACCCAGTGGCAGAAGAGAGAGGTGCAGCAATTCCAGACTTAAGCTGGCCACATACTTATAGATTATCTGCAGATTTTCTATGGTTAGATGGAAAAAGTGGAAGATTCCTCCATCCACACAGTTTAGTGAACATGGAGAAATCTGTTGCACTTTTTCCAACTAACCATAGAAAATCTGCAGATAATCTATAGGTGTATGGCCAGCTTAAGGGTGAACTCAATTCATCCTCAACAATTAGCCAAGGTAGCTATACCTGGCAGGTAAATTTATGAGCAACCCTGTCTAAACACCAGGGTGCCACATGGGGAAAGACTACAAGTATTGAACTTATTCTCCTTGGAGAAGAGACGCTTGAGAGGGGATATGATAGCAATGTACAAATACCTTACTGGTGACTAGGGATGAGCTTCGTGTTCGAGTCGAACCCATGTTCGACTCGAACATCGGCTGTTCGATCGTTCGCCGAATTGCGAACGTTATGGGCCGTTCGCGCTAAATTCGTGTGGCGCGTCACGGCCCATAATTCACTGCGGCATCGCAGTGCATTGCTGGCTGATGATTGGCCAAGCATGCACTATGACCCGCATGCTTGGCCAATCACAGCGCCGTCAGTAGAGAGAGCTGTAATTGGCCAAAGCCAGGGTGGCTTTGGCCAATTATGGCTCAGGGGATTTAGTACACACCCCACACTATATAAGGCCGCCTGCACGGCGGCCCTGTGTAGTGTGTGTTCCGGTGTGCTGAGAGATAAAGAGAGAGAGAGACAGTGTCATTTGATTTGAGTTAGATAGATTAGGCAGAACAGTCAGTCAGTTAGCTGCACTTACAGTGTATTGTGTATATATATGCATCCCAGGTGTTGCATATATATATATACACTGTATTCAGTTTAGCTAGATCCGTTCCTGTTATCTTCTATCTAGACTATTTACATTTAATGCAGTGCGTCCTGCTCACAGTGTTCAGCTAGATCCGTTCCTGCTATTTACATTTAGTGCAGTGCGTCCTGCTCACAGTGTTCAGCTAGATCCGTTCCTGTTATCTTCTAGACTATTTACATTTAGTGCAGTGCGTCCTGCTCACAGTGTTCAGCTAGATCCGTTCCTGCAATTTACATTTAGTGCAGTGCGTCCTGCTCACAGTGTTCAGCTAGATCCGTTCCTGCTATTTACATTTAGTGCAGTGCGTCCTGCTCACAGTGTTCAGCTAGATCCGTTCCTGCTATT
Organism: Aquarana catesbeiana; assembly: GCF_042186555.1. Classification (NCBI taxonomy): domain Eukaryota; kingdom Metazoa; phylum Chordata; class Amphibia; order Anura; family Ranidae; genus Aquarana; species Aquarana catesbeiana. The sequence continues at coordinate 66,197,725 of NC_133327.1, forward strand.
TACATTTAGTGCAGTGCGTCCTGCTCACAGTGTTCAGCTAGATCCGTTCCTGTTATTTACATTTAGTGCAGTGCGTCCTGCTCACAGTGTTCAGCTAGATCCGTTCCTGCTATTTACATTTAGTGCAGTGCGTCCTGCTCACAGTGTTCAGCTAGATCCGTTCCTGCTATTTACATTTAGTGCAGTGCGTCCTGCTCACAGTGTTCAGCTAGATCCGTTCCTGCTATTTACATTTAGTGCAGTGCGTCCTGCTCACAGTGTTCAGCTAGATCCGTTCCTGTTATCTTCTAGACTATTTACATTTAGTGCAGTGCATCCTGCTCACAGTGTTCAGCTAGATCCGTTCCTGCAATTTACATTTAGTGCAGTGCGTCCTGCTCACAGTGTTCAGCTAGATCCGTTCCTGCTATTTACATTTAGTGCAGTGCGTCCTGCTCACAGTGTTCAGCTAGATCCGTTCCTGCTATTTACATTTAGTGCAGTGCGTCCTGCTCACAGTGTTCAGCTAGATCCGTTCCTGTTATTTACATTTAGTGCAGTGCGTCCTGCTCACAGTGTTCAGCTAGATCCGTTCCTGCTATTTACATTTAGTGCAGTGCGTCCTGCTCACAGTGTTCAGCTAGATCCGTTCCTGCTATTTACATTTAGTGCAGTGCGTCCTGCTCACAGTGTTCAGCTAGATCCGTTCCTGCTATTTACATTTAGTGCAGTGCGTCCTGCTCACAGTGTTCAGCTAGATCCGTTCCTGTTATCTTCCTACTGACAGGCAGGCTTGTCTGGTTACAGTATATAAAGCTACCTGAAGAAAATTACAGGTGTTCTATTTGATCCTATTAGTACCACGGTCAGGCAGCTAGACTATTTACATTTAGTACAGTGCGTCCTGCTCACAGTGTACAGCTAGATCCGTTCCTGTTATCTTCCTACTGACAGGCAGGCTTGTCTGGTTACAGTATATAAAGCTACCTGAAGAAAATTACAGGTGTTCTATTTGATCCTATTAGTACCACGGTCAGGCAGCTAGACTATTTACATTTAGTACAGTGCGTCCTGCTCACAGTGTTCAGCTAGATCCGTTCCTGTTATCTTCCTACTGACAGGCAGGCTTGTCTGGTTACAGTATATAAAGCTACTTGAAGAAAATTACAGGTGTTCTATCCCAGCTTAGTGCAGCTACAGGCCATTAGTATGTCTGGAAGGCCAAGAAGGAGAGGCAGACAGTCACAAGCCAATAAGAGAGGGCAAGCAGGCTCTGTGTCTAGTGCTGGTCGTGGAGACGGTGCATCCTCATCAGCACGTGGCCATGGGACACGCTTGGCCTTTTTTTCGGCAGCTGGCCGTGTTGAGCCGCAACATGCGGAAGACTTGGTCGAGTGGATGACCAAGCCGTCCTCATCCTCCTCATCCTCTCTCACCCATGCCCAGGGTGCTTTGTCTGGCAAAGCAGCGGCCTCTTCCCTCAGCTCAATGTCATCAGTGACTCCTTCCCTAGCTCCACCATGTCCTCATGAGGATTCCCTCGAACTGTTTGACCACAGTGTTGGGTACATGCTCCAGGAGGATGCCCAGCGTTTGGAAGGCTCTGATGACGATACTGAGCTCGATGAAGGCAGTAACATGAGCACGGACAGAGGGGGTGCCCAAGAAGGACAGCAATCTGGCAGTCATGCTCCCCCTGCTGCAGCATACTGCCAGGTTTGCTCCAGTGATGAGGAGGGAGGGGATGATGAGGTCACTGACTCAACGTGGGTGCCTGATAGGAGAGAGGAGGAGGAGGAGGAGGAGGAGGAGGCGGCGGCACATCACCAACGAGGCAGGATGCCCTCCAGGGGCCAGCCTAAGGGCAGCACATTGACTGCATCACACCCCAAAGCTCCACATGTGCAGGGCGCTGCAGTCTCTGCGCGTTATTCAAAAAGTTCTTTGGTGTGGGCCTTTTTTGAGACGAGTGCATCAGATCGCACCGCTGCTATTTGCAACATATGTCTCAAGCGTATCTCGCGTGGCCAAAACATCTCCCGCTTGGGTACCACATGCTTGACCAGACATATGTTGACCTGCCATGCAGTTCGTTGGCAAGCGTATCTAAAAGACCCACACCAAAGAACAAAGAGGATCTCTCCTTGCTCCTCATCAGCTGAGATTTCCAACCCCACTAGACCTTCAGTCCTCTCTGAGACCTGCAGTGAGAGGAATGAAGGTGTAGAATTAGGTGTGTCACAGCCAAGTACTTGTGGGCAATCTGCTTTTGGTACACCGACGTCAGATTGTACCAGGCAAATTTCCCTGCCCCAGCTGCTGCACCGCCGAAAGAAGTTTGCTCCCAGCCATCCACATGCCCAGCGGTTGAATGCTAGCTTGGCAAAATTGCTAGCACTTCAACTGCTGCCTTTTCAGTTGGTAGACTCTGCCCCCTTCCGTGAGTTTGTGGAATGTGCGGTTCCTCAGTGGCAGGTACCCAAACGCCACTTTTTCTCACGGAAGGCGATTCCGGCTCTCTACCGGCATGTGGAAGGCAATGTCCATGCCTCGCTGGACAGGGCGGTCAGCGGTAAGGTGCATATTACCGCTGACTCATGGTCCAGCAGGCATGGACAGGGACGTTACCTAAGTTTCACGGCGCATTGGGTGACTCTGCTGGCAGCTGGGAAGGATGCAGGACAAGGTGCAGTAGTGTTGGAGGTTGTTCCGCCACCACGCCTCCAAAATGCTGATTGTGACACACCTCTCTCCTCCACCCCCTCCTCTTCTTCTTCCTCTATGGCCTCTTCCTCGGAACCAGCGGTGCTCCGTAGGCGTTCAAGGGGCTACGCAAGTACGCAGGCCAAAAGATGCCATGCGGTGCTTGAGCTGGTGTGCTTGGGGGACAGGAGCCACACTGGGGCAGAGGTTTTGTCAGCTCTGCAGGGGCAGGTTCAGAGGTGGTTGACGCCACGCCAACTTAAGGCAGGAATGGTGGTTTGCGACAATGGCACCAACCTCCTCTCTGCCCTCCGACAGGGACAAATGACCCATGTGCCCTGTTTGGCTCACGTCCTTAACTTGGTGGTGCAGCGGTTCTTGGGCAGGTACCCGGGCTTACAGGATGTCCTGAGGCAGGCCAGGAAAGTCTGTGTGCATTTCCGCCGGTCATATAATGCCAGTGCTCGGCTGACGGACCTCCAAAAGGAGTTTAACCTGCCCAAGAACCGCCTAATCTGTGACATGCCCACCAGGTGGAACTCAACGTTGGCCATGCTGCAGCGGCTGCACACGCAGCAGAGGGCCATCAATGAGTACCTGTGCGACTATGGCACCAGGACAGGGTCAGGGGAGCTTGGTTTTTTTTCCCCACGCCAGTGGGCCATGATCAGGGATGCATGCACTGTCCTGTCACCATTCGAGGAGGCCACGAGGATGGTGAGCAGTGACAGTGCATGCATCAGTGACACTGTCCCCCTTGTCCACCTGTTGGAGCACACGCTGCGTGGAATAATGGACAGGGCACTTGAGGCAGAACAGAGGCAGGAAGAGGAGGACTTCCTTAGCTCTCAAGGCCCCCTTTATCCAGACAGTGTTCCTGCGTGCCCGCCGATCACACAGGAAGAGGACGAGGAGGAAGAGGAGGAGGAGGAAGATTGTGTCAGTATGGAGGTGGAGCCTGGCACTCAGCATCAGCAGCAGTCTTTAAGGGATCAGTCCCAAGAAACACATGGACTTGTACGTGGCTGGGAGGAGGTGGCTGCGGACCATGTCGTTCTTAGTGACCCAGAGGACTCCGGACCGAATGCCTCAGCAAACCTACGCTGCATGGCCTCCCTGATCCTGCAAAGCCTGCGTAAGGATCCTCGTATTCGTGGTATCAAGGAGAAGGACCAATACTGGCTGGCAACCCTCCTTGATCCACGTTACAAGGGTAAGGTTGCGGACCTTATCTTGCCATCGCAGAGGGAGCAGAGGATGAAACATCTTCGGGAGGCCTTGCAGAAAGGTCTGTGCAACGCGTTCCCAGAGACTGGGAGGTTACAAACTCCTGTTTCTGGACAACGTGTTGCTGAGGCTTCGGTCAGTCAAAGAAGGAGCGGTGGAGAAGGTGGCCGTCTGACCGATGCGTTCAGACAATTTTTTGGTCCGCAGCCCCAAGGTATGATCGGTTCCAGCAACCATCGCCAGCGTCTGTTTTATATGGTGCAGGAATACCTAGGGGCAAGATCAGACTTGGACACCTTTCCCACCGAAAATCCTCTGGGTTACTGGGTCTTGAGGATGGATCACTGGCCAGAGCTTGCACAGTATGCAATTGAGCTACTGGCCTGTCCTGCATCCAGCGTTCTTTCGGAACGCACATTCAGTGCTGCTGGAGGCGTGGTAACCGATCACAGGGTGCGTCTGTCCACCGACTCGGTCGATCGGCTGACCTTCATAAAAATGAATGAGTCTTGGATCACCACCAGCTACCAAGCACCTGATGCTGATGTAACCGAATAATTTTTTTTGAAATCTCAGATCCCTTCAAAGACTGCCTATGCTGATGCTGAGTGACTATCCCTGAGTAATTATCCTCTTCCTCCTCAATCATCACGCTGATAGCTTGTAAGAACATTTTTGGTTCTGGGCGCCACCACCAGTGCCTAAGGCACAATTTTTCAGCCCCTGTTTAACAGGGGCGTGTAATTACAATTTTTGATGTAATACTTTGCAGCAGGGCTCGTTCCTGCATTCCAACTAGAGTGTCTGTGAGGGGTTGCAGTGTTGTGGCACCAGCACCAGTGCCTAAGGCCCAATTTTTCTGCCCCTGTCTAACAGGGGCGTGTAATTACAATTTTTGATGCAATACTTTGCAGCAGGGCTCGTTCCTGCGTTCCAACTAGAGTGTCTGTGAGGGGTTGCAGTGTTGTGGCACCAGCACCAGTGCCTAAGGCCCAATTTTTCTGCCCCTGTCTAACAGGGGCGTGTAATTACAATTTTTGAAGCAATACTTTGCAGCAGGGCTCGTTCCTGCGTTCCAACTAGAGTGTCTGTGAGGGGTTGCAGTGTTGTGGCACCAGCACCAGTGCCTAAGGCCCAATTTTTCTGCCCCTGTCTAACAGGGGCGTGTAATTACAATTTTTGAAGCAATACTTTGCAGCAGGGCTCATTCCTGCGTTCCAACTAGAGTGTCTGTGAGGGGTTGCAGTGTTGTGGCACCAGCACCAGTGCCTAAGGCCTAATTTTTCAGCTCCTGTTCAACAGGGGCATGTAATTACAATTCTTGATCTAATATTTCACAGCAGGGCCCTGTGAGGGCTTACAGTGTTGTGGCCACAGCAATACCTAAGGCCCAAATTTCTGCTGAGTATATAGGGCAGGACCCTACTTTCAAACATCTAACTTACAAATGACTCCTACTTGCAAACGGAAGGAGACAACAGGAAGTGAGATGAAATCTACCCCTAGGAAGGGAAATTCTCTCCTGTAAGAGTTAATATGGGAAAACAATTTCTCCTTTCCACTGATGCTTTCCAATCCTTGTTCCACAAAAAAACCCAAATTTTCAAAAAACATTTTTCATTGGGACAAAAAAGTGAGGTGAAATCTTCTGAAGAGGAGGAAAGACAGCAAAACAAATGTCACAGGGGTGATAACCCTTCCCTATGTTTTCCAAAAAGCTTAGAAAAGATTTTTTGGCTGGAGCTAAACACGTTAAAAATGTTCAAAATTACAAACAGATTCTACTTAACAACAAACCTACAGTCCCTGTCTTGTTTGCACTGCTGTTCAGAGTATATAGGGCCTGGTGGCCCCACACCTTTCCTTATTTTAATTTGGGTGCGGGGTTCCCCTTAATATCCATACAAGACCCAAAGGGCCTGGTAATGGACTGGGGGGTACCCATGCCGTTTGTCTCACTGATTTTCATCCATATTGCCATGACCCGACATGACATTAAACCCGCAAGCAGTTTAAAATGAGATTTTTTCCTTTAAAAATGACATTTGGTGCAGGGACTGTTCTAAACATGGGAAACACGCGTCACTTTACAGGCATACTATAGACACCCCCCAGGTACGATATTTAAAGGAATATTTCACTTTTTTTTTTTACTTTAAGCATCATTAAAATCACTGCTCCCGAAAAAACGGCCGTTTTTAAAAGTTTTTTTTGCATTGATACATGTCCCCTGGGGTAGGACCCGGGTCCCCAAACCCTTTTTAGGACAATACCATGCAAATTAGCCTTTAAAATGAGCACTTTTGATTTCGAACGTTCGAGTCCCATAGACGTCAATGGGGTTCTAACGTTCGTGCGAACTTTCGGTCCGTTCGCGGGTTCTGGTGCGAACCGAACCGGGGGGTGTTCGGCTCATCCCTACTGGTGACCATAGCATAGGGAATAAACTTTTCATTGGGAGGGATTTTAACCACTTGCTTACTGGGCACTTAAACCCCCCTCCTGCCCAGACCAATTTTCAGCTTTTAGTGCTGTCGCACTTTGAATGACAATTGCGCGGTCATACAACACTGTACCCAAATGACATTTTTATCATTTTTTTCCCACAAATAGAGCTTTCTTTTGGTGGTATTTAATCACAGCTGGGAAACAATCAAAAAAATTGAGAATTTTGAAAAAAAAAAAATCATGTTTCATAGTTTGTTATAAAATTTTGCAAACAGGTAATTTTTCTCCTTCATTGATATGCGCTGATGAGGCGGCACTGGTGGGCACTGATAGGCTGCACTGATGGGCACGGATAGGCACAGTTAAGGCAGCACTGATAGGCAGCACTGATAGGCACAGTTAAGGCGGCACTGATAGGCACAGTTAAGGCGGCACTGATGGCCACTGATGGGCGCTGATCGGTGGCACTGATGGGTGGCACGGATAGGTGGCACTGATAGGTACCACTGATGGGGGGCACTGATGGGCGGCACTGATGGGCACTTATGGGCACTGGTAGGTGACACTGATGGGCACTGATAGGTGGCACTGATGTGCAGCACTGTTGTTGCACTGATGTGGGTGCTGATGGGTGGCACTGTGGGCGCTGATGGGTGGCATTGATGGGTGGCACTGTGGGCACTAATGGATGGCACTGATGGATGGCACTGTGGGCACTGATGGGTGACGCTGGTGGGCACTGGTAGGCGGCACTGCTGCCTATTGCTGTTGGGGCAGATGATCGCCGTGATCGGGACTGATGTCCCTCTCACGGCCGCCGGTGATCGGGTTTTTTTTTCCTCCTCATGCTGTCAGCGCGAGGAGGAAAAATAGACAATTACCGGCTCTGTTTACATCACATGATCAGCTGTCATTGGCTGACAGCTGATCATGTGGTAAGGGGTCGGGACCAACCCCTTACTCTGATCTGTGACGAGTGCATGGGACGACGTCAATAGAGGTCGTTCCGGTAATGTAGATCCGCGCTGTTGGCGTCATTTGGCAATGGCCCGGATCTGAAGTGGTTAAAAAGACAAATGGCCATTCACTTAAATTGGAGGAGAAGCGTTTTAACCGTAAACTGCGTAGAGGGTTCTTTACTGTCAGCGCGGTAAGGATGTGGAATTCTCTTCCACAAGCAGTGGTATCAGCAGGGGGTGTTGATAGTTTAAAAAAACTATTAGATGGCATTTTAATGATCACAACATACAGGGATATACGACTTACTACTGACATACACACATACACACACACAGATTGAACTGGATGGACTGGTGTCTTTTTTCAACCTTACCAACTATGAGTAATTAGACACTGCTAGGAAAAGACCTATGGCATGCAAGGAGAGAGGGGCTGTGCTAGAGAATTGACTATTCTGAAGTAATTAAATTTGTTAGCAAGTTAAGAGCAACTCAATAGACAATGTACACTACTGTGTGCAAAAGTTTTAGGCAGGTGTGAAAAATGCCGTAAATTAAGAACGCTTTCAGGAAAAGAGATATCAATAGTTTATTTTTCTCAGTTAACAAAATGGAAAGTAATGAACAGAAGAGAGATCCAAATCAAATCACTATTTGATGTGACCACCCAGGGGCATAACTTGAATCTTCAGGGCCCCGGTGCAAGAAATCATGATGGGCCCCCCTGACACCCCCCCCCCCCCCCCATTTCCATCTGACCCCCGGGCTTCCAATTTTGGGAGGGTGTCCATTGATATCCTCCCAGAACGCTGCCTACAGTATGCCCCCTGGTACGTATATAAAGCGCGTGTGCCTGTGTAAGGAAAGGAGAAGCGTTAACTGCCAAGAATGTCAGTAAATTGTTTACACTGATAATCAGTGCTGCCTATCAGTACCACCTATCAGTGCTCATTAATGCCACCTATTAGTGTCCATCAATTAGTGATGCATTTCAGTGCCGCCTATCATTGCTCATCAGTGCTGCCTATCAGTACCACATATTAGTGCCCACAAATGCTGCCTATCAGTGCTGCCTATCAGTGTGCATCAAAACCGCCTATCAGTGCTGCATTTCAGTGCCACCTATCAGTGCTCATCAATACTGCCTATCGGTGCCCATCAATTCTGCCTATCAGTGCCCATCAATGCTGCCTACCAGTGACCAGCGCCACCTATCAGCGTCCATTAGTGCCACCTATCAGTGCTGCTTATCAGTGCTCAATGCCCATCAGTGACACCTATCAGTGCTCATCAATTCCCACCTATCAGTGCCACCTATCAGGGCTCAATGACTATCAGTGCCACCTATCAGTGTCCATTCATTCCGCCTATCAGTGCAGCATATGAGTGCTGCCTATCAGCGCCTATCAATGCGACCTATCAATGCTCAATGACTATCAGTGCCACCTATCAGTGCCCATTCATTCTGCCTATCAGTGCAGCATATGAGTGCTGCCTATAAGTGCTCATTAATGTACAGGCGGCTCAGCAGTGTCTATGAAAGGGTTACAGGCGGCTCAGCAGTGTCTATGGAAGGGTTACAGGCGGCTCAGCAGTGTATATGAAAGGGTTACAGGCGGCTCAGCAGTGTCTATGGAAGGGTTACAGGCGGCTCAGCAGTGTCTATGGAAGGGTTACAGGCGGTTAAGCAGTGTCTATGGAAGGGTTACAGGCGGCTCAGCAGTGTCTATGGAAGGGTTACAGGCGGCTCAGCAGTGTCTATGGAAGGGTTACAGGCGGCTCAGCAGTGTCTATGGAAGGGTTACAGGCGGCTCAGCAGTGTCTATGAAAGGGTTACAGGCGGCTCAGCAGTGTCTATGAAAGGGTTACAGGCGGCTCAGCAGTGTCTATGGAAGGGTTACAGGCGGCTCAGCAGTGTCTATGGAAGGGTTACAGGCGGCTCAGCAGTGTCTATGGAAGGGTTACAGGCGGCTCAGTAGTGTCTATGGAAGGGTTACAGGCGGCTCAGTAGTGTCTATGGAAGGGTTACAGGCGGCTCAGTAGTGTCTATGGAAGGGTTACAGGCGGCTCAGCAGTGTCTATGGAAGGGTTACAGGCGGCTCAGTAGTGTCTATGGAAGGGTTACAGGCGGCTCAGCAGTGTGCAGGAAACATGACACTGTGTGGAAGGATATCAGGCTTGTGTGTTATTTATTCATCCAGAGAGACATATGGTGACTGACCCCATAAGGAGACATAAAGAGCTCCATCATCTCTGGATTTCGGCAAATCCTTAACCCTCACCCCATTATTTCTGTCTGATTCTCAGCATGCAGGAAAGCCCCTTGTAGGCCGCACTTGTCTCTTCCCCAATATTCCCGGCAATGGGGGAATGTGCCGAGAAGTGGGGGTGATTCTTTGGGACAGGTGGCAGCTGTATATGTCTAGGTGTAAAAAATTGTATTTATTATCACCAAACAATTTTTTTATGCTGTAAGGACTCATTCCCATTTGCCCTCCCACTAAACCATCCTTTTTAGTGTGCTGGCAGCTGTCAGTTTTCAGCTGCAGAGAGTGAAGGGGGGGGGGGGCGTGCTGCGATGTGCGTTTAAGCACATCGCACTGTATACTTTTTTTTTACATTATTTAAAATGCACAAAGCGACACTTTATTCACATCCCAGTAGCACATGTGTGTATTTTACGGCAGCTCACTGCACCACCCCTCTGGGCTGTGTTGCAGTGCACACAGGTCACAAGTGTTTTTTATGTGCCCTAGTGGATATTGGCGATTATTGCTGCTACTATTAAAAATTTAACTCCAGCCTTCAGTCTTGCACAGTTGTACAGGATCCTCCCTTGTACTGAAAATGTTTGCTCTGATTTAACTGCACACTGTTAGGCTCTGTTTCCACTAGTGCGACTTTTCATGCGACTTGGGACTGAAAAGTCGCATGACAAATTGTTTCCCATGATTTCCAATGAGTACCGTTCATATCTGTGCGACTTCAAGTCGCAGCGACTTCAAAGTAGTTCCTGCACTACTTTGGTCCCACTTTGATGCGACTTGAGGTCCATAGATACAGGCATTGCTTCAAATCGCGGTAAAAAGTCGCGGTAAAATCGCGGTAAAAAATCACGGCAAAATCGCGCGACTTTGGGGACGCAATAGTGGAAACATAGCCTAAAGCCTCGTACACACGATCGGACTTTCCGACGGGAAATGTGTGATGACAGGCTGTTGGCGGTAAATCCAACCGTTTGTACGCTCCATCGGACAATTGTTGTCGGACTTTCAGCCAACAAATGTTGGATAGCAGGTTTTCAAATTTTCCGCTGACAAATGTCTGTTGTCAGATTTTCCGAGCGTGTGTACACAAGTCCATCAGACAAAAGTGCAAAGTACAAACACGCATGCTCGGAAGCAAGGACGAGCCAGAAGCGGTCGGTCTTGTAAACTAGCGTTTGTAATGGAGAATTAACATTTGTGACGTGGCAAATTATGTAATCTCGAAATACAATTCTCTTCTTCTTTAATGGGATAATAATGAAGCTGCTTTGCTGGTGATACTGATGGAGTTATTGCAAACAAATTTTCCTAGGCTTTTTTTTCTAGTGATATTAAGAATAATATTATTATGCTTTTTTTATTTTTTATTTGGGCAAGTTACAACAACACCATTATCTTGTAGGTACAATGTATTTTTTTAAATGTAACTGCCTACTCCCAAACTGTCATTTGAAGTAAAACGCATAGCCAAGTATTATTCTCCACAATTTTTTTATTGTGCATTAAAAAAAGAAAACAAATAAAGTTAGACATGCTATCTGCCAATAGAACTTAACCAAAAAGTGCATTCTATGCATCCAAAATATAGAAAATATACCAAATCAAATCATTATTCAACCAAAAAAATAATGTCAAAGCAATAACTCCAAGGCCAATAATAAATAACACATTATCTCCTCCGATTCCGCAACATGGCCGGTTGACAAACGGCCGTTCAGAAACGACCTGAAAAACACTCACCAAACTTCTACTAACACGAAATTAGCAGAAGTAGCCCAAAGGGTGGCGCTATGGAGCTGAAAAACCATGTAGTATGTCACTACGTTCGTAATTGTTGGCCAACATTTGTGTGAGCGTGTGTATGCAAGACGAATTTGGGCCAACGCCTTTCAGACAAAATTCCACGGTTTTGTTGGCCAACAATCCAATTGTGTGTACGAGTCTTTAGCCTTCCACAGCATATATTAAATGCCTCGGAAAGTCAGAGCCCGCCTCGTTTCCTGTCTGGAAGGTGTCAAGCATCATCTATCCCTTTCCCCACCAGCCTGACTGTCCATGGCCTGCCTATTTCAGTCATTGGATTTCAGTTCTTTCAATCATGGAGGCTCAGCTTCACACGTGGGGCATTATCTAAGGTGGCCTGAATGCAAAGGCAGCCAACCTAGAAACACCTATTCCTCCAGACTGACATCCAACCATCATGGCATTTTGATATTTTCATGACATCTCGCAAGAGCCAGTCTACTGCTTGCATCAGGGCTGAGCCACTCCTGAAGGGGGTCTGCGGCAAGGTGCTGTGATGTTTTTAGGAAGCTATGTACAGCAAACTGTCAACCCCTCCCACCTGCCATGATCTGCCTGCATTGCATAGAGAACAGAGATCCAATGATGATGTCATTGTGTCTAAAAAATAAGTTACATAATGAAAATAAAAATGAAAAATTGAATTAGCATACTGATAAGAGTGAAAATATAAGAAGATTACACTTCAGCTTAACCACTTGCCAACCAGCCACCACAGTTATACTGCAGCAGGTTGGCTCAGCTGCGCATTTAGCCGTAGGTGTATGTCGGACTCGTGCACAGTGATTTGTGGCCAGCAGGGGAGCCAATCAGCGGGTCTGGATCATTCCCCGCAGTGACAGAACGGGGATCTCCCATAGTAAACAAAGCAGATCTCCGTTCTGACAGGGGATGGCACACAGATCCTGTCTTGCTGCTATGCAGGAAGATGGATCTCTGTGTTGTCCCAGGCAGCCCATCCCCCATACAGTTAGAACACACACTGAGGGAACACATTTAACCCCTCGATCACCCCTGATGTTAACCGCTTCCTTGCCAGTAGGCATGTGCATTTCGTTTCGTTCCAAATCGAAATTCGGACGAATTTTTCATTATTCGGAAATTCGGATGCATCCGAATTTCCGATATTACAAAAGTAAAGAATTTAAACGAATCCGAAAAAAAAAACGAACTAATTCGAAAACATAATCGAATCGAATTAGAAAAAAATAGAAAACGTTTTTCTAAAAAAAACAATAAGATAGAATATAAAATAATAAAGCAATAGAATATATATATATATATATATATATATATATATATATATATATATATATATATATATATATATATATATATATATATATATATATATATATAATTTTTTTTTATTATTCTCTTCTATTTTTTTTATGCTTTTCTTTTCTATTATTTTATATTCTATAATAGTCTTTTCAATTGAAATTGAAATTCATTCTATACGAAATTTGAATTTCGGAATATGGCTTCTGAAGTTTAAATTTCGTATAGAATGAATTTCAATTTGAATAGAAAAGATTAGAACAGAAAATAATAGAAAAGAATGAACTAGAAAAACAATAGAACAGAATAGAAGAAAATATAATATATATATTATATTTTCTTCTATTCTGTTCTATTGTTTTTCTAGTCTATTCTTTTCTATTATTTTCTATTCTATTCTAATCTTTTATATTCAAATTTGATTTCGGTCTATATGAAATTCGAATTTTGGAAGATGTTTTATATATATATATATATATATACCGTATTTATCTGCGTATAACACGCACTTTTTTCCCCTTAAAATCAGGGGAAAGTCGTGGGTGCGTGTTATATGCCGCTCCCCGCTATAGCTATGTGAATGTCGGCGATCGCCGGCGACATTCACATAGCGAGTAGTTTTAAATATGGCGCCGCGGAGTTCGGAGGGACTCGGCGGTGCTGAACGAGCGCCGCCGAAATCACAGAGCCGAGATACACATAGTCGAGTGTATTCGGCTCTTTCCGGCGCCGCTCACAGTCACTCCCAGTCCCGCCATTGGACCTGTGTTATGTCCATCATAGGGCGGGACTGGGCGGGACTGTGAGCGGCGCCGGAAAGAGCCGAATACACTCAACTATGTGTATCTCGGCGGCGTTCGTTCAATTCCCGCCGGCGCCGAGTCCCGCCGGCGCCATATTTAAAACTACTAGCATGTGTATGTCGGCGGCAGGCGGTAGGCATGGACACTGGGGACAAGACTGCACTGACAAGGCTGCACTAGGGACAAGACTGCACTGACAAGGCTGCACTGGGGACAAGGCTGCACTGGGGACAAGGCTGCACTGACAAGGCTGCACTGGGGACAAGGCTGCACTGACAAGACTGCACTGACAAGACTGCACTGACAAGGCTGCACTGGGGCAAGGCTGCACTGACAAGACTGCACTGGGGCAAAGCTGCACTGACAAGGCTGCACTGACACTGAAAAGGCTGCAATGGACACTGAAAAGGCTGCAGATGAACACTGATGAGGCTGCATTGATGGGCATTTTAATGTAAGTTTCTTTTCCTTAAACTTCCCTCCTAAAAGTTTTTTTCCTTAAAATTCTCTCCTAAACTTGGGGTGCGTGTTATACGCCGATAAATACGGTATATATAATTTTTTTCTATTCTGTTTCATTGTTTTTCTATGCTATTCTTTTCTATTCTATTCTAAACTTTTTTTTATTTGAATTTGAATTCATTCTATACGAAATTCGAATTTCGGAAGATGGCTTCGTATAGAATTTCGTATAGAATGAATTCGAATTTGAATAGAAAAGATTAGAATAGAAAATAATAGACTAGACAAACAATAGAACAAAACAGAATAAAATATAATATATATATTTTATTCTATTCTGTTCTATTGTTTTTCTAGTCTTTTCTCTTCTACTCTATTCTAATCTTTCTATTCAAATTCGAATTCATTTTATAAGAAATTCAAATTTCGGAAGATGGTTTTATATATATTAGAATTAGATTAGAATAGAACAGAAAATAATATAAAAGAATAGCATAGAAAAACAATAGAACAGAATAGAAAAAAATATAAAATATTCTATTCTAATCTTTTCTATTCGAATTCATTCTGTACCAAATTCCAATTTCGGAAGATGGTTTTATATATATATATATATATATATATATATATATATATATATATATATATATATATATATATATATATATATATATATAAAATATTTCTTTCTATTCCGTTCTACTGTTCTATTGTTTTTCTATTCTATTCTTTTCTATTAGAATTTGATTTCATTATATTTCTATATAACCATTTTCCGAAATTCGAATTTTGTATAGAATGAATTTGAATTTGAATAGAAAAGATTAAAATAGAGTAGAAAGAATAGACTAAAAAACAGTAGAACAGAATAGAATAAGATAAAATATATATATTATATTTTATTCTGTTCTGTTCTATTGTTTTTCTAGTCTATTCTTTCTATTATTTTCTATTCAAATTCAAATTCATTCTATACGCAATTCGAATTTCAGAAGCCAACTTCCGAAATTCGAATTTCGTATAGAATGAATTCAAATTCGAATAGAAAAGTTTAGAATAGAATAAAAAAGAATAGCATAGAAAAACAATGAAACAGAATAGAAAAAAATATAATATATATATATTATATTTTATTCTCTTCTGTTCTATTGTTTTTCTAGTCTATTCTATTTCTATTATTTTCTATTCTAATCTTTTCTATTCAAATTCGAATTCATTCTATACGGTATTCTAATTTAGAAGCCATCTTCCGATATTCGAATTTCGCATAGAATTAATTCAAATTCGAATAGAAAAGTTTAGAATAGCATAGAAAAACAATGGAACAGAATAGAAATATATATATATATATATATATATATATATATATATATATATATATATATATATATATATATATATATATATATATATATATATATATATATATATAAAACCATCTTCCAAAATTGGAATTTGGTACAGAATTAATTTGAATAGAAAAGATTAGAATACAATATATTATATTTTATTTCTATTCTGTTCTATTGTTTTTCTATGCTATTCTTTTATACTTTCTATTCTATCCTAATCTTTTCTATTGGAATTTGATTTCATTCTATACGAATTTCAAATTTCGCAAAATGGTTATATATAGTTTACTTTTTCAAATTCAGTTAATGTTTTTTTCGAATGCGGTAGAATTTTTTTGAATTTTATAGTTTTTTTCGAATGTGGTAGAATTTTTTCGAATTTGACAGTTTTTTTTGAATGTGGTAGAATTTTTTCGAATTTGACAGTTTTTTTTGAATGTGGTAGAATTTTTTCGAATTTGACAGTTTTTTTCGAATGTGGTAGAATATTTTCGAATTCGAATATGAAACGAATGTAACGAATGCAACGAATTTAACTTAACGAATTTAGTTAAATAACGAATCGAAACAAAACTAAACTAAACAAATTTTTTCATCCTGCACATGTCTACCTGCCAGTGCCATTAGT
This sequence comes from Aquarana catesbeiana, assembly GCF_042186555.1. NCBI lineage: Eukaryota > Metazoa > Chordata > Amphibia > Anura > Ranidae > Aquarana > Aquarana catesbeiana. The sequence goes on from NC_133327.1 coordinate 66,213,637, forward strand.
ACAATGTCAGTGCATATTTTTAGCACTGATCACTGTAATAATGTCACTGGTTCCCAAAGTGTCAAAAAGGTGTACAATCTGTCTGCCGCAATGTCGCAGTCCTGCTAAAAATCGCAGATCACTGCCATTACTAGTTAAAAAAAAACAAAAATTATTATAATAAAAATGCCATTAATCTATCCCCTAGTTTGTAGACGCGATAACTTTTGTGTAAACCAATCAATATACTCTTATTGGGGTTTTTTTACCACAAATATGTAGCAGAATACAATTTGGCCTAAATTGATGAAGAAATTTAATTTTTTTTATTTTTTTTTATTGGGTGAGTTTTATAGCAGAAAATAAAAAATATTGCTTTTTTTTTTTTTTTCAAAATTGTTGGTTGTTCTTTGTTTCTAGCGCAAAAAATAAAAACCGCAGAGGTGATCAAATACCACCAAAAGAAAGCTCTATTTGTGGGAAAAAAGGACATCAATTTTGTTTGGGTACAGCGTTGCACGCCCGCGCAATTGTCAGCTAAGTGTCAGTGCCGTATCGAAAAAAATGGCCTGGTCAGCAAGTGGGTAAATCCTTCCGGGTCTGAAGTGGTTAAAGGAGAACCTGTGGAAAATGTAAAAGTATTAAACTAATATGTGCAGATGATAACTGGCTATTTAAAAGAGAAGTATGGGTTTGGGCTTTTTCCCACGATCATACTTACCTAGGTGGATGCAGCAGCACCTCTTCACTGAGAACCGAGCGATCGAACACCGCCAATGGCTCGGTTCTCTCAGATCCCTGAGCAGAGAGCTGCTGCCTGTCAGTTACAGTTCTCTGCTCTGCTCCTCCACGCTCACTGGAGCGCTGAGCCGTGGGGGGTCGGGGAGCGGCTGTCTTAGCCTTTTAGCGGCTCGCTGAGAGGCTAAGACAGGCATCAGTCCAGGCACCTGGCACATCCAGACTTCCGAAGTCGTGATGACGCACTGCCTGGACTGAACTTGGTTCTTCAGCAGAGAGGGGACTTCAGCCTGCTGTCTTCTGAAAATGGGTCACAGGAGTGCAAAACGAGATGCACTCCTGTGACCCTTAGGAGAAGCCCAGCCGAAAAAGCTCATGCTGGACTTCTCCTTTAACCGCTTGCCGCCTGCCTGCTGTCATATGACGGCGAGGCGGCGCGGCTCTCGTTCTGGGAGGGCATCATATGACGCCCTCGCCTTCCCTACCCACCAGGGGGGCGCACGCGCGCCGCTGACGGCAATCGCGTGCGGCCGCCGTGTCACTGGGCACCCGATGCGCGTGCCCGGCCGCCGCGATGTCCGCCGGGCACATGCGATTGTCCGGTAACACACAGATACACGTCCTGTCAGAGAGGAGAGATGACCGATCTGTGTTCTCAGTACAGAGCAACACAGATCGGTCTCCTCCCCTTGTGAGTCCCCTCCCCCTTCAGTTAGAAACATTCCCTAGGAACACAGTTAAGCCCTCGATCACCCCCTAGTGTTAACCCCTTCCCTGCCAGTCACATTTATACAGTAATCAGTGCATTTTTTAGCACGGATCGCTGTATAAATGTGAATGGTACCAAAAATGTGTCAAAAGTGTCCGATGTGTCCGCCGCAATATCGCAGTCACAATAAAAATCACAGATCGCCACCATGACTAGTAAAAAAAAAAAAAATAATAATAAAAATGCTATAAATCTATCCCCTATTTTGTAGACGCTATAACTTTTGCGCAAACCAATCAATATACTCTTATTGCGATTTTTTTTACCATAAATATGTAGAAATATAAGTATCAGCCTAACCTGAGGAAAAAATTTGTTTTTTAAAAAAAAAAAATGGATATTTATTATACAAAACAAAAAGTAAAAAATATTGTGTTTTTTTCAAACTTGTCCCTTTTCTTTTGTTTATAGCGCAAAAAATAAAAAACGCAGATGTGTTCAAATACCACCAAAAGAAAGCTCTATTTGTGGGGAAAAAATAATAAAAATTTCATTTGGGTACAGTGTTGTATGACCGCGCAATTGTCATTCAAAGTGTGACAGCGCTGAAAGCTGAAAAATGGCTTGGGCAGGAAGGGGGTTAAAATGCACTGTATTGAGATGGTTAAGCAGTTAACATTTACCTTTCGTTTTCTGATACATCACCCCCTGGTACATTTCCCCATATTGCCTCCACATTCTGACAAGGAAGAATAGGCATCTTCTTGCCAGCACTTGCCATTGCAATGTCAAGTGCCTCAGGAGCCAATCAGGCAATGACTTTTCTGTGTGAAGTATGGGGAGGCGTGGCCATATTTCTGCAAGCTTTGACTCTGAGAAAGTCAACATTTGCATAAGTATTTTGGGAAGGCTCTTGCACACGAGGGAGCGAGAATCGTGCAAGTATAAGTATGTGCTGATTGACTATGCTTACTGCATGTAGTTACACCAGTATATGAACGATGTCATGTCCCCAGTGCCTGAACGATGTTATATCTCCAGATTCTGAATGATGTCATGTCATCAGTATCTAAATGATGTCATGCATTAATTATCGGAATGATGTCATGTCCCCAGGATCTAAATGATGTCATGTCTCCGGTATCTGAACAATGTCATGCTACCATTAAATTTTTGTGTCTGGACTTTATCCTGAGCCATAAACCTCTGTATCTGGATTTCATTCTCATCTGCAGCTTGAGTAAAGCCAGCCAACACTGTGTTTATCTTTATTATCTTTATTATATAGGTGTGGGAAGGAGGCGTTTTGTAAGGGTAGGGGGTCCTCATTAAATCTACATATCTAAATGTAGCCATCCAAGGCATCCCTGGCCAGAAACTGTGACCATTATATTACATATGGACAAACTTAGTGCATACTCATGATCCTTAACTAGCCATAACATATAATGTAGGTAGATCAGCCAGATAGTCACATCCCCTTATCAGATCCAAAATTGCTGGTTTGATGAGCACTTAGCAACAAAGTAAGCCCAGTCAGTAAGATTCTATATAAACTTTACCATCATTTAATTTCAAAAGTCATTCTCAATACGCCTAAATCCATATTAATTCCAATAAAATAATACTTGGTGATCCTCCCACAAACCTTTTTGGATTGTGCACTTCTGTTTTTTGAGTGACAACACTCTGTTCTTCTGTCCCAACCTTGCTCCTGCATTGTCACTCTGTCACACAGGCTTTTGACAAAGACTGCAAGTAGCCCTTTCAACACACTTACACAGGCCTGGTCAGCTGTTGTCACCTTTAGTAAACCTGCCATGAGAAATACCATGCAGCCATTGCTGGAGTGCCATACAGGTCAATTGTCCTGGATTTGCCAGGACAGTCCCACATCTTGGCCCTCTGTTCTCTTACTGGAGTGCCACACAGGCCAACTGTCCCTGATTTGCCAGGTTAGTCCTATGCCTTGGCCCTCTGTTTTGCTGGAGTGCCATACAGACCAACTGTCACGGATTTGCTAGGATAGTCCCAAATCTTGGCCCTCTGTCCTCTGTTTTGCTGGAGTGCAAAACAGACCAACTGTCCCGGATTTGCTAGGATAGTCCCAAATCTTGGCCGTCTTTCCTCTGTCTCGCTGGAGTGCAATACAGGCCAACTGTCTCATATTTGCCAGGGTAGTCCCACATCTTGGCTCTTTGAGCAAAACAGAGGACAAAGAGCCAAGATGTGGGACTACCCTGGCAAATCCAGGATAGTTGGTCTGTATTGCACTCCAGTAAGAAAGAGGACAAAGAGCCAAGATGTGGGACTACCCTGGCAAATATGAGACAGTTGGCCTGTATTGCACTCCAGCAAGACAGAGGAAAGAGGGCCAAGATTTGGGACTATCCTAGCAAATCCGGGACAGTTGGTCTGTTTTGCACTCTGAGCAAAACAGAGGACAAAGAGCCAAGATGTGGGACTACCCTGGCAAATCCAGGATAGTTGGTCTGTATTGCACTCCAGTAAGAAAGAGGACAGAGTGCAATACAGGCCAACTGTCCCAGATTTGCCAGGGTAGTGCCACATCTTGGTCCTCTGTCCTATGTCTTGCTGGAGTGCCATACAGGCCAACTGTCCTGGATTTGCAGGGACAGTTCCGCATCTTGACCCTCTGCCCTTGTTCTCTGTGTTCCAGGCCATGTCCTTAAATTACAGCATCAACAGTTTTTGAGTTACTGCACATACTCAAGAATTCAAAAAGGCATTACTTGCAGTGATTGGGGCCACAAATGGGCAATCCTCACAAATTTATAAGTGGAGTCTGGGTGGGACCAACCTGTAAACTAGGTCTGTTAAGTGGTCCTTCTTACGTAGAGATGGATTCTGGGTGGGATCAACCCATAGAGTGGGCCTGATTTCTGCACACCCCCTTTTTCCCAACTGTGCTCTTGCATTTTCGCTGTCACACAGACTTTTAATGGAGACTACAAGTGCTCCTTTCAACACACTTACACAGGCCTGATCAGCTGTTGTCACTTTTAGCAAACTCGTCCTGAGAAATGCCATGTAAACATTTCTGCATAGCTCCCAACTGTCCCTGCTTTGGAGGGACTGTCCCTGATTTGGAGCAATGTCCCTCTGTCCCTCATTCCTCCTCATTTGTCCCTTGGTCTGATCTATATAGTTGTATATAAAATTCACTTTTTATCTTTCAAAGTGTTTCCAGTGCTAAACCTTTCATCCAAATTCTAAATTGCTGCATTCGTACATTTTAAAAGCCAATATAAAGGAATAGTAGTGGTAAAAAAAAGCCCTTGTGGATTTGATTAACCTTTTTTTTTTCGGTTAATTCTCCTTTAATGGGGTGTGGCAGGGCGGCGTGTCCTATGCCTACATACGTTTGGTAGTAGGTGTCCCTCATTCCCATCTCAAAATGTTGGGAGGTATGATTTCTGGAGTGCCATACAGGTTAACTGTAGTCCCACATTTTAAACTTTTGTCCTCTGTCTTGCTGAAGTGCCATACAGGCCAACTGTCCCAGATTTGCCGGGACAGTCCCACATCATGGCTCTCTGTCCTCTTTCTCTGTGTCCCAGGCCATGTCCCAAGATCACAGCCTCATCCTTATTTGAGTTTTTGTATATGTGCAAGAACTCAAAAAGACGTTAATAGCAGGTATTTCGGCAACAAATGGGTGATCCCCACAAACTTAAAAGTGGAGTCTGGGTGGAGCCAACCTGTAAAGCGGGCGTATTGGGTGGTCCCTCTTTGTTAGAGGTGGAATTTGAGTAAGACCAACCTGTAAAGTGGGCCTGATTTCTGCACACCCACCTGGAAAGTGGGCTGATTGTGGGTGGGGTTAACAGTATCTTGGGATCCAGGATCTTAATGTTGGTAAGTATGGAGTGCATGTAGACAGGAGATGAATGCAAAGAGGCCGCAGAAGATCAGCAACATTGAGATTGCTAGCAAGGATTGCAAGCAAGGATGGAGAAATGGAAATATATATATTTTTTTCTTTATAATTGTCATGTGTTTATGATACCCAGTGGTATCTAAAATTAACCTGGTTAGGTTTTACTTTATATACATACACTTATCCAGTCCCCATTCACTGCATATAAACAACATCTTCTGTCTTCTACCTCCTTCACAGTACCAGCTGTTGTCTTTTTACTAGGCCCCGTTAAGCACTGTCCCGCCATAAGCTCTCTTCTCTATATAAACAGCAGTGGCCATAACCTTAAACAATCCAGTATTTTATATGTTACTTAATCTTCCTTTTCACCACCTCAGAAACAAGAGTCATCAGGCTGATGTTCCTCATCGGAGCCCAGGCCCCTGGTGGGACCATGTTGTGACAGCTCAGTCTGATATATGAAAGGGTAACTGTAAACCGAAGGGGGGGGTTGATATGACCCTGAGTGGTGTGAAAGGTCACGGAGCATTTTCTGCATGACAAAAGTTGTGTGTGGAAACAAATACAATCCGTAAACTAGAGAGGCCATTTATGGCCGAGTAAACATGGACATCAGTCATGGGTCAGGTCACGGGTTATCTTAGGTGGGATATAGATGGCCATGGGTAGGATCCCATTCCACACATTCCTCCTGTGAAGTCTGATGGTTATATGGGTGCCAGGGCTCAGCATGGGCTCCAACATATTACCTAGAGAAAGATTACCTATATAATTTGGATTTAACTTACTAAAGTGTATGTAAACCCCAACTATGAACCTTTCTTGTTTGCTCCATCTTGGTCTGCTAAATATACCATTATGTTGTATATGTAAATCCAACAATTAACCTTTCCTATTTGCTCCAGTTTGGTCAGTTAAATACGCCATTATGTTGTATCTGTTCAATAAGTGAATATAATTCCCGTTGATCCCGCCAGAAATCCAATATACTCGTAAGTTATTTTTTTTGAGCTGACAACACAGTGCCTCTGCTGCACCAAAGTTTCAAAAGAACACCTCTGTCTTAGGGCTTAATCACACATGCGGCTATTTTTCTGCCCCTCAGAAAAGTGATCCATGGTGAATCCCTTTTCCGAGGGTGTTTGACAGGCAGTGGGGAGGCGATATGCCTTTTCCTCGCTGTCTGTTATAACCCTCAAAATGCGACCCACTGTGCCACAACTGCATGCATTAAACGTGGTTGCAGGGTGGTTGCAATTCGGCCCCATTCACTTATTCGGTGGTGATACTGCCCGCTGAATGCCATATGCCGTTTCATTTTTGCCACAGCCACAAAGAAAGCATCACAGCCACGGTCACGGATGGCAGCTGCATTTCTGTGTCTGAGTGGGCAGTCAGTGGGTGGTAAAACTGCCTGTTTTTACCATCCTGTAGCTGCCCATATGAATGAGCCCTTATGGTATGGGGATAAGTGGTGGGACGTGTTCTGTAGTCCAAATCAGACCTGTGGGATTTGTTTCATTATGATTTGAAATTTGGACAACATTTTCCTAATGTGGAGATTTGGAGGTATCCAGTCTCCGAATTATTATTTACTATTATTATTATTATACAGGATTTATATCATGGCAACAGTTTACGCACCACTTTACAATGTAGAGGAGGACAGTACAATTATAATACAGTTCTATCACAATAGTAATGAATTTCCAAATCCAAAATAGATGATAAAACAACGAAACTCATTCATTACATTTATTTCATTCTGACCTTTTGTTAATGTTGGAGCATTCAAAATAACGTGACGACATAACAAATTATCCAAATTGATTCAGATCCATTTTGTTTTTATGTGGCAGTAACATTTTTCTTTATTATAAAAACTTCATATGAAATGGAAACATATTGCAATAATTACAGTAAGGCTGCTTTCACACTGCTCCATCACAAAAAAATGGTAAAAACGCATATACATTTTTGCTGCGTTCTTGTTGCATTTTTACTACTTTTTTGTGGAGAATCTAAATTCGGATGATTTTTTGGTTATTCAGGGATTTGGATGTATCCAAATTTCCTAATAACAAAAGTAATGAATTTAGTTAAAATTAGTTTTGATAATTCGTTTTCGAAACAAATTCCAAATTTTCAGAACGATTCAAATTTGAATCGGTCGAAAATGTATCGACTGATCCGAATTCTGTGTGAAGAATGGCCGGCCGCCACGTCCTTAACAACTGATGGCGCCCTTAACATGCCCCGGTCGATGGTGTTACAAGGGGGGGTGTCAGCTGGCGATGTAATTGGGTGACCCCGCCCTTTAGTTATGTAAGAACTGTCAGATGGCGGAGCTGTCAGACAGCAGGAGCCTTCATAAGGTGCAGACCTGTGTTTTGTTCTATTTTCGGGTTGGTGGTGGCGTTCATCATGATTGACCCTGAATTTACTTCAGGGGACATTGTCAAAAATTGTCTCTGTGTTTTTATTTTTGCCACTTTTTTTTTGAATAAGTAGGGGTACAATGCACCCCATACTCATTCACATAGGGGAGGCCAGGATCTCAGGCTTGTTAAAGGGGGCTTCCAGATACCAATAAGCCCCGCGCCCGCAGACCCCCACAACCACCGGCCAGTGTTGTGGGGAAAAGGCCCTTGTCCCCATTACCATGGAGTCAAGGTGCTTTGGGGGGAGCCCCCATACTCCAAAGCACCCCCCCATGTTGAGGGCCTGTGGCCTTGTATGGTTCAGGAGGGGGAGCTCGCTCCCCCCCCCCCATTTGTATCCTGCCAGGCTGCATGCTCTGATAAGGGTCTGGTATGTATTTTGGGGGGGACCCCACGCCGTTTTTCTTCTATAATTTTGGCATGGGATTCCCCTTAAAATCCATACCAGACCAGAAGGGCATGGTATGGAAAAGGGGGGGACACCACCCTGTTTTAAAAAAAATCCTTTATTTTTCATTGCTGGCATTTTTTTTTTAAACATCTATCAGTGGGGAAACCCACTGACAGCTGATATGTCATCAGTTGTTAAGGACGCGGCAGTTGGCTTTTTGAGCTGCTCCTTAACAACCAGCTATTCTTCACACAGAATTCAGATTGGTCGATAGATTTTTGACCAATTCGAAATGTTCAGAAAATTTGGAATTCATTAGACAATTTAAAAAAAAAAAACTAAACTAACTCTGAAACGAATCCACGGTACGAAAGATAAGGAATTTATCCAAAACAAAACACATTTTTTCCATTCTGCACATGTCTTTTTAACTGAAAAACTGATCAGTGTAAAAGGGCCCTGATTGTGTTTGGGTTGGGTGAAGGTGGGTCCATCAGAATCTCCAAATCATAACATAATGAATGAATCCAGAATTAATTTTGTTCTATTTGTTATGTTATGAATCCAATGAATCCACCTCCATCCAACCCAAACAGAGTTCATATATTACATGGTTCTTGGGTTTAGGTTTTATAGGAAAACTCCCCTTTAGTTAAAATAATATATATAATTTCTACACAAGTCATTTTTTAAATTTAGTGCTAGTCAAGTATAATGCTACATTTCAGTCTGAAGCCATAACAGTCATAGCAGAAAATGTTGTACTGTGTTTTAAGATTAATACCCTTTATTGACTAACTTAAAAGTTCACCTTTGGAACATGTTATTTAGGGTGGAGCATGTATCATGTTCCAGTTCCTAAACCCCCCCCCCCAAATACCCCCTTGGGTATTTTTTATCCCTTTTTTGAGGTTAAAAGTACCCCGCTAGCGGCCGAAATGCGGCGCTTAAACAGCGGTAAAGTGCCGCTAGAGTGAGCGGCGCTTTACCGCGAACGGGGCCCCAGTGTGACAGGGGTCTAGGATTCACACTTGAGCATTAGTATCCTTGTTTCGTTTTTTTGCACATTTCTAGATGTTTTTCATGCATTTATTGTGCTTTTTTAATGGGCACAATAGAATGATATGGAAATCTGAGTGCTTCTGTAAACCAGTGTTGCCAACCCCCCCAAGTAAAATTTACTGACAAGATGCCAAAATTTACAAAAAAGTACCTAAAATGGCTGTTTTCGGTGCTAAACTGTGCAACTATTAGTATTTAAACTATAAGCATGTAGCTAGTGCTATTAGCAATGTGTTTAAGTTAAACAAAAGTTAAAAAAACAAATTTCTCTATTTACATGAAGGTCAGGTTAATATAACCCAGCCAGCACAGAGTTCCCCCTTACAGTGCAAGAAAGAACTCTGCGGACCTTGATGTAAAGGACAATGCCACAGATCATAATCTAAGGGGGAACTCTGGTGTAAGGGGGGCTCTGTGCTCCCCTTTACATCAGAGTTCCCACTTACATCAGGGTCTGCAGCATTGTCCTTTACATCTGGGTCCGCAGATTTCTCCCTTGCACTATAAGAGGAAATCCTGCAGACTGTGATGTAAAGGGAAACATTGGGAACGCTAATAAGGGGGACTCCGGTGACCAGAGATTACCTTCCGCAGAGTGAATACACTAAGGTAAGGGGGGGGTTGTTACTGATATAAGGGGGAACCTTTATTTCAGTGCCCCCTTACATTATTGTGTTCTCTCCTCCCCCTTACATCAGTGACCCCTCCTCAGACTGACCTCCTCTCAGGTGCACCGTGCAGGGCTCAGTCAGGCAACTCCAGCTTGGTGGCTCTGGTTTTATCCTATAGTCTCCTCTAACAGTCCACACACATCTGACTTCTCTCGTGATCCCCAATCTGGCGGCGCTCCCACTCTTGACTCCTCTCCAGGCTCCCCCCTCAGAGACTGTAGACATGATAAAAGATGAGATTGTCAAAGATTGCAGACATGATAAAAGACAAGAGATGGTCAGAGATTGCAGACATGGTACAGGAGATGGTCAGAGATTGCAGACATGGTACATGAGATGGTCAGAGATTGCAGACATGGTACAGGGGATGGACAGAGATTGCAGACATGATACAGGAGATGGTCAGGGGATACAGACATGGCACAGAATATGGTCAGAGGATATGGCCATGGCACAGGTGGTCAGAGGATATGGACATGGCACAGGTGGTCAGAGAATATGGGCAGGATACAGGAGATGGTTAGAGGCTGCGGACAGGATACAGGAGATGTCTCATGCGGACAGGATACAGTCATGTGAACAAGATACAGGAGATGGTCATGCGGACAGGGGATGGTCATGCAGACAGGATACAGGAGATGGTCATGTGGACAGGCGATGGTCATGCAGACAGGATACAGAAGATGGTCATGCGGACAGGAGATGGTCATGCAGACAGGAGATGATCATGTAGACAGGATACAGGAGACGGTCATGCGGACAGGATACAGGAGATGGTTATGCAGACAGGATACAGAAGATGGCCATGCGGACAGGATACAGGAGATGGTCATGCGGACAGGAGATGGTCATGCGGACAGGATACAGGAGATGGTCATGCGGACAGAAGATGGTCATGCAGACAGGATACAGAAGATGGTCATGCGGACAGGAGATGGTCATGCAGACAGGATACAGAAGATGGTCATGCGGACAGGAGATGGTCATGCAGACAGGAGATGATCATGTAGACAGGATACAGGAGACGGTCATGCGGACAGGATACAGGAAATAGTTATGCAGACAGGATACAGAAGATGGCCATGCGGACAGGATACAGGAGATGGTCATGCGGACAGGAGATGGTCATGCGGACAGGATACAGGAGATGGTCATGCGGACAGGAGATGGTCATGCGGACAGGATACAGGAGATGGTCATGCGGACAGGAGATGGTCATGCGGACAGGATACAGGAGATGGTCATGCGGACAGGAGATGGTCATGCAGACAGGATACAGGAGATGGTCATGCGGACAAGATACAGGAGATGGTCATGCGGACAGGAGATGGTCATGCAGACAGGATACAGGAGATGGTCATGCGGACAAGATACAGGAGATGGTCATGCAGACAGGAGATGGTCATGCAGACATAATACAGGAAATGGTCATGCAAACAGGATACAGGAGATATCAGAGGGACTGCCCAGTGTGGTGAGGTGAGGACGGTCATATTAATGAGGGAGCTTCTCCTCTTCAACAGGTGCCCCTTACTTTCTCACACAGACACTCACCCAAATTGCAGTCAGTGTCGGGCTTTCCCCTGTCAGTGCCCCCGGTGGTCCAGCCCTCAGCTCCCATATCTGAGTCTCCCGCCCCCACCACTCCAATCAATGAGCAGAACCAGGCACCCCTGTGGGCGATGGACACATCCGCTCTCCAGCACAATACCAGACAGGACTCAAAGGAGAGAGTTACTGACGGCAGCGACGAATCTTCCATTCAAACAATGGCACCGCATTACAGCACATGCGCCCGCCAGCCGAAAATAGGCAAGATTTCCCAAGCCTGGCAGGATTCGGGACGGCGCATGCACAGTAGCACTGTCAGCCATCATTTTACTGGCAACGCTGCCTGTAACGGGCATTCACAGACAGCCCGAAAACGGGCTGCCCGTAAATTAACGGGCGGTTGGCAACACTGCTGTAAGCACACTTCAGTTTACTTAGGTGTAAATTAGAGAGATACAATCATTTTTTATTTATGTATTTCAGGTACTTATATAGTGCCATCAATTTACACAGCACTTTACATATACATTGTCATGTGTCCCTGACCTCAAGGAGCTTACAATCTAAGGTCCCTAAATCACATTCATACACACACATACTAGGGGCAATTTAGACAGGAGCCAATTAACCTACCAGCATGTCTTTGAAGTGTGGGAGGAAACCCACACAGGCACAGGGAGACAAACTTGCAAACTTCAGGCAGGTAGTGTCATGGTTGGGATTCAAACCAGCGACCCTTGTGCTGCTAGTCGAAAGCGCTAACCGCTACACCACTGTACATTGTTAACTTTTCCATTTACACCTAAACTTAAACTAAAAGGGATATCTTTTCTTTTTGTAGCCACCTATAATTTACTGCAGCTATCCAATACGATGCATTCCCTACTGTCACTGGCATTTTTTCTGTAGGTGGAAGGGGCAATGGTCCTGTATATTTAGTTCCCAGGCTGTGGTGCTTCTATAAAGTCTCCACCTTAGGAAGATGTTATTAAAGGAGAAGTATGGGAATCCTGTTTTTTGTAGATTCATAGTTACCTAGGTGGATGCTGCACCTGTCTTTCGGCGCCTCTTCACTGAGAACCGAGCCACCGTACACCACCGATGGCTCGGTTCTCTCTGCTCCCTGACTGTCAATCAGCAGCTCTCCTTCTTTGCTCCTCCACGATCACTGGAGCACTGAGCTGTGGAGGGGCGGGGAGCGGCCGTCTCAGCCCCTCAGTGGCTCGCTGAGAGGCTGAGACTGGAAGCCTGGATCCACCAGGTGCCTGGACTTATGGCAGAGTCGGGATGATGCGGTGCCTGGACTGATCTTGGTGACGTGATGATTTGGACCAGTGCACAAAGCAAGGTCCATAAAGACATGGATGAGCAAGTTTGGGGTAGAGGAACTTCACTGGCTTTTGCAGAGTCCTGACCTCAACCCGATAGAACACCTTTGGGATGAAATAGAGCAGAGACTGTGAGCCAGGCCTTCTCAACCAACATCAGTGCCTAACCTCACAAAAGCGCTTCTGGAAGAATGGTCAAACAATCCCATAGACACATACCTAAACCTTGTGGACAGCCTTCCCAGAAGAGTTGAAGCTGTAGCTGCAAAGGGTGGGCCAACTCAATATTGAACCCTACAGATTAAAGCCTCGTACACGCGATCATATTTTCCACAGACAAAACGTCAGACTTTTGTCCGAAGGGCGTTGGTCAGGAACTTGTCTTACATACAAACGGCAAGGAATTGCCAGCCAACAAACACGAACATAGTAACGTATTAGACATACTACGAAACTACAAAGAGGAAATTCAGTTGTCATGCGCCACCCTTTGGGCTCCTTCTGCTAATTTTGTGTTAGTAGAAGTAGAACTTTTCATTTTGCACTTTTCAGTTCGTTTCTTTTATTCACTCTGCGGAAGGTAATCTCTGGTCACTTTTGTTGCGGAATCGGAGGAGATAACATGTTATTCATTATTGGCCTTGGAGTTATTGCTTTGACCCAAGTCCAGTCCAGGAACAGGAGGATTTCTTGGACCAAAAATTGTTTGCTTTATTAACCATGACAAATTATGTCATATGCCTTTGCTGCGGGAGTTTCAGGAGAATAATCCGGATGATTTTCAGAATTATCTCCAGATGACAGACCCCTGCTTTCACCAACTCTTGGCATTGTTTACCCCCTATATTAGGAAGTAGGACACATGCATGAGGCTTTTATTTTATTTTTTGGTTGAATAATGATTTGATTTGGTATATTTTCTATATTTTTGGATGCATAGAATGCACTTTCTGGTTAAGTTCTATTGGCAGATAGCATATCTAATTTTATTTGTTTTCTTTTTTTAACCACTTCAATACCAGGCACTTAGACACCTTCCCGCCCAGACCAATTTTCAGCTTTCAGCGCTGTCGCAATTTGAATGACAATTGCGCGGTCATGCTACACTGTACCCAAACAAATTTTTTAACATTTTGTTCCCACAAATAGAGCTTTCTTTTGGTGGTAATCTGTGGGGCAAAAAAGTATTTAGTCAGCCACCAATTGTGCAAGTTCTCCCACTTAAAAAGATGAGAGAGGCCTGTAATTGTCATCATAGGTATACCTCAACTATGAGAGACAAAATGTGGAAACAAATCCAGACAATCACATTGTCTGATTTTTGAAAGAATTTATTTGCAAATGATGGTGGAAAATAAATATTTGGTCACCTACAAACAAGCAAGGTGTCTGGCTCTCACAGACCTGTATCTTCTTCTTTAAGAGGCTCCTCTGTCCTCCACTCATTATCTGTATTAATGGCACCTGTATGAACTTATCAGTATAAAAGACACCTGTCCACAACCTCAAACAGTCACACTCCAAACTCCACTATGGTGAAGACCAAGGAGCTGTCGAAGGACACCAGAAACAAAATTGTAGACCTGAACCAGGCTGGGAAAACTGAATCTGCAATAGGCAAGCAGCTTAGTGTGAAGAAATCAACTGCGGGAGCAATAATTAGAAAATGGAAGACATACAAGACCACTGATAATCTCCCTCGGTGTGGGGCTCCACGCAAGATCTCACCCCGTGGGGTCCAAATGATCACAAGAACGTTGAGCAAAAATCCCAGAACCACACGAGGGGACCTAGTGAATGACCTGCAGAGAGTTGGGACCAACGTAACAAAGGCTACCATCAGTAACACACTACACCATCAGTAACACACTACGCCACCAGGGACTCAGATCCTGCAGTGCCAGACGTGTCCCCCTGCTTAAGCCAGTACATGTCCGGGCCCGTCTGAGGTTTGCTAGAGAGCATTTGGATGATCCAGAAGAGGATTGGGCGAATGTCATATGGTCAGATGAAACCAAAGTAGAACTGTTTGGTAGAAACACAACTCGTCGTGTTTGGAGGAGAGAGAATGCTGAGTTGCAACCAAAGAACACCATACCTACTGTGAAGCATGGAGGTGGCAACATCATGCTTTGGGGCTGTTTCTCTGCAAAGGGAACAGGACGACTGATCCGTGTACATGAATGAATGGGACCATGTATCGTGAGATTTTGAGTGCAAACCTCCTCCCATCAGCAAGGGCATTGAAGATGAAACCTGGCTGGGTCTTCCAGCATGACAATGATCCCAAACACACCACCCAGGCAACGAAGGAGTGGCTTTGTAAGAAGCATTTCAAGGTCCTGGAGTGGCCTAGCCAGTCTCCAGATCTCAACCCCATAGAAAACCTTTGGAGGGAGTTGAAAGTCCGTGTTGCCCAGCGACAGCCCCCAAACATCACTGCTCTAGAGGAGATCTGCATGCAGGAATGGGCCAACATACCAGCAACAGTGTGTGACAACCTTGTGAAGACTTACAGAAAACATTTGACCTCTGTCATTGCCAACAAAGGATATATAACAAAGTATTGAGATGAACTTTTGATATTGAGAAAATACTTATTTTCCACCATAATTTGCAAATAAATTCTTTCAAAAATCAGACAATGTGATTGTCTGGATTTGTTTCCACATTTTGTCTCTCACAGTTGAGGGATACCTATGATGACAATTACAGGCCTCTCTCATCTTTTTAAGTAGGAGAACTTGCACAATTGGTGGCTGACTAAATACTTTTTTGCCCCACTGTGTATATATGTATGTATGTATATATATATATATATATATATATATATATATATATATATATATATAATATCTCACGAAAGTGAGTACACCCCTCACATTTCTGTAAATATTTTATTATATCTTTTCATGTGACAACACTGAAGAAATGACACTTTGCTACAATGTAAAGTAGTGAGTGTACATCTTGTATAACAGTGTAAATTTGCTGTCCCCTCAAAACGTCTAAACCACTGGCAACAAAAGTGAGTACACCCCTAAGTGAAAATGTCCAAATTGAGGCCAAAGTGTCAATATTTTGTGTGACCACCTTTATTTTCCAGCACTGCCTTAACCCTCTTGGGCATGGAGTTCACCAAAGCTTCACAGGTTGCCACTGGAGTCCTCTTCCACTCTTCCATGACGACATCACGGAGCTGGTGGATGTTAGAGACCTTGCGCTCCTCCATCTTCCATTTGAGGATGCCCCACAGATGCTCAATAGGGTTTAGGTCTGGAGACATGCTTGGCAAGTCCATCACCTTTACCCTGAGCTTCTTTAGCAAGGCAATGGTCGTCTTGGAGGTGTGTTTGAGGTTGTTATCATGTTGGCCCTGTCTCCCAAGGGATGGGATCATGCTCTGCTTCAGTTTGTCACAGTACATGTTGGCATTCATTGTTCCCTCGATGAACTGTAGCTCCCCAGTGCCGGCAGCACTCATGCAGCCCCAGACCATGACACTCCCACCTCCATGCTTGACTGTAGGCAAGACATACATGTCTTTGTACACCTCACCTGGTTGCTGCCCCACACCCTTGACAAGATCTGAACCAAATAAGTTTGTCTTGGTCTCATCAGACCACAGGACATTGTTCCAGTAATCTATGTCTGTCTGCCTGTCTTCAGCAAACTGTTTGTGGGCTTTCTTGTGCATAATTTTTAGAAGAGGCTTTACCCCACCCCTTCAACCTCTGCAGCAATGCTGGCAGCACTCATACGTCTTTTTCCCAAAGACAACCTCTGGATATGATGCTGAGCACGTGCACTCAACTTCTTTGGTCGACCATGGTGAGGCCTGTTCTGAGTGGAACCTGTCCTGTTAAACCACTATATGGTCTTGGCCACTGTGCTGCAGCTCAGTTTCAGGGTCTTGGCAGTCTTCTTATAGCCTAGGTCCTCTTCATGTAGAGCAACAATTCTTTTTTTCAAATCCTCAGAGAGTTCTTTACCATGAGGTGCCCTGTTGTTGAACTTCTAGTGACCAGTATGAGAGAGTGAGAGCGATAATACCAAACTCAACACACCTGCTCCCCATTCACACCTGAGACCTTGTAAGACTAATGAGTCACATCACACCGGGGAGGGAAAATGGCTAATTGGGCCCAATTTGGACATTTTTACTTAGGTGTGTACTCGCTTTTGTTGCCAGCGGTTTAGACATTAATGAGTTATTTTTTAGGGGACAGCTAATTTACACCGTTATACAAGCTGTACACTCATTATTTTACATTGTAGCAAAGTGTCACTTCTTCAGTGTTGTCACATGAAAAGATATAAAATATTTACAAAAATGTGAGGGGTGTACTCACTTTTGTGAGATACTGTATATATACTATATATTATTTTTTTTTTAACTGACAGTGTGTATGTGAATAAAAGGTTGATCGCCTAAATGACTGGGGCTCTGGTTCTTGCAATACCACCAAAACTGATATTAAGGCTCCATGCACGCTAGCGTTTTTTTAATCTCCTAGAAGTTATTAGCATTTTTTTTTTGTTCCTAGAAGCTAAATAACATTGTCCTGTGTGTCCATGCACACTACTTTAGGCTATTAGCATTTTTTGAGCGTCAGCATCTAGGACCAGAAAAAAAATGCTTTGTAGAGTTTTTTTTGGAGCGTTTTTCCAGCAGAACAAAACACTGAATGCTCCTAGCTGCTTCTAAATGCTACTAAAGTGGCACCGATTCCCATAAGTAGTTTCTGTACTACTTTTGATGACTTCATGCAATTTCAATAGACATCTGTGCTGCAACCCACACAGATGTCTCTGAAATCGCCCTCGAAGTCGGGACTGACATGCGGGAATGAAATCGTGCGAGTTCAGCTGAACTCACATGATTTTATTCCCGATGTCAGTGTGAACCTGGACTTAACCACGGCGCTATTGTATTTTGACAGCGGGAGGTTTACCATCTGTCAGAATACAATGATCACTGTTGGCGGCTATAGCTGCTGGCAGGCTGGGTGTACTGAAGTCATTGGTAGATCAACTAGATCAACGGTAGATCAACTTCAGTAGAACCAGCCTGCCCATAGATGGATCGAAATTCAGCCGGCTGAACTGGCCTAATTTCGATCTGTCTATGGCCAGGTTAAGTTGTCCTCAAAACACATCATGGGCAGACATCCAAAGTTAGTCAACAAAGAAGTATATTTTCCAGTTTTTGCAAAGGTGCTAAAGCCCTTTGCTCCATATATGTTTTTATGCATACAGCAAGAAAGAGTTCTCAATTGCAGCAATATTGCCTTGTGACTTGTAATAGATGACAGACCAGCCTTATCATTTACACTGAGCAAATGCCTAACATTTATAGCTTATCTTCCTACACACACAAATCACTGTAAAGACTTTGTAAAGAAATAAAACAGTCTACAAATAATTTATCTGAGGTCTAAAAATAAAGATCTGGAGGTATTTTATTCTGATAGTGAATTAGGGAAAATAAACAAATCATGTGGACTCCATCCAGGAATGGCCAGGCATGTGACCCCCTGATTTCCTTCGGAGAGTCTTGTTTCTCCTTGTACTGCATTAACTGATTTATGTCCATGTTGCACTGTGCTTACATGTATCATGTGTCCTCATAGTATTCTTACATCAAACAGGGGTGGTGCCCCAAGCAGATATAAACTATGACACCTTTAGGTTACACCCAGGACCATATTAAGACATCATGCTGACATATGCATATCAGGGTTGCCAACCTCCTGAAGTGAAATTTACTGACACGACACCGAAAAATCCGATTTGAAATCCGAACAATTTTCCTGGCATTTGTGGCTGAAATTTTAGTTGGTCTACCTGACCGTGGTTTTGTTTCAACAGAACCCCTCATTTTCCACTTCTTGATTAGAGTTTGAACACTGCTGATTGGCATTCTCAGTTGCTTGGTATCTTTTTATATCCCTTTTCTGTTTTATACAGTTCAACGATCTTTTCCCACAGATCCTTTGACAATTCTTTTGCTTTCCTCATGACTCAGAATCCAGAAATGTCAGTGCAGCACTGGATGAAAGATGCAAGGATCTGTCAGGAGTCCAGAAACTCATTGAAACTCATTGACCTTTTAATACACACACACTAATTACAAGCAAACAGATCACAGGTGAGGATGGTTACCTTTAATAGCCATTTAAACCCCTTTGTGTCAACTTGTGTACATGTTATGAGGCCAAAATCACCAGGGTATGTAAACTTTTCATCAGGGTCAATAAATGGCTTCAGCCAAACATTAACCACGAGTGAAAGAAAGGTTTTTGTGTTATCATTCATATTCTCTGAAAAATGGCCAAGAAATCATAAATTCTGCCAGGGTAAGTAAACTTATGAGCACAACTGTATACCGCAGCAGGGTGGCCCTCCTGCGCAAAATCACGTACCTGCCCCTGATGTTAACCCCTTCCCTGCCAGTGTAATTAGTATAGTCGCAGTGCATTTTTTTTAGCACTGATCACTGTATTGGTGCCACTGGTCCCCGAAAAGTGCCACTTAGTGTCTGATTTGTCCGCCGCAATGTCGGAGTCCCGCTAAAAATCACTGATTGCCACCATTATTAGTAAAAAACAAATAAATTAATAAAAATTCCATAAATATATCCCATAGTTTGTAGCCACTATAACTTTTGCACAAACACATCAAAATACGCTTATTGGGATTTTTTTTTTTTTACCAAAAACATGTAGCAGAATGCATATTGGCCTACATTGATAAAGAAATTAGATTTTTTACATTTTTGTATTGGGTGTGTTTTATAGCAAAAAGTAAAAAAAAAAATTTTCTCAAAATTGTCGCTCTTTATTTGTTTCTAGCGCAAAAAATGATAACCCCAGAGGTGATCAAATACCACCAAAAGAAAGCTCTATTTGCTGGAAAAAAGGACATTATTATTATTTTACAAGATTTATATAGCGCCAACAGTTTACGCAGTGCTTTACAATATAAAAAGGAGACAATACAGTTATAATACAATAAAATACAATATGATTAAGAGGACCCTGCTCAGAAGAGCTTACAATCTAATAGGGTGGGGCAGGTGGTACAAAAGGCTGTAACTGTGCTGAATGAGCTGATGGAAGTGGTAGAAGATTAGCTGGAGACGTAATAGGCTTTCCTGAAGAGATGAGTTTTCAGGGATTGCCTGAAGGTAGCAAGAGTAGGGGATTGCCGGACCGGTGCCGGTAGCGAGTTCCAGAGGATGGGAGAGAAATCCTGGAGACGAGCATGGGAGGAGGAGACGAGAGAGCTTGAGAGTAGGAGGTCTTGAGAAGAGCGGAGAGGACAATTTGGGTGATATTTGGAAACAAGATTGGTGATTTAGCTCGGGGCAGAGTTATGAATGGCTTTGTATGTTGTGGTTAGTATTTTGAATTTAATTCGCTGGGTTATTGGGAGCCAGTGTAGGGATTGGAGGAGAGGGTTGGCAGACACTGAGCGGTTGGTAAGGTGGATAAGTCTGGCAGCAGCATTTATGATAGACTGAAGAGGGAATAGCCTATGGAGTGGCAGGCCAATGAGAAGAGAGTTGCAATAATCAAGGAGAGACATAACAAGGGAGTGAATGAGGAGCTTGGTGATTTCATTTGTTAAAAAGGGGCAAATATTAGAGATGTTACGGAGGTAAATTCTACAAACCTTTGACAACGATTGGACTTGGGGCTGAAATGACAAGTCAGAGTTGTTGTTGTTATTTCTACAGTATATTTATGCTGGAATTGTTGCGCTGTGGGAACGTTATCCACTAGGGATGAATGAAGGAAATTTTCTTTTTGTTCGCCCTAGCTTTACTAACCTGTGATTTGTATTTCACCAATAAAGCTTCAATATTCTGTTTCAATTATACCATGGTTGATTCTCCCGTTGATTGCCTTCTGGGGACACATCTGTGTCCCTCCCCTTTTTCATTTTCCTCTATAATGTTGGATGTGAGCTTGTTGGCGGTAAGTCCGACCGCGTGTATGCTCCATTGGACTTTTGTTGTCAGACTTTCTGCCAACAAATGTTGGCTAGCATGCTCACAAATTTTCCTCCAACAAATGTGAGTTGTCAGACTTTCCGATCATGTGTACACAAGTCCGTCGGACAAAAGTCCAAAGTACACACACGAATGCTCGAAAGCAAGGACAAGCCAGAAGCAGTCAGTCTTGT
Source organism: Aquarana catesbeiana (assembly GCF_042186555.1). NCBI lineage: Eukaryota > Metazoa > Chordata > Amphibia > Anura > Ranidae > Aquarana > Aquarana catesbeiana. Next base: position 66,234,601 of record NC_133327.1, read on the forward strand.
AAACTAGCATTCGTAATGGAGAATTAACATTTGAGACGTGGCAAATTATGAAATCTCCAAATGCTGCGTGCAATTCTCTTCTTCTTTAATGGGATAATAATAAAGCTGCTTTGCTGGTGATACTGATGGAGTTATTGCAAACAAATTTTCAAAGGCTTTTTTTTCTAGTGATATCAAGAATAATATTATTATGTTTTTTTTTTTTTTTATTTGTGCAAGTTACCACAACACCATTATCCCGTAGATTTTAAGAACAAAGATACAGCTATGTTGGTGTTCCTTGTCAATTTTACATTGTATTTTTTAAAATGTAACTGCCTACTCCCAAACTGTCATTTGAAGTAAAACACATAGCCAAGTATTATTCTCCATAATTTTTTATTGTGCATTAAAAAAAGAAAACAAATAAAATTAGACATGCTATCTGACAATAGAACTTAACCAAAAAGTGCATTCTATTCCTCCAAAAATATAGAAAATATACCAAATCAAATCATTATTCATCCAAAAAAATAATGTCAAAGCAATAAATCCAAGGCCCATAATAAATAACACGTTATCTCCTCCGATTCCGCAACATGTCTGGTTGACGAACGGCCGTTCAGAAACTAACTGAAAAGCACCAATCAACACTCACCAAACTTCTACTAACACGAAATTAGCAGAAGGAGCCCAAAGTGTAGCGCTAAAGAGCTGAAAAAACACGTTATACGTCTAGTACGTCACTACGTTTGTAATTGTTGGCCAACATTTGTGTGACCTTGTGTATGCAAGACAAGTTTGAGCCAACACCCTTCGAACAAAATTTCACGGTTTTATTGTCGGAAAGTCCGAAACTTGTTTACGAGGCATAAGGCTTGATGCAGGCCCACTAACCCTGCTGCCCTAGGCATTGGCCCACAAGCACCATTATGATAAACCTGGTTACGCCTCTTTCGGCATGAACGAATGTTAGGTGATTATTACTATGAAAATAAGAATGAGTTGCTGTAGATAGCAATATATTGGCTTCATGTGTACCAAATGGGGGATCATTGAGCTTTAGTAAATTAACACATTTGCACAACTATATACCTAAAACAGTGGGATTGATTTACTAAAGCAGGAGAGTGCAAAATCTGGTGCAGCTGTACATAGTAGCCAATCAGCATCTATCTTCAGCTTGTACAATTAAAGTGATTGTAAAGTCTCATTTTAAAAAAATGAAAAAACAAACATGTTATACTCACCTCCTCTGTGCAGTTGGTTTTGCACAGAGCAGCCCAGATCCTCCTTTACTCGGGTCCCGCTTCAGCGCTCCTGGCTCCTTCCTCCTGTTGAGTGCCCCCACAGCAAACAGCTTTCTATGGGGGCACCCGAGTCGAGCTGCAGCTCTGTGTGTCTATTCAGACACGGAGCTGGTGTTCGGCCCGTCCCCCCTCTCTCCTGATTGGCTAACTGACTTTAAATGACAGCCATGGGAGCCAATGGTGCCGCTGCTGTGTCTCAGCCAATCAGGAGGGAGAGTCTCAGATGACCGAGGGACTCAAGGACAATGCTGGACAGAGATGGGGCTCAGGTAAGTATTGGGGGGGGCTGGGGAAGCTACTACACACAGAAGGCTTTTTATCTTAAAGCGGACCTTCAGTTATTTTTTAATCTTTCCATCTATTAAATCTTCTGCCCTTGGGGCATGGCTAGCTGGCGCTGAAGATGGACGCTTAGCTTCACAACTTCAGAGTTTGGGAGGACAGCAGAGCGACTCAGGCCCGCTAGAAGTAGCGATCCTGTCCCACCCCACAGCTACAGCACACGCAAGTGGATGGGAGAACACAGGTCCAAGAAACTGACCACATTCATGTTTCCCCCAGAGAATAAGGTCAGTACTCACCAAGATGGCGGCGATGGCCTAACCGCGCCGTGGGAGGCATACACCGATCTCCCAGATGAATCCCTGGGAGAAATGGGCATATCAGAGCTACCCCTGTCACCTATACAGGACCCAGGTGCAGACCCCTTCACAAGCAGCACCGCCAAGGCCCGGATGCAGATGGATGCGCCGCACCCGCGGCCGCCTCAGGCACTAATCGAGGCCCAGGCCTTCAACTCACTACAATCAAACCAGGCCTTGCACAATTCCATGGTATCCTTCCCCACCACAGGGCAACCAGTCATGGACACTACCTTAAGGAACATGCTCATGTCCTTACAAACATCACCGATGACTGATCTATCATCCCTGATTAACAAGATTACTACTGACATGCGTTCTATGGGACACAGAGTATCCAATATTGAAATGGGCATGACAGAATGCACAATCACAGTTAATGACCTTATAGATACTTATGAGGAGGTGAAAGATGAGTAAGAGTGGGTTTGGGCCAAGCTGGCCGATTTAGAAGACCGCTCAAGAAGTAACAATGTTAAATTGCGAGGGGTGCCTGAATCTATACCTCCGACGGATTTATCGAAAGACCTTCTACACATCATCTTACCTGACGCATCTCCCAGGGATATCGTTTATAGATAGCATCCACAAAATAGCAAAACCTCCACATCTGGCAGCGTCTGTGCCGAGAGACGTGCTCATGAGGGTACATTTTATCACATAAAAGAAAAAATGTCAGAAGCCAGATCCAAAGCTCCACTGCCCTGACTATATGAAGGAGTCCAACTCTTCCCTGACCTCTCCAAATACACGCTGCAACTCAGAAGGAATCTGAACCCTATCACCAAAGGCCTCCATAATCACAAAATTATATATAAGTGGCGATACCCTGTGTTCCTACTTGTCACCAAGAATGGTATCACCCATGTAAATAGTGACCTAAGAAAGGCATGCATCTTCTGCATGAATAGGGGATCATCCTGGAACCTCCCAAAGAGGATGTCCCACCTTTGCAACAACAATAACCTCAGCAATCCCGCCGCAACCAGGGGACCAGAAGCTACAAACCACAGGTTAACACCTGATCTGGATGGGCCCACAACCACAACATGATTCCTCCCTCACTGCTTCATGTTCATCTCTCAGTTCTACTAGTTATTGCCTGCTTCCCCCTACAGTGGCCTAGCTGAAATCAGCTTTTTTTTGTTACATACGCCGCCGCAAACCCTTTATTGAAGGAATAACACATGACAGAAGAGTTTCTATGGTCTTTATCCTCTTGTTCACTTCACTTATCTGACTTGTTGCTTTTTCCGTCAGCTTTTTCTTACAGTTCTAGCTCCAGGATACCAGCACCACGGTACTTACCCTCCTGCAGAATCACAGCTCCAGGTGGAGACCACCCACCCCACCACACGCCTAATAACAAATAACTGTAAGTATTTACCGTTCCTACCAGGACCACCTCTGGCCCTGGGTATCAGTCATGCCGCTTACCATTTTGTCACTGAATGCCAAGGGCCTAAACCACCCGTCTAAGAGACACTCCCTATGGCATACAGCTGAAAAGCTTGGCAGCAACATCCTGTGTGTCCAAGAGACCCACCTGATACTTACGACAGCAGCCCTCTGCTCCAACAGCAAATACCCCCACATCTATTGTTCTAACTTTACCTCTAATAAAAGAGGAGTCCTCATAGCAATAAAAAAAAGGGGTAGACTTCCACCCGCTTCAAGAAATATATGATCCCAATGGTCGCTACTTAATTCTGATATGCACCCTTAACAGAATTAAATACACATTACTGGATGTGTATGCCCCAAACACCCTCAGATAAGCTTCCTCAGGAAAACTACTATCAAAGCCCAAACAGTTTGCCAGGGACATCTGCTCATATGCGGAAACTTTAATCTAGTGGCAGATATCCATATTTACACTACATCAGCAGCGAAAAGAAGAGAGTCCCCCCTGAAAGAGAGTCCCCTCCTGGCATCGCATGATGTTTGGAGATGTCATCAAGGGTCTGAAAAGGACTATACTTACTTTTCTCCCCACCACAAATCTTACTCGAGAATTTATATGTTCCTTACTGATAAGTGGTTGTTACAAAATATTAGCGCATCTGTAATCCACAATGACGTGGTCGGACCACAATCCAATCACAATCTCCATTAACGATACTACGCCCCAGCGAAATACTTTCATCTGGCGTGCAAACAATTACATACTACAACACCCCATCTACTCTCGGGAAATTAAAGAACATTTAAAAGAATACTTTGACATAAAAAGCAGATCAGTGGGTGACCCTGTTATGGTGTGGAATTCGCATAAAGCTGTTATTAGAGGTACCATAATGAAATTGAGTTCAGTATGTAAAAAGAAGAGGACGCAGCAAATTGATTCTCTTACCTCCCAAATTGACAGCATTGAGACCCAACACAAAGCCAATCCACACCCAACACTATTGGCCCAACTACTGACGCTAAGACAGGAACTTCGGTCACTACTCCTCAACTCCTACGAACACATACAGCGCAAAATTACAGCCACCTCTTACTCTACATCTAACAAGGCTGGTAAAAAATTAGTGCTACACCTCAAGGGGAAAAGAATAAAATCTAGGATACCCCATCTATTCCACCCCCACTCCAAAGAAAAATTGACCAATCCTCAAGACATAGCGAATGCTTTTAGTGACTATTATATTATAGTGACTTATACAATATTAGACAAGACCCCTCTACGCATCAACCATCAAATGATGATATTGATGAGTTTCTTAAACAGATTAAACTCCCAGTACTGTCATGCCCTGAACACACGACCGGTTTTGCCGTCGGAATAAACTCTGAAGGTTTTTGCGACGGAGTTCCGATGGAATTCCGCTCAAGCTGTCTTGCATACACACGGTCACACCAAATTCCGACCGTCCAGAACACGGTGATGTACAACACGTATGACGGGACTAGAAAACGGAAGTTCAATAGCCAGTAGCCAATAGCTTCCTTCTCGTACTTGCTTCAGAGCATGTGTCGTTTTTGGTGTGTCGGAACAGCATACAGACGAGCGTTTTTTCCGGTAGTAATTTGTTCCATCGGAAAAATATAGAACATGTTGTCTATCTAAGTCCGTCTGAATTTTCGACAGAAAAAGTCCGATGGGGCATACACACGGTCGGAATATACGATGAAAATATCCCATCGGACTATCTTCCTTGAATGTGCCATTCACTGAGCAGGAAATCCTCGCAACGATAACCTCATTGCCTTCAGGAAAAGCTCCAGGACCTGATGGCCTAACTGGAGAGTACTTTAAACAATTCTCGAACCACTTACTCCCACACTTGACAAAACTTTTCAATAATGCTGCCTCCTCTTCAAAGTTCGCTAAGGAGTCGTTGAATGCTCTTATAATCACACTCCCGAAACCAGGAAAGGAACCAACCTCCCCTCAAAACTTTCGTCCCATTTCATCTTGATTTAAAAATCTATGCCAAAACCATTGCCAGATGCCTGATGGAATTTATGCCAGACCTCACGCACAAGGACCAGTTGGGGTTCACTAAAGGGAGACAAGCTCCAGATGCCACAAGACATATGATTAACTTGATACACCATGTTGGATCCAGCGGAACGCCTTCTCTGCTTCTTTCATTAGACGAAGAGAAGGCGTTCGACAGGGTACATTGGTCATATCTACAGAAAGTACTGACTTAATTTGACTTCAAAGAACATATATACAGGGCTATCATGGCACTATACACTACCCCATCAGCACAAGTCTACTCAGCAAATATGTTATCTCAACCATTCAACATAACGAATGGTACTCTCCAAGGGTGCCCTCTGTCACCATTAATATATAACCTATTGATGGAACCATTGGCAGAACATGTACGCTCGAACCCCAGAATCACAGAACTAACAATAGGAACCACCTCTCATAAGATTAAACTCTTTGCGGATGATGTGATACTGATCCTCACTAATCCAGCCTCATCCCTGGCAGAAGCCCAAAAAACACTAGACTGGTTTGGACACATATCTTACTATAAACTATATACAACCAAGTCACACATTCTAGACCTCAAATTAGACAACACAACAAAAAATTTGCTGCAGGTCCAATACCCTTTTGCCTGGCCAGACTACAGTATTTTGTATCTAGGGGTACAGCTTACAGGAACGGTCAAACACCTTTTCCCAGCCAATTTTAAACCTCTCCTTACCAAATTGCGATTAGACTCCCAATCCATAACCAAACATGAACTATCATGGTCCGGCAGACTAGCAGCGTTTAAAATTCTCTATCTGCCACAAATTCTCTACATGTTCAGGACTCTTCCTATTCCCATACCCAAGTATTATTTCAAATCTCTACAAACTCTGTTCAACAAATGTATATGAAATGGGGCTAAACCTAAAAGCGCACACACAAAACATAGAAAACACAAATCAGCGGGGGGATCAGGGACCATTGACTTTGAGGATTATCACACAGCGGCAGTGTTGGATCAACTCACCGAATGGTTCCATCAGTGTCCTGGTAAAATATGGGGTACAATAGAAAGTATGTTACTATTGCACCCGGATCTGAAATGGTGGGTAATGAGCACTCCATTGGGACCAAAATTACCAACGGCTCTACCCCCCATCATAATAGCCTCGGCTAATGCATGGCAAAAATTAATCCAAAACAGTCAAGCCATACCCAACACCCCACTCATCCCGATCCCAATAAAATCTCTTCATCATCTCAACTTCCTAACTCTGAGAGCCCTTTGCATCCGTGTGGCTACTTTTCCAAAAAATTGTCACCTGCAGAGTGCAATTATGAGATTGGTGACAGAGAGCTGTTGGTGATCATTTTAGTCCTGAAAGAATGGAGACATCTCCTTGAAGGTACCACTGTACCAGTACTCATTCTTACTGACCATAAGAATCTCATATTCTTGTCTGAGGCTCCAATCAGTCCTTGGAGCAGTTGTTACGTTGCTATATTTCTGACCATCATAACAACTGGTCAGACCTATTACCGTGGGCAGAGTTTGCTCACAACAGTGTCTTGAATTCTGCTTCCCGAATGTCCCTGTCTCGGTCTGATTCATTGTTCCTGACAATTGCTCAACAAAATTTAATGTAAAATAGTCATGATATAGTCATGAGCCGATCTCGCACGCTACCAATCATTAGTGGGGACCGAGAACTGACTTTTACAGCTTAGTCTCTGTGCTGGGAGTGTGCTCTCAGCATTGAAACCTCAGCCGTCCAGTGATGCATAAGTGCGTGAATATTAAAAGCCACCCTTCTGCTGCCGCACATATGTTTTATGTGGGTAGCAACAGGTTAATCATCATGTATGCACACCGCATCAGTAAAGATCATATGTTTTAGTACTTCTTAAGCCATTGAGTTCTGCACTGGGGGGCCCATGCATGGTATATTTATACCTCTGATCTTTATACTCCCCTATTTTACTGGAAATTGCTTCGATTACAAATAGCTAATTAGACGTTTCTTGTGAAATCTAACCTGTTGACTCACAGCGTGGGCTTCATGTAACTTTAGCAAACTGTACAGATTCTGTCCTTTTCTGTGGAATAATCTGCTGACGTCAGTTTCTCCTCTAACTCCTTGTTTCCTGCTCAGACATTCTATTCCCGTCACCATGTGATAACTCCTTATTCTAATCGGGCTGCATGACATTTATAATAAGCTGAAACCTAACAGACTGACAGAAGTTTCACTTTCATGGCAAAAAATTGTTGGCTTTTAAGGGGGAATCTATTCCCAGTGTAGCGAGGCCCCGGGCCCCCAGAGGCCTAATGGCGACCTCCAGAATTGGGGACAGATGACATCCTTCTGTGTAGAGTGGGTACAAGGCATGGTGGGTGTAATGCAAGATGGATTAATGGGCACCAGACACTTCTTGAATGCAAAAAGATTTATTGTCTCTTAAACAGAACCGTGAGACAGGGGGTTAGGGCCAGGACACCCTTAAGTAGATGGAATGTTAATTGGCAGACTCCGAAACTTCTATAGGCAGACAGCCATGCAGGGAAAGGCTTCCAGCTAGACACAACATCTGCATGAGTAGGACCGCTTTCTATTATGGCAACAATCTTGTAACAGTTTCTAACAAAGGTTGCAATGAACTCCTTCACTTCTTCTCCAATATCCTATTGTAGATCTTCACTCAACTGAGCTCCCAGTCTATCACTCATGCCGCGTACACACGAGCGGACTTTATGGCAGACTTTGTCTGGCGGACTTTACGACGGACTTTCCGAATGAACGGACTTGCCTACACACGATCAACCAAAGTCCGACGGATTCGTACGTGATGACGTACGACCAGACTAAAACAAGGAAGTTCATAGCCAGTAGCCAATAGCTGCCCTAGCGTCAGTTTTTGTCTGTCGGACTAGCATACAGACGAGCGGACTTTTCGACCGGACTCGAGTCCGTTGGACAGATTTGAAACATGTTTCAAATCTAAGTCTGTCAAACTTTTGAGAAAACAAAGTCCGCTGGAGCCCACACACGATCGAATTGTCCGACGAAATCCGGTACGCCGGACCAAGTATGCCGTAAAGTCCGATCGTGTGTACGCGGCATTAGACTTACTGATCTACTGCCACTGGATCCCCTGAACTCTTCCAATCTTCTCTCTAAGTATCTTCCTCAAGCGTCACCCCATGTTCCTGCTGGGTACCTAGCTTTACACTCACAGATACTCCTCAAGCATCACCTCGCTGGCCTGCTTGGTCCCTGGATTGGCACACAATAATGCTCTGAAGGTGTCACCTCCACTGGCTGGGTCCCTGGCTTGACACCTGCTGAAGTTTCCCAATTCTTCACCATCCCCGACTGGTGAGAACACTGCTCTGGTACTTGCTTCAGCTACTCACAGTGGTCCCCGATAACAAGGTGGATGGTCCCTTTATGGCGACAGCATCCCCTCTACCTCCGACCATGACAGGTTCTCTGGCGGGCAGAACTGTTACTTCTGGTTGGACTGCAAGCCGCAATCCCAACCCTACGCTGCTCTCCTGCTTCTGGATAGGCCCTCAGACAGCCTAGCAGTCAGATGTCCCCGGGATAGGCCTCAGATCTCTGGCCTAGCAGCCCGGGGCAATACAACAATACAATGTCCACCCAGACAGCCGTCCAGGTGGCACAGAATCCCGATAACCTGACTCCACCCAATTAAATAGGCTCTCCCAGCAAAATATTTGGATATACAGCAGTTCATGAATTAGGAAATTAGCCTTTGCTAATCCAAAAATATCACTTTGAGTCACTGACCTATAAAAATGTGATGAGCAGGATGTCAGAGAGACCTATGATGTCACTTTTTGCAGGCTTGGGTTAGTGATTATGTAAAAAATCATTCATTATGCAGAAGTCTAATGTAGCACTACCTCTGTAGGGGTTGCCAATGACAGGGTTCCCCTCTGCTGCACAGCCAAGCACACAACTTCAGCTTTCGTACAGACTCAGTGAACAGTCCTTGAGCTTTGTTTTTATATTTTATTGGGGGGTAATAACTTGGATGGGGGTGGGAATTATGGGATGCCCAACTTGAAAATGACAAAACCAGGGATAACTTCCTCCCTATTGTTAAATCCAATTTAGGGGTCTCCAATCAAGACAAGATGATGAGATAGCGAGTCTAGATCTTAAGATAATTAGGTGCTTTATTGTATACAAACACTGCAGTGGAGAGACACAACACAGACGGACTTCCATCCCTATCAGGCGGAACGAAGCAGGAAGTGTCTCTGCACTTACATCTATGGGTTATACAATATATATGTATGAAAATGCATGAGCACTAGGCGTGGTATAGGTGTGATGATATAGTTTAGTCCAATCAGCATTCATATCTTCTTAGCAGCAAGGGAACAGTTAAATGAGTGGTTACATCATGTGACTAATAGAAAGCGAAAGAAACATGGGCTCCGCCATCTTGGTACTGGTTCAGACCAGCTAGATAAGACTGTCCATTTCTCGGAGCAAAGAGGGAGTAAACTGTTGCTTTTTATCTGGCAGTGAAGGTCATCATAGACTGAAAACTCTGTCTAAGAAGCAACAAGAAAGTGTATTACAATTCCTAAAGCGACAGTCTCTGTATACATACATATATATAAAACTCAACATTATCAGACCCCTATAATTCTACTCACTATATACAACTCTGATTGATCCTTCTCCTTTCTTCTGTACAACTCCAGCTCTGACTGACTCCTCTGTTTTCGCTAACAGTCTCTGTTAGATTAGCAACAGCCCCTCAGTCCCTTTTAGAAAGTAGCACAATGTGCTGTGAACTGCTTCCTAGAGTACCTCCACTCCCCTGTAGATACTGATCCCAGCTGTACCACTGCAGAAAAACCCACCTGGCTGCTTCCCTTCACCAGTTTACCCGACTGACACTCTGGAGATCTCCCAGGGCAAGGTTTAAAAAAGACTTAAGCACACCACTATCTTCAAGAGAGGCCTACTACATGTGGCAGTCTCTCCCCTTGTAAATCCCTGCACCCTGTTGTAGTACTCACACTGTCCTCCTTGCTCCCGCTGCCTCTCAGGAAAGCCTCCCTCCAACTTTCTCTGTGGTAGGGCCACAGACAGTCTCCTCAGCACTGCATCTCCCTCTTCCACCCGACTTCCCTGCTAGCATGGCTCATAGATATTTATTATTATTATTATTCAGGATTTATATAGTGTCAACAGTTTACGCAGCGCTTTACAATATAAAAGGGAGACAATACAGTTATAATACAATAAAATACAAGAGGATTAAGAGGGCCCTGCTCAGAAGAGCTTACAATTTAAGGAATGGCTTAGTCCCCTGACAGACCTACCACCTGGGTATTGGTCAAGCTCCCTTAAACATGCAGGACAGCCCTCCTAGCCTCTGCTCTCCAGCTTCCAGAATGTTCTCCAACTTTCTAGAATCGGGGGGAGGTACCAGAGAGCTGCCTGTATGAGTGTTAAAGGCAATTTTTTTTTTTTTATTAAAATAAAAAAAGATGTTATACTCACTCGCTCTATGCAATGATATTGTACAGAGCAGTCCCTTAAGCTGGGTACGCATGGGCCTAATATTGGCTAAAAATGGTCAGTTCAGCAGGAACTTTTGGCCCGTGTGTACAGCTTCTCGACTGGCTTCTGTTAAACGAGCATGCAGGAAAACCAGGATCTGATCAGCGCCCACAGGCAATGTCTGTGAGCACTGATCAGTGTATTCTGGCAGAGGGGGCAGCCCCACTGTAAGCACGCAATAGCTCAGCAAGGAGAACACTGCACTAACATTGGATGTGTTATGCCGCGTACACACGGTCGGACTTTCCGGCATACTTGGTCCGGCGGACCAGAGTGTGCCGGACAATCCGCCCGTGTGTGGGCGGCGGCGGACTTTTCCGGCGGACTTCTTCCCAAAAGCCCGCCGGACCTAGATTTGAAACAAGTTTTAAATCTTTCCGTAGGACTCAGTTTCGGGCGGAAAGTCCGCTCGTGTGTGTGCTGGTCCGACGGAAAGCCCGCTCGTGTGTAGGCTGGTCCGACGGACCAGATACGACGCGAGGGCAGGGTATTGCATCTCGCGCTCTCTGCAATAGGAAAAACAAATTTTCCTATTGCGGTGAGCGCGGTGCATGCCAGGCCCTTAGGTCTGGTATGGATTATAAAGGGAACCCCCTACGCCGAAAAAACGGCGTGGGGTCCCCCTAAAATCCATACCAGACCCCGATCCGAGCACGCAGCCTGGCCGGTCAGGAAAGGGGGTGGGGACGAGCGAGCGCCCCCCCCCCTCCTGAACCGTACCAGGCCGCATGCCCTCAACATGGGGGGTGGGTGCTTTGGGGGAGGGGGGCGCCCTGCGGGGCCCCCCCACCCCAAAGCACCTTGTCCCCATGTTGATGAGGACAAGGGCCTCTTCCCGACAACCCTGGCCGTTGGTTGTCGGGGTCTGCGGGCGGGGGCTTATCGGAATCTGGGAGCCCCCTTTAATAAGGGGGCCCCCAGATCCCGGCCCCCCACCCTATGTGAATGAGTATGGGGTACATGGTACCCCTACCCATTCACCTAGGGAAAAAGTGTAAGTAATAAAACACACTACACAGGTTTTTAAAATATTTTATTAAACAGCTCCGGGGGGGGGATCTTCCTCCGGCTTCGGGGGTCTTCTTCCGGCTTCGGGGGTCCCTCCGCTTCATCTTCTCCCGGCGTCCGGTTGGTTCTTCTCCGCTCTCTTCTCCCGGTGTTCCTGTTCTTCGGCCGGCTCCTCTGCTGTCTTCAAGTAGCTCTCTTGCCAGCAGAGGTCCGGACTTCTGGGCTTCTGGGCTTCTCTTCCCCAGATGTTGACACGACGCTCTCTCCTGCTGGACTGCTCTCCGAGGGCTGCGTTGTGACTTATATAGGTGGAGACCCCGCCCCCTTTTGATGTCACAGTCCCTGGGCATGCTGGGACTGTGACGTTTTAGGGGGCGTGGTCACTGGGTGATGTTGACCACGCCCCCTAAAACGTCACAGTCCCAGCATGCCCAGGGACTGTGACATCAAAAGGGGGCGGGGTCTCCGCCTATATAAGTCACAACGCAGCCCTCGGAGAGCAGTCCAGCAGGAGAGAGCGTCGTGTCAACATCTGGGGAAGAGAAGCCAAGAAGCCCAGAAGTCCGGACCTCTGCTGGCAAGAGAGCTACTTGAAGACAGCAGAGGAGCCGGCCGAAGAACAGGAACACCGGGAGAAGAGAGCGGAGAAGAACCAACCGGACGCCGGGAGAAGATGAAGCGGAGGGACCCCCGAAGCCGGAGGAAGATCCCCCCCCCCGAGCTGTTTAATAAAATATTTTAAAAACCTGTGTAGTGTGTTTTATTACTTACACTTTTTCCCTAGGTGAATGGGTAGGGGTACCATGTACCCCATACTCATTCACATAGGGTGGGGGGCCGGGATCTGGGGGCCCCCTTATTAAAGGGGGCTCCCAGATTCCGATAAGCCCCCGCCCGCAGACCCCGACAACCAACGGCCAGGGTTGTTGGGAAGAGGCCCTTGTCCTCATCAACATGGGGACAAGGTGCTTTGGGGTGGGGGGGCCCCGCAGGGCGCCCCCCTCCCCCAAAGCACCCACCCCCCATGTTGAGGGCATGCGGCCTGGTACGGTTCAGGAGGGGGGGGGCGCTCGCTCGTCCCCACCCCCTTTCCTGACCGGCCAGGCTGCGTGCTCGGATCGGGGTCTGGTATGGATTTTAGGGGGGACCCCACGCCGTTTTTTCGGCGTAGGGGGTTCCCTTTATAATCCATACCAGACCTAAGGGCCTGGTATGCCCCGCGACGGGGCTCGCAAGGTGTCAATCTCGCCGATAAAAGCGGCAAGATTGACATCCTTTTCTAGTCCCGTCGCACCTGAGTCACGTTCAAAATGAACGGACTTGTCCGTGTGTGGGCAAGTCCGTTCATTCTGAAAGTCCGCCGGAACTCCGGCGAAAGTCCGTCGGAAAGACGGGCGGACTTAGCCCGCCGGAAAGTCCGGGTGTGTGTGGGCAAGTCCGTCCGTTTTAAAGTCCGGCGCACCTGGCGGACAAAGTCCGTCGGAAAGTGTGCCGGACCAAGTAGGATAGAAAGTCCGACCGTGTGTACGCGGCATTAGGCTGGCCATACATGTGTCGAATTTCGAAAGAATTTTCTTTTGAAAATCAGAAATTTTGTGCGTTTTGTGATTCGATGGTGCTACCATTGATTTCGACCAACCAAGCCTTCAATTTCACCTCATGCTGCTACAGAAAATAATTTTCGTGGCTGGGAATTTTCTTTTCTTGCACCCATGCGCATTTCTTTTTCGATTACATTTTTCACACGATTCTCCCATCATTGATTAGAAAATCGTTTGTTTTTCAAAAAATTTCCAACATGCCAGATTACTCAAATTTGATGGCCGCATGAAAATCAGCTGTTGCTGCAGGTCACTAATGGTGTGAAATTCGAACGAAAATTCTTGGGTCAAATTTCGAAAGAATTTTCTTTCTAAAACCTTATCTATGTATGGCCTGCCTTAGTATGGCAATCTTTAAGTTTTTTATTTTTTCACTCAGCCTGCTAGGTTGAATGGAAAAAAAACTTCCGTGTGTACCCCGCATTACTCGCGCTGACCACCAAGTCTGAGGCATTGTTTACGTCTACTGATGCTAGGGCTAAAGTAAGAAGTACAGTAAATTTCTTTAAAAAGTTTGGAGACCCCTGATTTAAAAGAGAGGAACGGGTTAAAAAAATGAAATTACACACACCTAGGTGGATGCAGCGTTGATCCAAAGCTACATCTGTTCCCTGCTGCTACTGAGCTGTGGTGCGGGTGGGAGCAGCTGGCTCAAGCTCTAAGTGACACCCTGAGAGGTTGAGCTAGCTGCTGGTCCAGGCATGTGGATGGATCCTGACTTTAATGTTGGGATAGGTCCAGAGCCTGGACCGGTTAAAGGACATCAGCCAACAATGGGTTTTAGTCTGCTGTCAGCTGAAAACAGGTCGCAGGAGTGCACATTGTTCTGCACTCCTGTGATCCCCAGGAGAAGTATAGCCAAAATAGCTTTGGCTATACCTCTACTTTAAAAGAACTTCACCATTCTGTGTTATATGTTATGTGAAGGTGAATGTGATTCTTAATGATTACCTGAAAAATTCGGAATTCCTTGACAACTTGTAAAGCCATCCACAACTCTACTCCCAGCTACTATTACTAATCTTCTCTCAAAATACCAACCAAAGCATTCTCTTCACTCCTTTCAAAACCTACTGCTCCCTAGCTTACTTGTCACCTCCTCCCATGCTCACCTCCAGGACTTCTCCAGTGCCTCTCTCATCCTCTGGAACTCCCTACCCCAATCTGTCTATCTCCTGCTATAGTCACCTTTAGGTAATCCCTGAAAACCCATCCTGCTTCCACCTAACAACTAAAGTTTTATTTTCAACTTATCCCCCACAGTTATTACCTTTTGTATTACTTGAACCTCCTCTCTTTTAGATTGTAGGCACGAATTAGCAAGCCCCTCTAATTCCTCTTGTTTTGAATTGTATTGTAACTGCAATGTCTGTCTTCATGTTATAAGTGCTGTGTAAACTGTTGGCACTATATAAATCCTGAATAATAATAATAATAGTAGTGGTAGAAATTATACCTATGTAGACTTTTCAGACATTTGCTTATAAGTGTATACTTTACTGAAAATGATCAGCTAATGAGGTAGATACCTTATGTAATTTATCCACTTTGCCAAATATATCAGTCCTGGGTCAAACATTTAATGTCTAAACAAAAAAAGTATTTATCTATGTATACCAAAGAACATGCTGGTTGCTATTTTATTACATGGTGGTGCTGTATTGAATTGTTTATACTCCTTAGGTGTTTAGGAGACATGAAGGTAAATGATATAATGTCTATATTGTAAGAAAATCTTGTTCTGAAATGGGGCCTCTGAAGCCTTTTTGTGTATGTTCTGTAAATGGTATATTGCCAGTCTGGGCAATAAGAGAGTTGGAAAGATTTATAGAGTTCTTTAAAAATGTAATATTGAACCACCAAAAGTATACTGCACTAAACCTTTCACAGAACTTATAAATTATTGCAATTGTTATTTTAAAAAGTCAGTATAATGGAAAACTAGAGGTGAAAATAGCACATTTTAAGAAAATCTACTTCTGAAGTTTTATTTATTTTTTTTGAAGTTTTTGTGTACATTCTGTAAATAGTTTGAATTTGAAGGAATAGTTAGAACTATTAATTTATGGTATTTATTTTGGGCCAGTCAGAGATCTAGAGGTTGACACATTGGGGTTGATTTACTAAAACTGTGCAAAAGTACTATATGGAGTTGATTTACTAAAACTGGAGAGTGCAAAATCTGGTGCAACTCTGCATGGTAGCCAATCAGCTTCTAACTTCAACTTGTTCAATTAAGCTTTGAGAAAAGAACCTGGAAGCTGATTGGTTTCTATGCAGAACTACAGCAGATTTGGCACTCTCTCCAGTTTTAGTAAATCAACTCCATATACTACTCTTTAGTATACCACTCTGTTGCTGCTAGTAACTTGGTTTAGCAGCATTTCAAGCACTAATGCACACCTTCTAGGAAAAACTGTACACAAAGGACATGCTCCTGCAGTCACGCGGACCATGAAAAATGAATGCGCAAAAAATTATTGGTTAAACCCACTAGTACTTTTATCACCACTATTCTTCTGCCTGTCAGTGACTGGAGAAGCTGTGTAAGGGGGCAGGAGGAAAGCAAGGGCATAGGAAACTTTGCTGCTGGAAGAGACCCCACCTATCACCCAAGAAATGAAACTGCAGCTATGCAGCCTGGGAGAAAAAACAGATTGTTGGGAGCCGTCTGAAATTGTGGGGGATGTAGTTCCTAGGAGACAATCCCTATCATGCTAAGGACTGGATGATACTACAAGTCCCAGGAGGACAGGAAGCTGCAGAAGGAGTAAAAATAAAGAGAAGCCTCAGTTTGGTCACCTCTCACATCCCATGTGAGAATGCCCTAGAGGCTAGGCTGCTGAATTTGAGATCGGCCGGTTGAGAGTGTTCGCTGCGGTGTTGAAGAGAGACCAGGCTGCAATATCTGCACGGGGGGCACAGCTTCCATATGAAAGTAGTGTCACTAGTTCTGCAAGAGATCACTGTTGCTGGGTCCTAAGTTGCCAACACCACTTGTTGCAGATACCACATAGAAGGAGGCTCAATTACAGCCTGCATAGGCCACAGGCCACAACTTCATTATCCACTTCACAGACTGTATAGTGGTGGGTGGCTGCTGGTCAAACGTCCTTATTTACTTCTTAAAGGGACTGTGTCACCTTGCCTTGGTATACAATTTGGGTATTTACTCCCTATACCATGGCTCCACTTAAACCTGAGCCCTCCAATGCAGGAACTTTGGGCCCCAACGTTTAAAAGTGCACTGGTCAGTGGGAGGAGTTATAAGAGACTGAAGTACCTGTTAGCATCCAGTCCCTTTAGTTAAGACCTCCCTAAAATCAGGGTTTGGGTGAAAAGACATTTAAAACACTCCTCTAATTGTTTGTGGTGTTGTACAAAATTGTTATCTGCTATTGTTTATTGCTATTCTCATTCTGTATGTTGCTTTGTGGGGAGTATTTCCTAAAATAATACCTCTTTTTTTAGCCCGGGTGTGTCATAGGGTGTGGTATTACCAGAAGGGCCATTGTAATCCGGACTCCAAAATCAGGAAACCCGTCCATCAGCGGCTCAGTATTTTAAAAAAAAGCAAAAAGAAAAAAACTTCAATTATCTAACAGTTGGATGAAAAGTTTAGTGCAACACTTTTGGGAGATAAACAGTACACTTTTATAGAAATGTATACATCAGACCAAAAAGAGGGACACAAAGTGGAAAGAGGGACAGAGGAATTGGTTAAAAAATAGGGACATTCCTTCTAAATTAGAGACATTTGGGAGCTATGTGAATAGTTTAGTACAATACAGCACTTTTGGTGGATAAATAGTATACTTTTTATAGAGGTTTATACATCAAATTCAAAGGAAGAACACATGAGGAGGAAAGAGGGACAGAGAAAATTGATTCCAAAGGAATGACAGTCCCTTTAATTGAGGGCCAATTGTGAGCAATGGGATTATTTATTATGCCAGAACATCTTTTCTCAATCATCATCAGAATGGAGGTGGGTAGAAAGACCCGGAAGTTTTTCTGCTCCATGGCCCATGTTGACTCTCTCACAAATAAGTTGATGTGCTACACTGGTACTACGAGTTTGCTACTGCTGGCCTCTCCAGACCAGATGTCAGACCTGGGATTCTGGACAGCCACCAGGATCTTAGAAAGGGAAGTCAAGCTTCATTTACTTCTGGGAATTCCAGTTGTTGCCTTCATGACTGATTTATACCAGTGACAGCATGCTGAGTAGATCCAGGTTACTGACTGCATATCACATGCCAGAAATGGTACTGAGCTTTTAACAGTTTATACAAGCTTGGACTGTACAGGGATTGTTTTTCATTAGTTTCTTCATTTTTAAGGCCTTGATTCTGCATATCACTGTACACAATGGCAGAAAATACAGGACAATATTAAAAGTTGTAATACAAGTAAATTGAAAGGGTAATAGACTAGTAGGGAGAAGTTACCTGCTTGCAAGAGTCTACAATTTTAGAGTGTGAGAGGAAGAAAGATTGCCAGAGTGATGAGTTTATCACTGTGCTACTTCTCCTTTCACTGTCCAGACACCAGCTGGGAAGAGCCAAGGAAAACCAGAACTCAGAGGAAATGGGTTGCATGATGCTGACCATCAGAATGCGGATATGTAGCAGCAGAAAAAAAATGCAAGGGGGATCTCTAGATTGAAGGTGAATATTGCAACAAAAACAGATTGCCAATAGATGTCCTGAGTGCCCTGCAGCATTCAAATCATCCAGCTACCATTGCTGACCTCCTTTTCAGTATGTTTGGTGCTTGGCTTTCACTACTTTGAGGAACTAAGCTGGAACAGACATTCAAATCAGTAAATCAGTCAGGATGAATTCAAAGCATTTTATTGAATATTTGTACCAGAACAGTTAATCAAAATGTAATAAAGCCACTAAAACAGCATTAATATTGAGGAAGTAGTATTTTTAAAAGAAGAGGTCAGCAATGACAGCCTATGTAATTCATTAACAATGAACCTGTTAGGATATAAACATAGGAACTGCTATTATTGAGACAACCAAGCAATCACCTGAAGCGCTTTAACTTTTTTTGTTATTTGGGTATAATAAACTGAAATAGTATTAGGTTATGCGCTTTTGTCAAACTTTGTCTTATTGAATAAACCCCAAAGATATATTAAGCAACAACTAAACAGATGCAGATGTCTATACTTACATAATTACCTATGGTCATAGGGTGACTGAAATAATAGGCACAGGATGTTACCTCAGGTGCAGTGAGGTCAGTTCACCTTGGCCTTACACTATAGTAGGTGCCATTCTGTTACATTCCAGCTGTTCTGAGCTACAACTCCAGTCACTTAAGGATGATTAATGGAAATCCATCCAGGGGCCACAGGACAAAATGCTTTACAAATTGCAAGTACTATGATCTGAGTATGTGGTCTTAGGGGTTTGACATTTTGGATATTTCTAAAATAGCATAAATTAAAAAAGGGATTTAAAAAACATGGCAATAATGTGTAATTTCTAAAAGTGTAGAACCACCCCTAACCCTAGAGAACTAAGATACCAACTCATCACAGACCAAAGAGATAGTGTGCACACTATTTCCTTGGAAGGAGGGAGATCCTTGCTGAGGGCTGCCAATTTTGTTACAGATAGTGGACAAGTGAAAGGTCTCTTTTCCCCTATAGAAGCTTGGAAGGCCGCTTGGGGGCTATCAATAAGAAAGGGGGCTAGTACAACTCTGGGCTGTTTTTTTTTGCTTTGGCCCTGGCAGATATTATCATCCGGCTCCTATAGATATTATTTACTTGCCTGTCCTCCTCCCAGGGAGAGATCTGGTGTGAATGGTGGTGCCCAGGCACATAACTCCAGTCTTGGAAAAACTTATTGTGTATCATAAGTTTCACAGAAGCTGAGGAAGTTGGGGGTGGACACCCACGAAACACGTTGTGATTCATTGTGTTACTTTCCCCGATTGAACCCCAATCTCTTTATCTAGGAGTCAAGTTATGTTGAGTGAAGAGGAATGAATAATGATTTACTGTGAAACATATGGAAATGTTTCTTATGTATGTATGCTATGCAATATATGTTTGTGAAATCAGTGTTTTTAAGTCTAAATTGAACATGTTTAAGACTCGGTTCACACTGCCGCGAATTGGAATTTAACTTGTGAAAACCCCAAGTCACGTGACATGTAAATCCCATGTTAGTCAATGAGAGCTGTCTTAATTAGCACTACTGAAGTTACTCCGACTTTAAAAAAGGTTCCTGTACTATTTCAAGGTGACTTCTATCAGACTTGTGCTTCAAAGAAGTACTCAAGTCGCCAAGAAGTCTCCTGGCAAAGTCTAACTGCAGGTCGTGGCAGTCTGAACCAAGTCTTAATAATAAACAATTGGATTTTACTAGTACAGTATGTTCTGTGCATTACTTGGCACCTCAAAAGTCCTACCCATATTTGTAAGAAATTGTTTTGGCTTTAATTAAATATTTTTGGCACATTCACTCTTCCTAGCTTGCGTAATTGGAGATATGGCAGGGAAGTGTTGCTTTGCATACATACCGTATTTAATCGGCATATAACACACACTTTTTTCCCCTTAAAATCAGGGGGAAATCGTGGGTGCGTGTTATAGGCCGATCCCCGCCGATTTTGTGTGATCGGAGCGATCATGGCAATTGCCGCCGACATACACAGCCGTGAGTAGATTCAAATATGGCGCCGAGACTGCAGGGATTCGTCGGAGCTGAGATACACATACCCGAGTGTCCTCTGCTTTTTTTCGGCGCCGCTCACAGTCACGCCCAGTCCCGCCTTCGGACCTGTGTTATGTCCATCATAGGTCTGGGCGTGACTGTGAGCGGCGCCGAAAAAAGCCGAGAACACTCGGGTATGTGTATCTCGGCTCCGAGGAATCCCTGCAGTCTCGGCGCCATATTTGAATCTACACACAGCTGTGTATGTCGGCGGCGAGTGCACAAAGCTGCACTGACAAGGCTGCACTGGGGCAAAACCTGCACTGACAAGGCTGCACTGACAAAACTGCACTGGGGCAAGGCTGCACTGACAAAGCTGCACTGGGGCAAGGCTGCACTGACAAGGCTGCAATGGACACTGAAAAGGCTGCAGATGGACACGATAAGGCTGCATTGATGGGCATTTTAATGTAAGTTTTTTTTCCTTAAACTTCCCTCCTAAAAGTTTTTTTTCCTTAAAATTCCCTCCTAAACTTGGGGTGCGTGTTATACGCTGATAAATACGGTACTTGTGCTTACAGGTGTAAGGGATAGTATGACCATAGAATTCCACCTCCTACTTTGACAGCAATATCCATGTTTGTACTATGATACAACGTGATGAGTTAACAAGAGAATAAAAGAAAAAGAAAAGCTTATTTTGTTTTAGCACCGGGCTATAAAGACAAGCTCCAATAAAATTCAAAGCACCAAAAGGAAGCAACCTTGTTTGAAGCATTCTTTCTAGAAATGTTACAGAAATAGACTTGTGAGGAATTCTCTCTTCTGGGTAATGGCTTGACTCTTCATGTTAGCACAAAGGCCGTGTGTCTTCCAGTCCAAAAACTCTGAAGGAGAGCACAGCATCAGCCACACAACATTGACCTATTGTGTGTTATCTTTCCTAAATTCCTCCTCAAACCAATTTTTGTGTTTTTTTTTCCTTATGCTTATTTTTGTTTTGTTTTTAGAAGCACTCCTTTCCTGTTCATTTCAGCACCCCAGTATGCGTTGGAGCACAAAGCAGAGAAGGTATAATCTAAAACAAAACAGTCTTTCTCAACATTTTTACCCCAGAGGGCCTCTTGAAATTATGTTTAAGGTCTCAGGGAACCCTTTCTGAAACCAGTTGGTGGTCAGTGGGAAAAAATATCCCTTACATTGGTGACTGGTGGGCAAAAATGCCCCCTTTGCAGACAGCTAAAATCAGGTTCATGTCAAAGGCTCTCCCAAGTGATCTTGATCCCGGAACCATGCAGGCACCATCAGATGTGATGTCATTCAGCCACAGCTCAAGAAACCTCTAGTAACCTCTGGAAGAACCCTAGAGTTCCATTAAACTCTGGTTAAGAATGGCTGTTCTAGAGCAGGGAACTCAAAACTATGGCCCTCGTGCTGTTGCAGAACTACACAATGCATGAGGCATTGTAAAACGGACATTCACAGACATGACTAGGCATAATGGGAATTGTAGTTCCTGAACAAGTGGAGGCCATAGTTTGAAGACCCTTGCTCTAGACCAACAGGAATAAGTGCATTAAAAAGTTTATATTTAAAGGGTAACTCCACTTTAATGAGAAAAATAATTGCAAATAAAAAAAAATATATAGCCTATACAGGGGCACAGATAAACACAGTGATTTCTTCAGAATAACAAAAGGTAGGGATCTGCAACAAAGTTTTTTAAAATCCTTGCAAGGTACATAGATCACCCAGAGGGGAATGTTTTTTTTCTCAAAAAAAGTGGAGTTACTCTTTAAAGTATATGTAAACCCTAAATTTTAAACTTCATATGTTTTAGTCCTTACCCCTCTGAATTGCTCCCACCAGTTTTTATCTAACACGTCTGTCAGTTTTATACTCTTACATGTTGATCCTGTCAGATACATTGGGGTTGGTTTACTATAGGCTAATGAAGTGATCACTCTGCAAGTGGATTTACCCCAGAACTTATTGGATAATGGAAGACAGCAGAGCTTCACCTCATTCACTAATGTGCAAGTAAAAAAAAAAAAATATATATATATATATATATATATATATATATATATATATATATATTTGTTTTGTTTTATTTTCCTTGCACGTGATTGAGTAGTCTTTATAAAGTGAAGCTTCACCACATTCACTAAGATCTGGCGATAATTCCCTTGCAGAATTGCAAAGTAAACAGTCTACTTGCCTAGACGGTCCTTGTTGAGGCACTTCCTGTTATAGTTTGACATTTGTTTTCCCATTGTACTCCTGTGTTGTCACCCTGTCGCAGGCACCTCCTGGAGGAAAGTACAGTCAGGCAGCAGTGACATACATTGTACAGCTATTGTCCACTGTTGTCAAGAAGCTGGCCCAGAGCAACAATGTGCAATTAATGCTGGGGTGAATGCATATAGACATGAAGTAGCTGAAAGAGGGTAAAGGTGATCAGCCACACTAAAACTAATAAAATGATCTACAATCATGAAAATGTAGCCTTTGGGGTTTCACATTTGATGCAATGCAATACCTTGTTTCTCCTGCAGTTGGTGCTGTTTTCAGAATGTAATTTTAGAATTCTGATTACCTATAAATCTGCATGTCTTGGGGTTACCCAAATTGTCTGCAGAAAAGTAATTTAAGTTCACTCTGGTAAACCCTTTCATGAACTTCAGTGCTTTATGAAATACACAACTATTGGATGTGCAGCACCTGTGCTGTGACACAAGACATAATAATGAAATACAAAACCATTTATTTTATTTGTTTCATCCTTTGGCCACATTTGGTCTCTCATTGTTCAACATACAAAGACGTTTTATTCTCCTTTAATAAAATATATAAAAATAGTGTGCATTCCATAGGGAAACATTGCTCAACAAACAAGATACTCAATAAGGCACAACATTGTGCAGCATTTCCAAAATACTTTATATTTATATATATATATATTATAAAAATGAAAAGATTCAACCTCTCTGAGGTTGTTAGCTTCTGACACATCACATGGAGATCGTATTTCCATGAATTCTACCCATGAAACAGAACTGGGTTTACAGTTGGGAACCGGAGGCATTCATCCATTGGGATTTCCCAAAAAATTTGAATCTCTCAATTTGAATAATTAAGCCTCTATTAGGTCTCCTGCTCATATATTAACATTGTAAATAACTGAGATACCTACTTTGATACTTTGTACTGTGTTTTAAAAACTGGAGACTGCCCTACAAAATACAGCAGTCTCTATACTGTACAGAATTATTGTATTTTATCATAACACATAAATAGCAGGATGTCACTGGTAGATTGTGCAAAGATCGAAACCTGTAATTGAAGATACACCACTTGGGCAAACCAGGGACCTATGCCAGGATTATCCCATCAATGCAGCTACACAGAAGAATCATGAAGCAATAGTGGAATCCCAGCTCTTACAGGAACTTCTCTTTAAACTTAATATAAACTTAAAGCCTGCCTCTGGAAAATATATGAAATGTGCCCCAGTAACAGTGAAAATAATAATAAAAATAAAGCAGATTTTGCTTTACCCTACAGTAATTTCCTTTCCCTGCTTGATCTTCTTGGTCTTCCAGTTTGAATAACGCCCAGCATCATTCAACTCGGATGATTGAGGACATACTGTAAGTACAAGGCATTAATGATCTTCCTCCTAAAGGGAGCATCACAATGGCGCCCTGCACAAGGTATTACAGGCAGAGAGAAATTCTGATGTCAGTGATGCGCTCTGCATCATTGCAGACTGCCCACCACTAGAGAAGAGGCAAAGAGGACCCTGTGTCACAAGAATAGCCTGAAAACAAATTAAAATAGGCAAGCATAAAAAACGTAAAAAAATGCGCATGGGTGGTGAGTCCAGAGCTGGGTTTGAACAGAATCAAGCTTAAAAGATAAAAGATTCCCAAACCAATATGAGTTAGCTTAAAATAAAGCAATGCCGAGACATCTGTCTATGGCTCCCTTTGTCAGATTAAGGTCCCGATTACACCAGGCTATTGCTGAAACACATGCATTGGGGTGCTGTGGTACCATTCATTGTTAATAGTACTCCAATGCACTGTGACAACATATATGTGCTGCAAAGTACCACAAAACAGGCCAAGGTATGGTGTCCTGTGTGTTACACTGCACTAAAATGTAAATAGCACCTATGCTTTTGTGTGCTTGTGTGCCTAACACAGTGCACCACAATGGAAACAAGTGTGTTGTGGTGTGAATGGGTCCTAAAACCTCCTACTGAGCCATCTGAGATGACTTGTTAAGCTCTGTAAATATAGGACATCTTTTAGCCTTGTATTAGCAAAGATAAAATGCTAAAACTAAAAAGGATTCCAGAGCTCCACTTGCTGATTCTAAAGAATATGTAGAAAATCACTGTACATACACTAACAAAATGCAAGCCTTTGAAAAACGTAGATTCTTCAGTATATTGACAAAATGATCATCTGCAAATATGCCATAGAAAGTGTTCCAAAGGCTTCAATAGCCAATGGTTTATAAATAAATCTTCAGTGTGAAAGTGTTCTGCTTTTTCTCTCCATTGGATACAATAGAGCTAAGAAAACTGAGGAATCCAGCTGTGAGAGAATCTCACTTTTTTATGGCCAAGTCCCTAGCCATTGAATTTATAGGAAATCAGCCTACCCACAGTTGAAATATGAGTTTTGTGGTTTCAGTGGGGATGACCTTTAACCACTCATACAAGGGTATGGTTCCTCTACAGAGTAATCACAGATGTTTATCAGGAAAGAGAAGGTCTTCCACTATGCTGCCCATCAATTCCCATAAGGTTCCTCCCTGCACCCACCTGGTTCATGTGTTCCCCTGAGCCCCAATAGAGTTGGACAGGTTGAGCACATAATAACCTCATCACATATACTAATTACCAGTCGGCCAGGTTGGGAGTGTTCTGTAAATGTGCTTCTAATACAGTGCCTAAAAGTCCCAATGATGTAAAACCAGTTGTGCTCATAACACCATAAATCAAGTGAGGGCAGCCTACAGTTCCTTTGGCTATGAGAAACTACAAGTCCTGCTAACTGGTAGGGCTTTCCCAGTCTTGTAGCCCCTGAAGAGCCAAAGGGTGGAGTGCCTCCCACACCTGCCACTTGTGAGCCAAACTACTGAAGGATTTCATCCCTGAGGTGTCAGTTGTAAATGCTGCCAAACAAAAGAGGATTTCAAACATCTATTAAATAGCACAGACAATCACCATGATGATTTTCTGTCTGTAAGAAACATAAAACGTCCTTCTATACCCCCCCCCCCCCATCCCACAAAAAATGCCCATATGGTAGCAAGCAGCTCTTGCATTGCATTGTAAAATTGTCCATGCTGGTTGAGTTTTCCAAGTCTGTTGCTTCGTCTCAGAACCTTGGAGTGTCATCAAGGACCAGCCTCAAGCATCATCATTACAGTCTCAGAGAAGAATCTCACAAAGTGTTTATAACTGCTCCTAGCTAACAGCAAGGAGTAAAGTTGCCCTCATTCTCATATCCTGAGGGTCACAGTACTGAGGAACTGCAAAGTTCATAAATAATGAATTTCCGTGAGCTTCCTGACAAAGTCTCTCATAAACACAAGCTTCTCATTGTTCACCAAAGTGTGCAGTTGGCACAAAAGCTTTCCTAATAATAGCGGTTCAGGCTCCTTGTCCCCGGGATGTCCGGCTGCCCGTTCATCCAGATCTCCCGGATAATACGTTCCCTCTCTTCCAGCCTTTGTGCCCTCTCCAGTTCCTCGGCAGAGGTAAAAACATTCATGTTTAAAGTCCTCTCGAAGCGCCGATGCCTTCTGGCAGACAAGTCAGATGTGGTGTCCGAGTCATCATCGCTATCGCTGCTGTCACTGTCGCTCTCCTGTTTCCTGGGCGTCTTCTTCACCGTGGACCTTTTACAGTCGGTCTGACAGGATATCCTCATTACTAGAGCCACGAGTGTCAAAATGAGACCGATGCACACTCCAGATACAAAATACAAAGCTGCTCTTTCTGGGTTTTCTGCAAACAAATAGAAAGAATGTGTCAAAGAAAGAATAAGCAAAGTTAACCATTTGAATTAAGGAGCACTGCTTACTTCCTTCACTCTGTTGCAGTGAAAAGCAAAATATGAATACAGAACACAAATACATAAATGTAGACTTGCTTTCCTTTGCCCGTGTAGAGCAAAGTAAAGGAGCCATGTAGACTATATCTCAACTCAAGAACAAAATGTAATGCATTGCAGTTTACCACTCCTTACATTTGGTGGCTGTATTCATTTTTTTTAGTCTAAGTAAATTTTCTGCAAGTACATAAAAACACCTGCTGATCCTGATGGAAATCCTATTAACTTCCAGTGTACTGAACTGAAATGTTATCATCTTTCCACAATATCTTCTGTAAATTAAAAAAAAACTATCTATGGTAAAGAAAATGAGAAGTGGTGGTGTTTTTAGTCCAGTTCAGAAAAGCAACCTAGGGTGACAACTTTACTCCTCTATAGCTACAGTGTGGTGAGTGAGCGTTGTAACCCTAGGACCGGAAACATTTTACAAGTAGGCTCACCAGATAAAAATGGAACAAAAGCCTAAAAAAAACCCAAACACATCTAAGGTGCAATATATATTGTTTTTTGAGTTGATATGCTTTAACCACCCTCACCCCAACTCACCTACCCCCCCCCCCCCCGCAAACAGTATGTACTTAATTTTTCCCACTTCCATGCTGTTCAGTTTGGCCTCCAGGACAAAGGCCGGGCACTTCAAGTTTCAGGTGTACACATGACTCACTACCCCACTGCTGTCACCTGGGGCTGGGGAAGGGGTGTCCATAGCCTTCAACTGGTTCGGAACTTTCATTGCCTGGTCCTGGCAGCCACATAGAGCAGCACAAGAGTATATCTAAAGTCAAAACTTTTTTTATTTAGCTTTGGATAGAGTCTTGGTTGTTAACCATGTCCCTATTGCTCAACAGGACACCTTTTCCAGGGCCAACTATCTGCATTTCTCCCAATTTTGGAGGGATTTTCTCACTTCCTCCTGTATCTCCGGGGCAGAAAATAAAGGGAAATTTCCCCAATGGGACACAGAGCTAAATAAAAAATAAAAATGACAAAACTGACATGGGTTTCATTCCTTCTCTACTCTATCTAAAGCCAAAGCTTTCTATTTTTGTTGTGGATATACTTTAAAAATTTACATTGCTTGGATTACAGGATCTCTTCAAACCCTGTGCCTACAAAGAAAATAGTGTCACTACTTTTGGAATGGTGCCAAGCATTCCCCAGAGATTCAGAGTTCTAGATTTACAACAATTCATTTGAAAATACAAAAGTCTCTTCTAAAAGCCTGGTAAAATAATATAACCTCAACCGGTTTTGTCTTGGTATTTGACGTATCTGATTGTGTCACATGCATCCCGTCCTTTACAAAGAATGAAACTTAATCCCTGCACAACATACATTCACTTAGAGGAACCACGCTGGCTCCCTGCCCAGACCACCAAAAATTAATTCCAGCGCGATCAAGGTTTGATTTATCATTTACATTTTACTGTGTTCCTCGCTTTTCTCTACAGCATCTCAATGATCTAGCCTT
The DNA here is from genome assembly GCF_042186555.1 of Aquarana catesbeiana. NCBI lineage: Eukaryota > Metazoa > Chordata > Amphibia > Anura > Ranidae > Aquarana > Aquarana catesbeiana. The sequence goes on from NC_133327.1 coordinate 66,262,473, forward strand.
TCCTGTGCTGCAGCCGTCTGGCAAACAGCCTGAGAACAGATTAGACGACAAATGGAGCACTTGGGAACTTCATAAAGTGAACTTCAGTACAGAACAACGTCCTGTCCTGTAATATTAAAACTAGGAGTAAAGTGGAATACAGACCCCATAGGAAGACGGGTAAACAAAAGGTAACAGGGACGATTTTTTACTATGTTTCTCTTGCTCTGCAAGCAAAATGTAATGTTCTGGAGGCCCAATTTATAAAGGGTCAATCTTCAGTTTGTATTTTTTTTTTTTTTACTACATTGAGCTTCATTCTTTTTTTAATATTTCATCTTCATTTATTTTAAGACTTTTGTCCAGAGTGTTCAATTTTGCGAGACCAAGTAATGCAAGAAAAGTTGCAAGAGAGTTGGGCTTTTGAAATCTCTTTTGGAAATACAAATCCTCTGGCAGATAAAACTGGTCCCATTTATGTATTTCTGTCCATTTGGTTTTGAGATGTAAAATTAAATATAGATCTGTATAAATCTGTGCTGTTAAGGGCTTGTTCACATCATCTGCCTCTTAATCCTCTTGTATTTTATTGTATTATAACTGTATTGTCTCTCTTTTATATTGCAAAAGTGCTGCATAAACTGTCGGCGCTATATAAATCCCGAATAATAATAATAATAATAATAATCGGCATCTTCACTAACCTTGTTTCAAAATACCAACAAAACTGTCCTCTCCACTCCTCCCAAGACCTCCTGCTCTCTAGCTCCTTCATCACCTCCTCCCATGCTCACCACCAGGACTTCTACAGAGCCTCTCCCATCCTCTGGAACGCCTTACCCCAGTCTATCTCCTACTCTATTCACCTTTAGGTGGTCCCTGAAACCCCATCTCTTTAGAGAACCCTATACTGCTTCTAATACACTGTCTTTTTACTTTCTCTATCAGCTCATCCTCACAGTTATTACCCTTTTGCATCACTTGACCCTCCCTCTTAGAGAGCCCTGCTCTTTAGAGCTTGCAGTCTGATTCCTCTTGTATTAAATTATGGGAACTGTAAAGTCTGCCTTCCTTTTGTAAAGTGCTGTGCAAACTATTGGTGCTAAATAAATACTGTATAATAAACCTGCACATATTACCAAAGGCTCAGTGCTAAGGCACACAGAAAACAATTGTTTCTGTGTGCCATGTTTATACCACAACACTGCGGTGAGGTGCGGAACTCTGCATAGAAATGCAGACATAATGCATTTTTATTCAGTGCAACTCACCAGACCACGTGTCACTGCAACACTGCATATCGCTATGTTCACTGCATACCCTCTTGAAATAATTTAAGTAAAAAAAGAGTTCACTTTTCCCCTTTATGACCAGAAGTCATTGAAGCCTTGCTGTCTAGACCAAATGTGGAAGTTTTCTTGACTTTAAAGCCCAACTTCAGGCAAAAAAAAAAGTTTTCCAATGCAATGGGGCTGTGCCCACAATGCACGAGTCAACTGCTCGTTTTTGTCTAAGGCATTGGAGAAAGCTTATACTCACCCGAACCTCCACTCCACCTGCAAACAGCACTTTTCCACGATCCAGCAGTGGACTGTTCCTGATGTTCTTACGTTCAGAGCAGGTCTAGGGGCGTGATGATGTCAGAAACAGTCTACCACACAAGACGTGGGGGACAGGGGCAGGAGCCACAGGGACCGGTCTTGGGTGGGAAGAATTGGAGGATTAGGCAAGTATATCTCCATTCCCCAATCCCCTAGACAAAAACAAGTAGTTAACCTGTGCAGTCTGGGCAGAGCCCCAATGTATAGGAAAACTTTTTTTTGTCCAGAGTTGGGCTTTAAGGCTTATCAAATACCCTGTATGGGTGATGTTAGTGCAATGCACTATGACATCATGAGGCTTAAGGCTTTTTTATAAACTATGTAAACAAACCCAAGTGATCACCATATCATAGCGATTTGATAGTCAGAAACCATGCTGATTGGTCCCCAATTGCTTGCGGAAACCCAGAGATATAATTAAAATTCAGTCAGCTAACAAATGAAATCAAGCTGTTCTGTGCTAGCATTATGCTGGAAATCCAGACCGCTGCTCTCAGTCAGGGTGGTCCGGATCTCCATTGGTCACACACCTTGAGCATCATTGTTGCTTGGAACACTGTGCAGAGGGCATGATGAACCTCTGGAGATCTGGATCGCTATGTTCTGTGCAAGAGAAGCAGTCCAGATCTCCAGGCTGCTAGTTTGACATTTGTCTAAAGCAAATTATAAAAAAACAAAAAACACATTCTTTACTTGTTATGCAGCCATAACACTTATAAAAAATAGCTTTCATTTGGGCTTTAAATAGAGAGTCGCCAACTACAGAACAAGGATATTGACTGAATAGAGCTTACTTGTTCCAAGTCAGTTACTCAAAAGTATTGAAGTAAAATGTTCAGCATGATAGCCAGAAGACTATTTAAAAAAAAAGAGGTCCTCAACCGAACCTTCAATGTTTCCCTCATAACAGAATTCTGGTTAATAGATTAGTAGAAGTGCCCATCTATGACGGGATCTGGGTTGGAAAGAAACATGAGTAAGGTGTAAATTTATGAAAGCTGTGTGTCCTTGCATTGTTTACAGAGCACTATATTGTTTTTCCTCCCGACTTGGACTTAAAATTATTTTACTGTGTACAAAGAAAACCTATTTTTGGTGGGGATGGAAACCATCACATGACCACAAAAAATTTTTCCTCACTATGGCACTATGATATCAAACCACACCTGTGATCTCACGCATCCCAAGACCCACTAATATGGTTGTATACAGAGTAAAGTATAGACCAGCCAAGGACACAGTACCCAGCAGTACAGCATGAGATACTATATAATAAATGTTTAATAGCAGCTGGTCATTTTAGGCAAAGTGGAGATAAGAAATCCACAAGAAAATTACTACATGCATGTTCCCACTTCTAGCTCAAATTAAGATCTTTGGGGACCTCATTGGGAACTCTGCATAGTTGTTTTTTATGTTGCCTTACCATGTACTGTGCTTTAGACTCATATTTTTCCATTGGTTTGCACAACATAAGACAGTGGTAAAATGGGCTAAAATACTCTGGTGTGTCAGGAGTCTTAGCTATGTGTTCTTTCTTGATCCAAGGTAATTAATAAACTTAATGATGACTTTCAAGAGAACCCATTTTGAGATGTATTAGGGGTCAAACAGACAAAAGACCATATTTATTTCCACAAGTGATGTGAACTATGGCTTTCATGAAACCAACAAAGGATTTTGGCTATCTCTAAGAAAAGAAAGCAGACTGAAGTTCAGCAGAACGCGTTGAAACTTTAGAAGGGTTTATAGAGAGATGTTAGTAAACACAGATGTGGTTTATGTAGTGTAAAACTGGCCAGCAAAAAGTTCCAGAAGTACTTCAGAGTAAAATTTGGGTTGTGTCATCTTCATTATTTATCGCATTAGGACTAAACAAAGAATGGAAATTTGAAGCTGGACTTTGGTTAAGTTATAAAATGTATGGTTTTAGAAGTCTCCAGTATATTAAGCTTCTAATGCCAATTGCAATGTAACACAAAGGATCACTTGCCTTATTTCTCTTCCCCAGGAGTGACTTTGTGGTACTGGTCATGAATACCAGAACTGGAAGGGAGGAATCCTGGGGGACTGAGAAATTAAGAAAGTAATTCTTATCTATGACATGCCCTAGACCAAGGGTCAGCAACCTTTTTCCACTTATGGGCCAGATTCAAAGTATGTGAATGCAAGGAGGGCCGCATTCACCTGCTAATAAATGAAGATAATAATCTGGACCCCTTTACATTACACAGACCCCATACTTCTGGACCCCTTTACATTACACAGCCGCTCACCTCTGGACCCCTTTACATTACACAGCCCACCTGCACATCACACAGCCCCCCTGCATATTACACAGCCCCCCCCCCCCCATGTTATGCTTAAAAATTGCACACACTCGTGGAATAGTGACAAACTACAGTACTTAAAAATCTCCGTAGGAAATGATTTAAAAATTTCTACAGGTTACCAATTTAGAGTTATAGAGGAGGTCTTGAGCTAGAATTATTTCTCTTTCTCTAATGATCGTGGCGATACTTCACAAGTGGTTGAAAACACTGCGGTTGCTATTTACGTAGGCGCTCGCTTCTTTTATTTTTTTATTTTTACACTGTCCCTTTAAAAAAAAAAAAAATTCTGATCACTTTTATTGCTGTCACAAGGAATGTAAACATCCCTTGTGACAGTAATAGGCAGTAACAGGTACTCTTTATGGAGGGATTTGGGGTCTATAAGACCTCAAATCCCTCCATTGCACTTAAAAGCTTTTAAAACACAAAGTTTGGCTGTTTTGAATGCTGTCATTTTTTTAAATTTGGCACCTTTAAGTCTTCTGTAAAGCTGAAGTGATGCCATGACATTGCTTCCAGGTTACTAGATCCGAGAACGATCAGAGCCGATTCCGGCTTCATTCGGGTCTCCGGTCAGCCGGCGCATGTGCCGGTGTGCTATCAGATTAGGTGACGCATCAGATTTGGTAACGGAAATGACGTTACCAGCAAAAATAGCTTACTGCGCTTGCGCAATGCATTCCAGCATGGCCGCTATGCATTCCAATAGGTTTTCTAATCTGACAGAACACAAAGGTGGCAGTGGCCATCTTGTTACACCCTGGCAAGTCTTGAATGTCACACTTATTATAGCAGTAAACTGAGCTTACATATAATGAAATACAGTATATCAAGGTGACCAAGTGAGGGTGTCCAGAAATGTCGTCGGCCAATTCTGACTATTAGTTTGGCGCTGAGCAGTGTGGGGCGTAACAAGCTGGCCGTTGACACTTTCTGACTGTAGCCTTGCCGCTGGTTTTCAAACTTAACAAGAAAACAGTATCGGAGATTTACAATACTGTATATATTACACTATATACGCTGACTTTACTGCTAAAACAAGTGTGAAATTCCAGATTTTCCTGGATGTAAGAAGAACTGGGTGTAACAAGACGGCCACTGCCACCTTCGTGTTCTGTCAGATTAGGAAACCTATTGGAACGCATAGCCACCATGCTGGAATTTATTGCTCATTCGCAGTAAGCAATTTTTGCTGGTAACGTCACTTCCGTTATCTGATGAGTCACCTAATCTGATGGAACACCGACTGATCGCTCGGGCCTTCCGGTGGAATGGGAGAGCCCGGGTGAGTCCTGGAAGGCGGCGGGAGAGAGGGGACATCCTCTCCCGCTGCTTGGGATAACAGCTTAGCGGCTTCTTAGCCGCATCGGTTGTTATCCCAAGAAAGCCGAGGTTAAAATATTCATCACGTGCACTGACGGGCCGTAATTTACCAACCCCTGCCCTAGACTGATGAACATTAGAGCCTTGCCTAAAAAACACCACTTTTTTAAGCTGATCGGAGTCAGCTCTAGATTCTGTAAAAGAGTGAATATTGAAGTTAAATATTTGGCATTTGGCTTTGGATTGCAAAACACAAATAGAACATTCATAGGTAGGTATAGGTTACCAAAACTCTGTGCAACCGCTCTTTGTGAAGGAAATTCCTTTTATACTTCCTGCTCAAAATTAGAGGTCACACAAGCACATAGGGGTCCGGGCATTTTGACATCACTGGATAATAAACTTTGAGTCTAATCTCTACCCAACTGCCACCTTATCCTAACTCAAGTGATGCATACATCTAATTTAAAGTATATTGAAACCCAATCACTAAAACTTCATATAAGATTAAACATGAAATATAATTTGAAGCAAAATGTAAAATATTTTTAAATCTGCAGTTTTCATAAACCTCTTGACTTCATTGGAGTCAGTGGTTGTGGGGGGGATTATGCTCCATTGTTGGTATTAGAGGATGAATTAGTGCCCAAAGGGCAGGATAAAAACAAGCAAAGGGCCTCATCTGGCCCCTGGGCCACAGTTTGGAGACAACTGACTTAGGGTTTACATGTATTTTGAAGCTTTAGTTTAAATGAGCTATACAGTATACTGTACATTCTAGGTTCTTCAAAACAAAGGTGTGTAAAGTCCTATGATTAGTTTTCTATAGAAAGTAGCCACAGCCTGAGTTAAAAAGCCTGACTCCCGCGAGAATGCTATAGAGAAGGACATTTGCGCTTTGAGGAAGTAGTGGTCTCTCTGCATAGGTCCAGTGCGTTCCTTGTTGATTCAGAGCTAGAGCTGTCTAATCAGCAATGAGCATAAGGTATGTCGACTACAAAGTTAAAGGTCTGACTCAGCAGGGGGGAGTCAGACCCCTGCAGAGAGGCCATTGCTTCCACACAGAGATCAAGGGTCCTTCTCTGCAGCATGAAACCAGGGGACAGACTTTTCTACTCAGGATATGGATGTTTTCTATAGAAAACAAACTAATTTTGAATAGCTTTTATTTTGATACACCTGGAAAGTATTTAGCTGATGTAAATGGAAAGTTCAATTGGGTTTTAAATCTGATCATAGTTTATTCCTTCGAGCCATGCAAAACTGCATACAGTATTTATACTTTAGGCATATAGCTATTTATGGAGGGTCAGATTTTGGTGGTCCTTGAATGCCAATAGATGCTAACTCACATGGTGAAAGAGAACCTACAGAATGAAAGCCTATTTATACCAGAAAAATGTCAGGGACAAGAGGGGTGAGGTCTTCAGGTAACATTAGTTACAACATGACAGTCTATGGCAGTCATACTATACTTTCATGTTCGGACGCCCACCCAACAGCTGCTGATCTTGGGTCACTGCTTGGGACTTGTAACATGTAAATAAAGACATCCAGCAAGTCCAGCTAGTGAATGGGGTTTTGCTGCTCGTGAAGGAATGCTGGAGTATTTATGGGTGTGAGACAGCTGTGCGCAGCGTCTTATACAGAACAGTAATAGAGCAGCAGGTGCAGGAGCTTCGATTAGCAGTGCCAAAAGTGCACATAGTAGTTATTTCATGATTATTTCGTATTGCTTTTGCATGTCTTTATGATCATCTATGTGATTTTGTTTCTTTTTTTTTTTTTTTTTTTTTAACTGTAGGATCTTCCAGCATGCCTTGGAACAAGGTTGTAGATTATACCCTTCAGTGTCTGAACTTTGGATGGCTACAAAAGGTGTAGCGCTTATGTGTGAAATGTGATACAACAACAAATGTCAAATAAAAAATACTGAACCCCAATAATCGCTAATGGGAAAAAAAAAACTCAAACATAAAACATACAAATGCAATAAACCCTGTAACTAGTGATGACTGTCCAAGGAAAGTCCAAGTGAAAATAGTTTCTGAACTTTTGCCTCACTTCTTACCTCTTATCTTGCTGCCAGTACCAAAATCAATTCCATTGTGAAAATCAAAATAAAAAATGGGCATAAGACCATAAGGAACATCATTACCTCTCCTTATAAACATCATTATTTACAGAACATACCCTAATATGAATTTAAAGCTGAACTCTGGGATGGAAAAAAATAATCTTACAGTGGGGTACCGGGGCGCCCCTGCCCCCCCACACACACACTGCAAGGGTTAAATGCTTGTTCAATCTAAAGCAGGCCATGCAGGGAGCGAATCTCTTACGGTTTCTGATGAACCAGTTGAAATACCAGTTCGCACCAGGGTTTCCAACCGCCAGTACATTTACTGACAGTTTGTAAAAATCAGTGATTTTTTTTTTACAACTGCCAGTAAATATCAGGGGCTGATAATTTCATGCTGTGTTGACTTTTTAAGTATAAATCAAGCAAATTACTTTGTTACAGGTATTGTCAGTGTTTCCATATCATGTTTATACTGTTCACATATTCATTGTGTAAGTTTTCAATAGGAGTTCTGTAATTTCTTAGGTTGCCAGTAAAAAAATGTGGTCTGCCAGTAAAATTTCCATGTTTTGTCAGTAAAAAAATGCTGCGGGAGGTTGGCAACCCTGGTTAGCACCCTTTCATTACATCCCTCAACTGAAGAATCAAGGAGCTGGATGGAAAATTATTGGCTGAACAGCATCTGCATCAAATCAGATGCAGGCACTGCTCAGGTATTTTGACAGCCAAAGGTCAAAATACAATGGCCAAAGTGAAAGATTTGTCTTTCCAAGATACAATCAGCTGGATTTCTTTAGAAAACAAACTAAGATTTTGAACACATTTTATTTTGATATACCTGGAAAGTATTTAGCTGATGTAAATAGAAAGCTCAATTGGGTTTTAAAATCGTTGTAAAGGCTGAAGTGTGCTCCTCCTCCCACAGCCCTCTAATACTGAGCCCCATCTCAATCCAGCAATGTGCATGAGAGCCACCAGTGAACCAATCAGGAGAGGAGAGAGCGGGGGGGGGGGGGGGGGGGCGAGCAGCGATTATGTGTTTTATGGATGCATAGAGCAGGGCTTGGAAGAAAAAAAAAAATCACCAGTGCCCCCACCCATAGAAAGCGGCTTGCTATTGGGGGCACTGGTCAAGGGGGAGGAGCCAGGAGCGCTAGCAAGTGACCCAAGAAGAGGATCAGGGCTGCTCTGTGCAAAACCATTGCACAGAGAAGGTAAGTGCGCCTATTTTTTTTTAATACCAAACCTTTAATACCACTTTAAATTTGATTGTTTATTCTTTCTAGCTATAAATAACTGCATACAGTAGTTATACTTTAGGCATATACCAATTTATGGTGGGTCAGATTTTATTCAGCCCACAGGCTGAACAGAAAAGATCTATGGCCAGCTTAAGGAGTAAAGATATAAGGAGTAATACTTACCTTATTCCTCTCTCCCATAGGCTCCTTCTAGCTGTGACTGGGACCCTGCAGCTGCCCCTCTAAACCATTCACGGTCACATGCTCAACCCGCCACAAACTATGCAGGGTCATTAGCCCTGCTTTGTGCATAATGATGCTGAGGGACTGCCCACAGCTTGGAGCTTTGGGAAGGAGAGGGCGGTGCTGGAGCCTGCTGGAATAGGGAATCAAAATATGTAATACTGTCTGTTTTTCTACTCCTACACATACTGAGCATTTGACCCTTGCAGCACAGGAAGTATTTTCCCAGAGTTTGGCTTTAACTAAACTTACTTTTTAAATCAGTGTACAAACTGAATGTAGAGATGAGAAGACATGCAGGCACTTTGGGAGCCCTGAAGATCTCTATTACACAAATGTTGACTTCAGATCTTAAAGGGGTTGTAAAGGTAATTTAAAAAAAAAAAAAAAAAAAAAAAAAAAGACAACAAACATGTTATACTTACCTCCACTTAGCTCGTTTTGCACAGAGTGGCCCCAAACCTGGTCTTCTGGGCTCCCTCGGCGGCTGTCTCAGCTCCTCCCCGCAAGAACTAAACACCTTCATGCTAGCTCTCTCGCATGGTGTTTAGTTCTTGCGGGCGCACTCCCGTGATACACCCGGCGGCTATAGCCGCTGACTGTATCACTCGGCCCCACCCCCCCGCGCGCCGCATCATTGGATGTGATTGACAGCAGCACGAGCCAATGGCTGCGCTGCTTTCAACCCATCCACTCTAGCCAATCAACGGCCAGGCTGAGCGGCGAAGAGGAAATTGGGGGCGAGCGCAGCAGGTGAACGGGCTCAGGTAAGTAAAATGGGGGGGCCGATATTGTCGGATGTTTTTTCACCTTAATGCATAGGATGCATTAAGGAGAAAAAACGTGAACCTTTACAACCCCTTTAAAGCTGAGCTTAAGTGTCACATGACTTATCTCCTTAGCATTCTAAACCAGAATGGAGCTTAGGGTCCACAATAGGTTTCAGCAATACTGCAAACACAAGGGATCAACAGGGCGTCAACTGAGCTCTAAGTCTGTTGTGTTATCAAAATTTGGATCCTAAATGGTGGCATCAGCAGTGGTTCCTGGGCTTGTGGGTGATTAAGGTCAACAGACACAACTTTCCATGGATAGGTGGATGACTCGGTCTACAGCCTTTTCAGGAAGAGAATATACACCATGTAAGGTCAGCAGACACAACTTTCCATTGATAGGTGGATGACTGGGTCTACATAAACCTTTCTAGGAATAGAACATACAACATGTAAGGTCAGCAGACACAACTTTCCATTGATAGGTGGATGACTGGGTCTACATAAACCTTTCTAGGAAGAGAACATACAACATGTAAGGTCAGCAGACACAACTTTCCATTGATAGGTTTATGTAGACCCAGTCATCCACCTTTCTAGGAAGAGAACATACAACATGTAAGGTCAGCAGACACAACTTTCCATCGATAGGTGGATGACTGGGTCTACATAAACCTTTCTAGGAAGAGAACATACAACATGTAAGGTCAGCAGACACAACTTTCCATAGATAGGTGGATGACTGGGTCTACATAAACCTTTCTAGGAAGAGAACATACATCATGTAAGGTCAGCGGACACAACTTTCTAGGGATAGGTTTTTGAAATGAATGTTGTAGAGGCAGGGTCGCTTGAACAAAAAAAAACAAAAAAAAGGTTATATAATAATTAGAATTAATAATAATAATAATAATAATAATAATAATAATAATATCAGTACCTTATGGTTTATTAAAATGGATGTGAAATAACTGCCATCTGTTCATACACACCTGCCACTAATTAGACAACTCAAGTTGTTTATGAAGTAAAATCTTATAGGATTTAAAAAAGATAGGAAAAACAAAACACAGAGCAGCATAATGTAATTTCCTGTCTTTTTATCTTTCCTTTACCAATCTCTGTATTGAACTCTGCGGCAGCTGTCCCCACTGGCCCTACAGAAGATAATCAGTTTGTGTTGTGAATAATGCCTCGTCCATTACACTGCCGTCTCAGCAACTAAATATTTCCAAATATGTAAAACTGTTTGTTTTACTAGCAGTTATATTTGGAAAAAGAAACCCTTTGGAGCTGAGCTGAAGCCAGGAGACATTACTCATCTGCAAACAAAAGCTATTAGAGACATCCGAGAAAAAAAATATCTTTGCTTTCATCTTGGAAAAAAAACTAGAGATCTTACAACAACACTAGAGAGATTACAGCTTGTGGATGCTGCACATTGGAAGATCAAGCCCTTTGCTGCTGTTCTGGATTCTGGCTGATGTGTAGTGAGGTCAGCCACAGATGAGAAATCTTGTAGACCACCATGCGGTCTACATACACCCAGCCTTGTAAATTGAAAAGACAGGACATGTAAAAATGGGCTTGAACTTAAAAAGTAAATTGCCATCTAAAAAGGAACTATATAAGGCCTCATGTACACTGCTGCTGGTAAACGGACGTTTAGAAGCAGTTGGGAGTCTTTTTCAGCTGCCCCTGAACTCTCCTCTATGTTATCTTATCTGCCCATGTACACAGGGTCGTTTGCAGTCGTTTCTAGGCAGTTGAGTTTAGAAGCCTTTTTTGGAATGCAAAAAAATACGTTCAGAAGTTGAGTTTACAGGCATTTCAAGCGCCAAACGCTTCTTAACGCGTTAACTCGTGTTTAGCTGCATTTCATTTACATTTTTTTTGCATTTTCATTTTTGGCCATTTTAAAGAAAAAAATAAAAAAAATTTTTTAAAACGCTTCTAAATGCAAACACGGCAAAACGTGGCATGTAAACGCGGTAAAACGGATGTTTTAAATGTGGCTTACTTTGCGTTACTATCTGTCAAGTTAAATCGTTCAGGAAAGGTTGTAAAAACTTCCCATGTACCCCGACCTAGTAAATGTTAACTGTGCCCAAGCAATACACTTTTGCCTTGAATTCCTCCTCATACAGTAGCTGTGTATCTGAAGTGTGAGATCATCCAAGGTCCTTCAGGCTCTAATTATTAGGTCAGCCATAAACGGTGCGTATTTCTTTCCTGCAACCACGGGTTCTTGCTGAACCAGCTGGCCTAAGTCTCATAAGGAGAATTGGAAAGAGATTTGGTGATGTCTATTCTGTGCTCTTCAATGTTCTCCTTGCTGGAGAGGAAGCTGCACACAAGGACATGCAGTGCAAGCATCTTGCTGCTTCTGTTTTATTTATTCTGTGAATCTGTGCTTCCACCACCTCCTCTTTTGCTGCTTCTTATAAAGTACTCTACAAGTAGGGATAGGCGAGCGGTTTGGGCTAAGCGCACAGTCAATTGGTTAAGGAGTAGGGTTGGGAAGCTGGCCGCAATGTCCTCAACAACAGATGAGTCATCAGCCGTCAGTGGGCTTCGGGACATGGGGGTCGTTTACAGGCAGTTGCCTCACGCAGATATACTGCGGCAGAAGAGCACGTACAGGCAGATTAACGTACCTGTACGTTGCCCTTTAAGAGGCAGCTTGCGGGCGCGCACGCCAGGAGCTCCATGACCGTGATCGCGGGTCCCGCAGACTCGATGTCCACGGCGATACCCGTGATCGTCTCACGGTGGGGAAGAACAGGGAGATGCTAATGTAAACAAGCATCTCCCTGTTCTGCCTAATGACACTCTCACGGATCACAGCTCCCTGTAATCGATGATCAGTGTAGTGTCACACACAGCCCCTCCCCCCCACAGTTAGAATGACTCCCTAGGACACACTTAACCCCTACAGCGCCACCTAGTGGTTAACCCCTTCACTGCCAGTCACATTTACACAGTAATCAATGCATTTTTAATCGCACTGATCACTGTATAAATGTGAATGGTCCCAAAACTGCGCCAAAATTGTCCAACGTGTCCGCCATAATGTCGCAGTCACGATAAAAATCACTGATCGCCGCCATTACTAGTAAAAAAAAAAAAATATCAATAAAAATGCCATAAAACTATCTCCTATTTTGTAGACGCTATAACTTTTGCGCAAACCAAACGCTTATTGCGATTTTTTTCAACAAAATTATGTAGAAGAATACTTATCGGCCTAAACTGAGGAAAAATAAATTTTTTTATATATGTATTTTTTGGGGGATATTTATTATAGCAAATAGTAAAAAATAATGCCTTTTTCAAAATTGTCGCTATTTTTTTGTTTATAGCGCAAAAAATAAAAACTGCAAAGGTGATCAAATACCACCAAAAGAAAGCTCTATTTGTGGGGAAAAAAAGGATGTCAGTTTTGTTTGGGAGCCACGTCGCACGACCGTGCAATAGTCAGTTAAAGCGACGCAGGGCCGAATTGCAAAAAGTGCTCTGGTCAAATGGTCCGGGGCTTAAGTGGTTAATCAAGGCATTGAGAAATACTGCATCCTGTCTTTATTTTTGACACTTTTTTGATGACGGAGTAGGAGTACAGTTTTTGACAACTCCTTTAGTAAAAAAATAAGCAGTTTCTATACACTGTACAGATGCTCCACTTTACATGCAGACTAAGGGGGCCCCCAGGTACTATATTTAAAGAAATTTAGCATTTTTATTGTTTCACTTTAAGCATCATTAAAATCACTGCTCCTTTAAAAATGATCTTTTAAAAAAAAAAAAAGTTTGCATTGATACATGTCCCCCAAAGCAGTACCTGGGCCCCATACCCTTTTTATTGGCAATAACTTGCATACAAGCCTTCAAAATGGGGACTTTTGATTTTTTATGTTCGGGACCAATAGACTTTAATAGAGTTTGTGGCTCGGGTCCGAACTTTTGTGATGTTCGAGAGTTCTGGCACGAACCATGGGGCATTTGGCCCAGCTATAATCAACATGCTCCTTGCACTGCAGCACAACTTACTGGCTCCTTGTTCTGCTTTTCCCCCACCCAGTCTGAGCTCTGCTGTAGGAAGTGCTTAGGAATAAGTACTTACAATGCTTTTTTTTTATTTTTTATGAGATATATTTGTGAATACAGAACACAGCTTTAAAAAAAGATAGAAAATACCTTCTGAACTGACATTAACACTTAGATCAACCATAAAAATTATATTACATTTTAATGAATAGGTTTAGATCTACTTTAACAGAACTGTTTCTGGGAGGAGAGGTGAAACTGACTATGCTGTAAGTGTCCACTAACCTACTGTTGGGGACAGACACCAGATGGGTTGTATCCAGACATAAGGCTATTTATTTAGAGGGAAGGAGTAGTGTTATCCACGATGTAGAGTACTGTATACCTGTGATAAAAGAATATGCTGCAAGCATATTGCTGATCAGTGCCATCTCAGTGTTACTGTGCCCCGTTGGTGCCATGGTCTGATTGAAGATAGTATGTTCTGTCTCTCCCATAGAAAGATTATCATCCACCGGAAAGAATGCTGCTGCCAATCCTTTCTTCCTGTCTGTTAATATAAAATGTGAGAAGATATTGGTAATGAAGAACAACAACCACTATGGCCATTAACATATGAGATATTTATGTTCACACTCAAAACCGCACAAGAAAAAAATGAGACCGTGTACCAGACCATTCATTTCAACAAAAAACTCAGAGGGTTTTATATGTATTTATACATATTTCCCTAGTGTAGACATCAAAAGCCCTGAGATTGCTCCTGGGCACCTTCATCTTAGATGTCAGCAGCCTCAGCAGACACTGAAGTGACACTCTAAAGAATTCCTCTTCACTCCTCCCCCGTCAGCTCCATAAAAGGATATTTAGGGATGGAGGGGAGGGGGAGAGGAGGTGGGCCAGCACAGACACTAAGGCCTCATGTACACGGGGTGTTAGAAAAAACAAGCTGCAAAGCCACTACCAATGCCAGGAAAAAGCGTCTGTAAAAATGCATTTTAGTAGCTTTTTGCATTGGCGTCAATGCGCGTTTAGACGCGTTTCTCTGCCTCTATTCAAAGTCAATGGTTGCCTATGAGAGCCGTCTCCTGATCCAACTTTCGGCCCATTGATTTGAATAGAAGTCGCATCCAAGTCGGATCAACGTGATCTGACTTGTGGTGTGACTTGTGCTCTTAGGATCTTGAAGAGGAACCCCACGCCAAAATTAGAAAAAAAAATTGTGTGGGGTCCCCCCCAAGATCCATACCAGGCCCTTTGAGTCTTGTATGGATCTTGAAATGGAACCCCACGCCAAAAAAAAAAAAAAAAAATGGCGTGGGGTCCCTCCCCCAAGACCATACCAGACCAATGGTCTGGTATGGATTTTGAGGGGAACCCCATGCCAAAAGAAAACAAAAAATGGCGTGGGTTTCCCCTTAAATTCCATACCAGACCGAAGGGAAGTCACTACTGACAGCTTTGGTCACATCATTAACCTTTAATGAAGGATGTCTCATGTTCTGCAGGCAGGTGGATCCTGGACAAATCTAAACTGTAGGAATGCCCGGTAATCTTCCTGTCTATGCACTTCCAGGGGTTACAATGGTCAACAGCTTCAGGTCTTCAGGCAGGAGGGAGCGTGTAATTTTTACTCTCCCTCCCACAGATGATTATAATTACGCTAACATATGACCCACTTATGATGCCTTCGGGCCTGAGATCTGTCAGGCCCCCATTGGCAAATTATACCTGTGACCTTTCCTTATGATACCTTTGTGCCCTTTATTTTTTGTTTTTTTGTAACTATGCCTACTGGCTAATTTGCATATGCTATACCTTGTCATTAGAAGGTCCCTTCTGGTCTACAGTTGTCTACTCTATATGTGTCTGATAAACCGGCAAGTAGAGCCAACTCCAATGTGGTATTTCTGGCTCTGCTCGCAGTCCATTTGTACTGTTCTCATTGTTTACAAAACCCATTGAACATTGGTTTATATCTCTTTTTAATAAAAATTAAGTAAAATAAAAAAAAAAAAAAAAAAAAAAAAAGAAAATCATATACATTGTGTAGCAAGGTCCCGGACTTCTAAAGACCTAATGGTGACCTCCAGAGTCAGGGATAGCTGACATCCGTCATTGTAGAGTGGGTTACTAGGCATGGTGGGTGTGATGCAAGATTGAGTGATAGGCGCCAGACACTTTTTGAATGCAAAAGAGATTTATTGTCTCTGTGGGAACTGTGGGAGAGCGGGTTAGGGCCAGGACACCCTTAAGTAGATGCAATGATAATTGGCAGACTTCTATAGGTAGACAGCTATACAGTGGAAGGCCTCCAGCCAGACACCACTTCTGTATAGGTAGGACAGCTGTCTCCTATGGCAACAAATCTTGTAACAGTCACTAACGGTAGTTGTACTTAACTTTTGGTAACACTCTCTCACTGTAGGTCTTCACTCGCTGAGCTCCCAGTCTCTCACTAGACTGTCGGACCCAATCACCACTGGATCCCCTGAGCTCTTCCACTTCCATAACTCAGTATCTTCCTGAAGCGTCACCCCCGCTTCCCTGCTGGAACAGCGATGAGGAAAGGAAATGCCGGTAACCAGCATATGTTTTACATGTGATCAGCTGATCACATGGTAAAAGGCCGCTGTGAAGGGCCCTTTACCTCGATCTGTGATCAGCTGTGTTCGAAGGACACAGTAATCACACAGCATGCCCAGTGCGCACCCCAAGGGGGAGTGGAGTTCTGGTGGGACTTCAATAGATGCACTCCCAGAAATGTGTGGCCGCACTGGCCATCATTTGGCTATAGCGTGGTTGGCAAAAGGTTAAATGATTTCCTGCAATATTGTAAATTTGTAACCTTAACCTGGTGTGTTAGAAGATCTGATGTTTTTGGAAAAGGTTGAGGCCAAAACAGAGGACCCTTCCTAATCAGCGGCTCCTACGGGGATATCGCTACACAATGCATTGTACAGCTCTTGCCCATCCCCATACTCTGCACTAAACTAGCTATAGAGCAGTTTTGACATATTCCCATGTAATTTTTATGACTTTGTCCTGCACTGAGGCCACTGCATCTGCTCCTGTTACACAACCCTGCTCTGTATCAGGAGCCAATTAAGCCGCAGACAGACCTATTAATCATTTCCTCTTGTTTGTGCTTATTAAATTTAGGCCAAACACCGTTTCCGCCTGAGATCTAGTAAGTCAGGGAAGAGAACATTAGTATTTTAAGGTTATGCTTTTCATTCACTAATTACCTCATAGAGCATTGTTCTGTTTGTTCTGGGACTAGTGTCCTGTTCATAATAAACAATTTATTACAGACGGGGGGAGGGGGGGGGGGGCAACTCTAGGATGAAATGGGGGAGCTGGTAGAATCTGCATCTATTTTGCATCATCATACAATGCAATTGTTTGAGGCCTGGTTCACACCTATGCATTTAGTGCATTTTCAGTTTTGCAGAAACACACTACAGTCCATTTAACATGGTTTCCTATGGGTGTAGTTCACATCTGTGCATTTTATGGAAAGGGCCAGGGACTTTTTTTGAAAAATGCAAAAATGCACCTGGAAGATGCAAACTGCAATCTGCATAAGTGTAACTCAGGCCTTGATCCCGAACCAGTGCAATGAGTACAGTACCTGTACTAACATGCTAGTGTCCTTACCCCATCACACAAGTACACACACACACACACACGGGCCAATTAATGTAACAAATATTGGGTTGTGGATGGAGAGAAGAGCACCTAACCCTCACTCACAAACAGGAGATGGCTGTAGAATGTTGATCTGGGGGAATCCCCATTCACTTTGGGAATCGGGAAGAATTTCTTTTTCCAGTTTTCCGGACCACAAATTTATAAAGTATTCTTTTATCTCCCTGTGGATTATCTGTGAACTTTAGGTTTTGAAGATGCAGATTCTATTTAATTTGATGTGGAGCTGTGTCTTGTTTCACCTTGACAAAACTACAGTATGTAGTTAGTTAACATACAATCCCTGGAAAAAAGGTAATACACTACACCCAGGGCCCCAGAGCTGCATGATAGACTGGCCATATAAGGTTTACTAGACCATCATGTGTCAAACATTTGCCATTTTTTTCTTCATTTAATAAAATATTTTTTAACCTTTTGTTTTTGTTGCATCTCAGTGCTGCTGATCTTAGGCAGCCTCTTTACATTTGCTTCCGGTCTACATGCATTTCACCAATAGCTGAATAACATTTCTTGGGAAACAAGCACACAGCATTGTCGGGGAGGGCCTGAACAAGAACCTTCATGACTAGGTATTATTTTAATTTAAGCTGACAATGACAGCAAAATGACTTTTGAAATCATATTACCATTAGATTATATTTTAGTGATTGAATTTACATATACTTTAAAGTTGCTGTCTCAGAGAAGCTGGGAGTCCATTTAGGCTGAAAATCATAAAAACCTAACAAACGCACCACAACCATGTGCATTACAGAAGATTGCAAGGTGTTTGTGGCGCTTCCCCATTTGCTTGAATAAGTTGCTGTCAGCAGGATCCCGATATATTGGGATAGTTTTCACTGCGGCTGCAAAGCATCGCGACTATGGCTTGTGAACACCCCCCATTTGCTGCGATTGCAGCTTAAGGGCGGGGGCGCTAAAACCACATTTTTAAAACCCCCCAATTGCACGTCTAATCTCAGCCCTAAAGCAGTGTTCCGGCCCCCCCCCCCCCCCATGAAAAATAAGTCAGCAGCTACAAATACTGTAGCTGCTGACTTTTAATATTAGGACATTTACCCGTCCAGGGAGCCCGCAATGTCGGCAGCCCAGCCGGTTTTCGGATTGGATGTCAGGTGCTGCCACCACCATTCCTGGTAAGGGAACCCCAGCAGTGAGGCCTTTCAATTTCACAGCTGGTTCCCTACTGCGCTTTCTAATTGGCCCGGTGGTGGAGGAAGGAGGGGGGGGGGCAAACTACTGAGGGAAGGGGGACCTGTCAAAAACAGATCCCCGTTCCCCCTCCCCCCTGAAAAGCACAGAATGTGGCACCGGAGGGGGGGGGGGGGAGACGGATAAGCAGGAGTGGAACTCTGCTTTAAGCTGGCCGTAGATGGTTTGAATCTCGCCAGTTCAGCAGGAATCGCCCGAGATTCAAACCATGTATGGGCAGGCTAAATGTACCCAAATTGGTCAATCGATCAACTTGGGGGCAACCAGCCTGCCATATTTTACATTTGCTTATTGTAAGTGGCTGTTATAGCTTCTAGCATTAATCACTCAGTTCTCCCAACAAGTACGGCTTCCCCTGCCTCCCACTGGGAGAGCACAATGGCTCCACGGGAGGGATTTTCCCATCAACACTACCTGTGTTGATGGAGTAATTAAGGAATTGAGCAATTTCCCTTCCTGCAACCTGTGTATGGTCGGCCTTACAGGAACATACTGCTGTTAAGCAGACTTGTATTTTAAGTTTAAAATGACCAATAAGTTCCTTTTTAATCACCGTTTTGTTATACAAATTTGTTTCCCTAAGGACAATACAGGAAAAGAAGAGGATGACCACCAATAAGGTGTATGGATACAATCACAAAAATTATGAACATGCTTTTGCGAAGACTTAAAGACTCAAACAGAAAACAGACAATTCTTGAGAAACACTATCCGTGCGGTCACTAGTAATCAACTTGAAGGCACTTATTAATAATAACATTTATCAAGGACCCGACAAAAAATGTTGGGAGAAATCACCCCAGGAGGTACACAAATGCAATTTTTAAAAACACCATAGAGACTCTAACTCCCCCGCTCTATCAAAAATGAAATAAAAATCTGGATTTGGTCTTCAGGAAAAAAATCTATTAGATATCTGCTCAGATGTTCAACAACCAAGATGGTCAACGTGGTTGTGTCATAAGTGCATAGATACATTTATGTGCTCATTATGGAACCACGGCTGTCATCCACAGTCCAGAATTTGGTTTTACTGTCAACCACCTGAATTTTAGACTGACCATCCTGGTGCATGGGTTCAACAATTGCAGATCACCTCTGTTCATAATGAGACAATTTGACCAACACATTTGCTTCATTCTGCTGAACCCAAGTTTAAAATCAAACAAGCATTTTATATACATTTGTTTATACACTGAATGGTGGTGCACCTGGTAGAACGTGTTCAGTTATGAAGGCAGGGTCTGGGAAGAAGGCCCCATCCCCAATCACATTGCGATCGTAAAGTCCAGGCCGCTCTGGGAAGCGAGTTTGCCGCACTCCGTGGTAATTTGTTGACTTTGGCTGAGTTTCATACAGCAGTTTCTTTGGGACTGAAAGGAAACAGAAGAAAAAAAAATAATTAAAAGCAGTTTAAGTATCTAGTCCATAAAGTCCTAATCATATGGACCATTAATATATAACAAAGTTTATTTTTGTTACATTAGATTAAATTCCATTTGTTAGACACCAAGAGTGCAGCATCTGTCCAGTCATCCACAATTCATGTATAAGGCATAGGAGCTACAAATAATACCGGTCACATATGTTACATCTATTACTCAGTCATAATTCTTTATTACAATCCTTTGATTAGGTCTTGCTATATTGCCATATGCATGTCTCCACTTTTTAGTAATAATTTTGTTCTGATTGCCAAAACAAATCAAGCTGTACTTTGGATGACACAAGCTGAACTCCAGACAGCTAAATACGCAGTTGAAATATATATATATAGAAGCGGTTTTACCTGCCAAAGAATTTGCATTTCTCTCCATGCTGTTGTGACTCCTGAGTCATGCACAGCCAGTCAGACAGCATAGCCAGGTTGGTGACCTTACTTTTTTCTACTGCAGTTAGCCAATACAGCTAGGCCACCTCCAGGAATTAAGTCAGCCTGTTGCTTTGCCTTGCAGTGACAGTGCACAGGTTCACTTTAAATAAGAACATTCTTATAAAATGTATGATACGTGAATAGATATTTTTTTCTTTTAAGGTGCATGTCCAACGAAAAAATTTTTTTTGTTTTGGATAGAGTGGGGAAGAATAAGGACCCCTGTTTTTCTTGCTATCCAGGGTTCCGTGACTTCCTATCCTGATGACAACAGTTTACCAGACCAGAAGTGAGGGGGAACTCCCTGACATTACTAAGGAAAATCATTTTATATCTATCCATGTTATGCCGTGTACAGATGAGCAGACTTTTCGATGGCTGAACTCCGAAGGACTTTCACAGACTTTCGACGGAGTTCCGTCGAAACGGACTTGCCTACACACGATCACACCAAAGTCCGACTGAGTCGAACGTGGATGACGTACGACCGGGCTAGAATAAGGAAGTTCATAGCCAGTAGCCAATACCTGACCTTGCGTCGTTTTTCGTCCGTCGGACTAGCATACAGACGAGCGGATTTTTCGACTGGACTCGAGTCCGTCGGAAATATTTGAAACATGTTCTACTTCTAAACTCCGTCTGATTTTTCGACAGCAAAGGTCCGATGAAGCACACACACAATGAAATTGTCCAGTGGATTCGTTCCGTCTGACCTTTGCTGTCGAAAAGTCCGGTCGTGTGTACACGGCATTAGAGTAGAGGAAGGCTAGAACCTGTGTTTTTATTCCTAACTAGGTCTCTGTTAAAGCAGACCCTTACTTGCATAATATTGCTTCCACCCACCTCCTTTCACACCATTGCAACATTTTTTTTCTTTCAAGAAGGTAGCTGGCACCTTTTCCTTACTCGCAGCCTTCTAAAAGGTACCCATGTCATCCATCCCAGGAGGCTTCAGGGCAATCTAGAACAGACGTGCATGCACAGAGAGCATCGCCAAGGGACCAAATGCAAGAACCCGGAAGGGACAGCTGGCTTCCCATAATATAGGAAGAGATGAGGGATTGATTATTACGGTGGAGTGGGTGCCCTCTGAAGAGCGTTCTGCATTCAGATCGCTTTTTAGAGAGACTGTTATATAGTCTCCTCACCACCTGATTTAAAACTATAATGCTGCACTACAGCTCCGCAATCGCGTGCATCGCATGTAGCTATGGTGCCAAACTATTGAGCTCAATGGGCAAGTTTGACAATCAGTGCCACTTGTCAAACTTTTCACTGTGAGTTAAAATGCCACAACTGTGAAGCAAAGCTACTGTGTATAAACAGCCCTGGCCGGCTGTTATTTTTACAGTTCGGATGGGCAACAAAACCGTGACTTAATCACCATTTTTTACCACCCCTCCAACTTCTCATCTGAAAGACTGAAGAGGAGGATGAAAGAGACAGCCGACCCCCTTAATGACAGATAAAAGAAAAATGGAAGGGCGGGACAGGACTTGTAGGAGGAGAGTGGTACAGGAGAAGAGGACAATGGTGGATTAGCTAGGGCTGTAAGTATATTAATGCAGCATTGAAAGATGACAAAGGTAAGTGGCATATTAGGAGGATTTTTGTGGGCGAGGGTAAAGTTCCTCTTTAAAAAAATTCCCCCAGTCCCTGTCTGGTAACACCATTGTGAGTAGCAGCACAGAAGAGAAGGTCAATCTCTCCAATGGAGCCACCGACAGGAGTGAAACCTCAACAAGAGTTCTAACCCTTTACTACTCTATCCAAAACTAGAAATAACATTTTTGGCATGACATTCATTTTAAATATGCCAAAATGTTAAAATGCACAAGCGTTTCATGTAGCAAGAAATTTGGAAAACCGCTTAGTCTTTACTTTGCAAGCTCTTAACATTTTAAATTCGAGAAATCAGATTTCCTTCCACAGTCTGTGTGGTTCTTGACCCCTTTTCCTTGGAAACGTCTGCCGCACCAGTTTATGGGGATGCCAGACAATGCTCCCTTTGTGTTCAGACTAAATAAACTCCTTTTGGTGATTACACAACCGATTCCAAAAAGCAATTTGCTTTGACTCACATTGTGATGTTTGGAGAGGGCACAATCCACAATGACGCTTTATAGAAACAATCAAGATCGTACAATTACTTGAATTGCCTGAACACAGTAAAAAAAAAAAATTAATTTTAATTTTAAGAAAATCAGAGTAATGATAATGGCAATTTCTTTTTATCCTCGTTTCCTTTTATTTCACGGTGGGTGAGTCAACTAACTACAGCCACCAAAGAGCAGCCATTTTGCTTTGAATCACTACACAACTTATTGTATGCCAAGGAATGATATGCATTACTGCTATGAATTTTATTTAGCAGGGGTAACAGGGGGTAACAGGGGTCACAGACTAGGCCTCGTTTGTCTAAGTGCCTGAAATAGGATCTATACCAACTGTCTGTATCACACCAATCCAGCAAATTTAGTTCAGTCTTTAATTTTCCACTTATCTTTTTCCATTGCAGGTCTGTATGTGATTAGTTTTTATAAGAGATCACGTTCCGTTACGATTTTAGACTCTTTTTTAGAGAAATCAGGCCCCATGGCCGATGCAGCAGGTTAGTCTGCTATCAGATCTAAAAACTATGAAACATCTCTTATTAGTGCAATGTCAAATCAACCAAGTAAGCCAACATTTTGGGGCCATGTAGGGTCTCTTCCACAAGATGATATAGGGTCACTGTCGCCTTGAGGAAGGCACCCTGCAAGGGCCTTGAAACGTGATGTCTCATTTAACTGTGGTTTATGCAGCGCCATCTGGCACAGTCACTACAACCACCCATCTGTTACCAAGGTCAAACAGGAAGGAGTGTAGCCCTCATCTTCTAATTAAAGGTTATCAGATCATAGCTTGATGGATGGGCTTGATTATTATGGTGTCTGGAGGAAAAACTGTTATTCTTCTTAAATAAAGCTGTCCATAGATGGATCAAAATTTGGCAGGCCAATTTTTAATTCATCTATGGCATTATTCCCGTTCAACAGAGGTCTAACAACATTTGTAAATTTTAATTCAATCAGCAGCTGCAGCACTGCTCAGTATACTCTGACAGTAGAGGAGTTTACGCTATCAGTATACAGTAACACAGTGGGGAGGATACTACATCCATCTTGCTTGCGTAGATGAGGGAATCCATTAGTTTTTTTGTTTTTTTTCAGTCAGCCCACTGGTGACCCATCTAGTCTCTCTCTATTCAAGCTGTAGTCCTTCAAGCTTTGATAGAATTCAAATAAAAATTCTCAATACATTAGATAACTTGTTGAATATTGTTTGAAAGTACCTCAAAATTACGTTTTGCTTTTTAAATGCAGTGAATGGACTTTTTTGAATGAAAACCACATTCACTGGTTTTTGTTTGTTTATTGGGGAAAACATTTCCATCCGCCTTCAAATTTTCTCAACACTGAGGTTGAAAATGAACCTTGGCTTGACCCCACTAGTGATTAGAAAATCAAACAGCTTTAACATAGACCTTGAATCACAATGCAAGATCTGCTTATTTCTTAGCCCCCATCTCAGAAAGTTAAAAATAAACTGTGGAGCTCAGGAGTTCATTCTCCCAGGATGTGGGGTACTGAGCTTCCCAGGAGCTAACGGAGAGGCCCAGTGATGCCTACAGGTAAATGTAATTAGTTTTTTTTTTTTTGTTTTTTTTTTTGAGGGGGGGGGTGCTAAGTAATAAGCAGACCTTCTGTTTTTATTCAAGGCTTACTTTAAAAGTGATTTTTGCTGCATCAGGGGAGCCAAAAGGGATGGGTGCAACATCTGCCAACAGGGCCACTGATAAGGCAGTACAGCCAGGTCTCCTGTACTGGGCCCAGGACTTATTAGTTCAAAAGGGGGGCCCCAGGAGAGCCAGCAGTACTGCCTTATTGCTGACATGTGTGCCCCATTTGCAATGCTGCTGGCTTCTACTTTTCTTTTCTTCTTCTGGCTACATTGCTGGAGTATTGATTCTAGTATCTGTGCCCTCTTACTCCTGCTATTTGGGACCCATGTGTGCCTCTTTTCTCTGCAGTGCTGCTGTTTTCCCTCCTCTCCTTTCCTGCTGGGAGCTGCGGAGGGCACAAATTTGATTTGAATGAAAGTCGGGATCATCATGTTAACTGATCTGACACGTGACTTGTGTTCTGAAGATCTTGAGGGGGACCCCATACCATTTTTTTTTCAATTTTGGTGTGGGGTTCCCCCTCAAGATCCATACCAGATACAAAGAGCTTGGTATGGATTAGGGGGAGGTTGGCTTGAGGTTTCCTCCACACCAGAAGCAGCGGAATTGTTTTGAAGAGCGAGGAAAGACACAGCTCCAGGTGAGTAGGTCTAGGTGTGGTTAGCTGGGGTGGGACGCCTCATGCAGGTACACGCCTCGCCTTACCTGCCATAATCAGCCAAAATTAAGAAAATGGCTGCACACCAGCATAATGAAAGTCCATTTTTTGAGTGATATTAAAAGTGCATGACACACATCACAGGCACATCAGCTGGTAACAGAGGTTGACGCGTTTCACACAACTGTGCTTACTTATGAGTAAGCACAATTAGTTATGTAAAACGCGTCAACCTCTGTTACCAGCTGATGTATCTGTGATGAACTTTAGTTATGTTGGTGTGCAGCTATTTTCTTCATTTTAAAGGAATTGTTTTGATTGGCTAAAGGACAAGTTGCAATCATCTTAGAATCGGATCAAAGTCAATCCGCTCATTGAAGTTGCATGGAAGTTGGACACGAAGTCGCAAGGCAAAGTTGGATCAGAAGTCATACAACTTTCGTGTCAGATCAGTGTGAACATAGCCTGAGGCTGTAGAGAAAGGGACTGTCCTCAGTCACTTTCAGCCAGAGGGGCCCTGCCACGTAGGCTGTATGGGGCCCCAAGACTTCTAACAGCAGCCCTGCAGAAAACATCTTGTATTGATTAAGAAAAATACAAGGTGCTCTCTGAATGGCACCCATACCAAGTAGGCGGCTCCCTGTGCTTACTATTCTGCAGAGCAGGCACTCGACAAACAATAAAAGATAGTGAGAATCACTGTAGTAGTGGCAGCTACTATAGCAATCCTCCATTTCCACAGGGATTGTCGGAACTAGTTGGACCAATGTCACTATGTAAAAAATAAACCTACCTGGAATTCATCTTTAACAGTTATGAATGCAATAATATAAAGGTTGGAAAAAAGGCTTTGTGCAGTATAACACTCTTGATAGTTAAAATATGATACCCTCATTCTGAAAAGAGAAGGAAATTTGGACAGAGGCATTAGATTTCAAAAGAGGGACAGCCCCTCCAAATGAAGGACGGTCGGGAACTATGGGCAGTAGAGCATTTTTAGATCTGATGATACAATGGAACCACATATGGGACATCATGTGCAACTTGTGTGGTCTTTGCATCTCTCTTCCCACCATAGAAAACAACACTGTGCACCCCTGTTTCTTCCTTTTATATGTGATAAACTTCTTATGATGGCATGATTATACTGGCACCATACCGCAGACCACCAACATAGCTGCTCGTTAGATATGGTATAAAAACCACTCAAATGTCTCACCAAGGCTCTGCTAGCTGGAGTCTCATTAAGCTGTGGTAGCAGAAACAAGGCGCAGACAAACAACTCCACTGCGTGCAACATACACAAATCTCTGGGAAAAGGTCCATGCTACAGTATATAAAAATAGTATATTCCTGCTTATAAACACTTCTTGCTCTATAGCTTTTAAGAAATGAACAACCAATGTTACATATGTTGAACATTACAAAGGCGGAGAGGAAGCCAGCCTTTGCTTCCCATAATTGAAGCGTGTAGAGTGCATTTTCAGGAAAGCCATCTTTTCATCAGAATAATAATGAGTAACCCCTAACTTGCTTTGCAATTTTATTTAAAGGGCACCCGGTATAGTTTGGAAAACTAAAGATGCCCCAGTGTTTTTGAGGTAGGAACCACATTGGGGTCAATTCTCTAAAGGTTACCGCATGAAGGTCACGTGACTCATTTTTTCAAAAATATCGCATGAGATAATAAAAGAGTCAATTCACCAAAGTAAACTATCGAATGTTGGATAAATACCGCACATTTGTTAAAATAGTGAGATAAATACCGCAAAAAAGGAGGAGATAAGTCAATTCACTAAAAAAACGCATACATATTTATCACCTGATGTTTGCGGTGTTTTAGAAACATACAAAACAACAATTAGAGGAACTCTGCACTGAACAAGGTTAAAAGCATACAATTTATCAGTGTGAAAATGTTCTCCTCTGAGCTTAGGAATAAAAATAAATTGTAACATTTCATCAGAGGAAGATTGTTTTGTGAATGAAAGCACCATTGAATGTTTTCATAGTTTCACAATATTGCTGTGTGCCTTCTGCTGCAGTATTATCCTGCTAAAAAAAATTAAAAAATTGGGAAAAACACAATGCCAAAAATAAACACAAAATGTAAGTGCTAAATATCGCAAAACATAAATATTTAAACGCATTTGGTACATAACACTTTTTTTTAGTGAATTGACTACTTTAAATAAATACGATAAATACAGCATGAGTTATTTTAAACTCAAAAATTCATGCAGTATTTATCTCTTAGTGAATTAACCCCTTTGTGTTTTAAAAAAGTCCTGAAATGTAAAACGTTATCTTTTAATCACATTATGCACAGTAAAACTTTGGGCTGAGAAAAAAGCCTACAATATCCAGTTCAAAAGTCTTAACTGAGGGTCAGGAGCCAGTCTGAGTGGTTCCTAAACATGTGACCAGCATGGCATGTAATCACATGAGGTTTATTAGTACACAAACCTCTGCAGTCTCCAGCTGTCACAATTATTAGACCTCATGCACATGGACGCTTACCAGCTCCTGTGTCCTGAGCTATAAAATCCATGGCTCTTGGAAACATGCCACATACAGCCGCCAATACAAGTGCATGGCTGTACGTGGCCCATTCTCAGGAAACATGAGAAGTATGTCACCAGCACACCATGGACCTCCAGAATGGGTCCAAAGTTTTATTCAGTGATCATATCGTAGTTAGCTGGGGGGGGTCACATAACTAATTATGTGACCCCTGGCTAATGACCTAATTGCTGAAAAAAGCTTTAGACCTATTCTGGAGATCCTGGGTGTGCTGGTTACATACTTTTCACTTTGAATGTCTTCGGTTTCCAGTCGGTAGTTGCTGCAGTTCCCACTTACATTTACAGGAACATGTGCATTGGGCATATTGGTTTAAACTTGTGCTTGGGAAAAGGCTGATGGCTTCCGTATTTGGCAATTACCGGTGCATACGTGTACAGCACTTCATGAAAGTGGTGCGTTTCGGAAGAAGCAGTGTATGCACATGCATGGGGAAATGCTGATGAAGAGGCCATCAGCATCTACCCAAGCATGGCTATGTACCAACATTGCATTGGTGGCTGTACGCTGCACCTGCAGCTCACCAGGTGCCAGAGAGTACCAGGGGTTTTACGACTCAGCACATAGGAGCTGCTAAGTTTCCATTGTAGCAGGGCGGTACCTTGCCAGGATCCAGGTCTAATAAACAGCCAGTTCACTAATAAGTCAGCTGTGTTCTGGGCTTTAAGTAATCACTAGACCAAGGCTCTAGGCTCCCAGTTGGAGAAGACTCCACCCTGCAGACAGGAGGTCTGGGCATGGGAGTCAGTAGGGCTTCACCTAGGAGAGAGGTGGGAGCCAGTGTAGCACGAGGCTACTTGCTGTACGCACAGAGACCCTAAAGTGCAAGGTCTGAGCTGGAGAGCTGGGTTTACAAGCCAGGAGGGCTGAAAATCGTTTACTTTGGTAGCAGGACTGAAATACTGAATACCCCTGCGAGGGAATCTTCTGTGTTTGTTTTGAACTTTCTTTTAAATAAAACCGGGCAAAACCAGCCCTGAAGCGGATAAAAGCGAGTGGTGGTGTCCTTAAAGTGCTACACTTGGAGGGAACCCCTGACACCATGTACATGAGGTCTTCCTTACTGTGTCCAATTCTGAAATATTATATATAATAATTTAATGTGTGAATTATCTACTGTGGTCCTTTTTTGACAATCAAACTGTTCAGAGTCTTGCCACAGGTTGACTGGAAGATTAGCCTACAGATACCAACGGCAGGTAAATACAAATTCCATCTGCTGAAGATGGGCTTATTTAGTAAAAGAAGAACAATCAGCTATCTGATTTCAGCTTACAAATTCAAATTGCTAATGATCACCTGAAATCCTAAAGAAAAAAAAATGGATGACTTCAATTACAACATAGATAAAAAGAAACTATAGTAGGTTTAAAAATGGTGAGACCGAGAGCCAGTGAGGTCACCAGGAATCAAATATACCTTGTTGGCACCTAACAAGAAGGCTCTATACACACTGGACTTAAAAAGTCTGATCTCTTGGCAGTAAAAAACACTCACATAAAGCATTTTTTGTACAAAGTTTCCAATTAGAAACGTGAACCAGAAGGGTTTTTTTTCCTCCCGCTAAACGTTCAGCTCGAAATATGCCGGTAATCATCTTAATGTGCATGAACACACAAGAAAACATTGAGTAGCTTCTACAGGCAGAACACAAAACTCCTGTAGCAGCAACATTTTTTAAGCCAGTGTGCATGGAGCCGAACAGTCGTCTTATCAGGAGCCTTGCCTCAAGAATTACCCTCTTTCCTCCCAGTTCCCCATGAAGTAATACATCACTGTCAGCGATGAAGAACCATTAGCATGTTTTAAAAATCCTCAGATCACACTTTTGGTCATTTTTCATGGCCAGCAGTTGATAGTCAGGATGCCTGTCATTGCTTTGTCCGGCTATCATGTTAGACTAATAATCAATGGAAACACTGAGTGACTGGCTTTGTAGTTGGGAGAATAAGGTTTCCTAATATGCAACCCTTGCCCCCAGATACCATTTTAAACTCTTGACATTTAAATTGGAAGTTCATAAGCTAAGCTTTGCCATTTTTCCATATGTTGACATTTGATTTTGCATAGGATGGATTTATATTACATTGCATATTTACACGGACAGCCCAATTTGTAACTTGACCTAAAGTAAGCCCTCACTCACTTTTACTTCTTTATTGCATTGTTGTTTTCTACCACCCCCTCCCACCCACCGCTCGCCGCTTTCTGCTTTTCAGCTTTTTGAGGGGATACCCCTTTCTGCTGAGAACAACCTGCACATCTGCCTTTCTCAACTAGGCAAGAATGATGCCTCCCCACCTGAAACCTTCTGGGATTCCCCAAATCAAGGCTTTGGGCTATGTAGAACACATGCATGTGCAGCGGAGCATCATTGGGTGGCCGGCTCCTAAGACCCAGAAGAGACAGCTGAAATGGAGTGGTGATATCAGCAAAGATAATGATGATGGTGCAGTACCCAAAGTGCAGTGTCTTTTGGTGGATTACAGCCAGCAGGACAGCACTGGAATTGGTGATTATGTTATTTCAGATTTACCCAGCAAAGTTAACCCAGGGGGAAAGAGGGAAAGGACGGCTGGGAGTTCCTCTTTAAAAGTGTACGTATAGCCAAAAGCGTCTTTATAGTTTTGCATAAAATAGTAAATTATTAACACCCATCAGGTTTTTTTTTGTTTTCTTTTTTTAATTTTGCTGTTCACTGTACACCGCTAGGGAGATTTCCATTTGCTTCCTGACCTGAAGACACAAGAAGTGAGTGGTAAGATAGTGTCTAAAGTGAGATTTAAGCCTCTCTTAAAACATTGGTCACGAAGCAGGTGTTCACACTGGAAGATTTCCCATCATCTTATTGCGTTGACCACTGTAACATTTTGGATTTCCCACTACTGTTTGTTGTGGTGATGATGGTTATAGTTTTGGGTATAGATACATTTTAGGTTAGAAAAGTTCTGCGTTGCCCCATTGCCACCAAACAATGTTGCAAACGTCCCTCCAGCTGTCATTTTTCAGTGGAGTCTGATTGGCGGTCATGGGCAACAAAGAACTGAACTGGTAGTTAAAAAGCCCTCCAAAAAAGACACAAGCAGCAATAAAAAAAAAAACAAACATTTTTTTTCAGTGTGGAAAAATAAGAACCTCTGTCAGGTTTATTCTAATATCTATTGTATGTTCCACTCAATGACATTCCCTCACACTTGTCCTGATGATGACAAACTGTGTGCCACTACGACAGTAGGTGAGAAGTGATCTTCTTCGTGGGGACACAGACAGCAGCATTAACCTGACCTAGGTTCTAACTCCATCCCAATCCATCTAAAGTATGTAGAGTTGAGCTTTAAAGTGTTACTAAACGCACAACAGTAAAATCAGTCTGTAAATGCAGTAAAGCATGCTTGTTATACTCACAGAGGAACCTAAGGAGTTAATCCTCCGCATTATGTAAAAAGGCTGTTTGATCCTGACTTCTCTGATCCTCCCCTCCTTCCACAGTGCCCAATCCATCTCCTGATAAGACAGAGCCTTTGGAGTCACTCTGCACATGCTCAGTTTGGTGTGTATTGCTAGAGTTTTTTTTTTTCTTGGAAGGGTGCATGTGATCAGCACAGGGCCAATCAGCACTTTCCAGCAGAGTGTCAGAGGCCCTGAAGCCTTATAGGGCAGTCAGAGGAGAATGGACTCCCCCTACAAGCTTTAACCAGACACTGATAGAAATGACACAACTGCTATATACTGCCGATGAGAAAAGGTATTTAGCAGTTTATATTTACTAAAATAATAGCATGTCCATGTTCTGTGTACTGTGGGAGATTAGAAATGCAGGGTCCTGGGTTTAGTAACACTTTAAGCATAGTGGATCCAAGGGGATCCAGCACTGTCCAGCTTGTAGTGCTGGTCATACTGTAGATATGAGACAATCATTTTGCACTGCAGCCACAGTCTTTCCGCTACCATTTCCACCTCCATAGTATAACTATTTCATTCTGAATATGCATATTTGTGAGCAAATACAGCCAGAAAAAAGACATATTTGCAATGCTGTCTGCAGTTTCAACAGTCATCTGAAGTCTATGGCCCCTTTAAAGATAAAATTCAAAAAGAACAAGGATACTGATCAGATTTACATGCAACTATTGTCCTTATAATATATACATACATTAAAAAGGCTCTAAAATCATCATATATTCTTTTAGTCTATATGTTCCTTTTAAAATCCAGGTACAGTATCAGTACGTTACTCTTGTTTTAAAGTATTTTCTGGTTGCTATAACCTCTCTTTAATAATATATTGTTAAAGAAAAGGCAGCAGCACCCCCGGAAAAACGTAAGAAATGTTACAAAATTGTTCCATTTACCAGCTTATTGCTGTGTCATCATTAAGTTCTTTGCTAAGTCTTCCCCGTTTACAATGACACAATTGTTTGAAGCCTCCGGCAACTGAACCATCCTTAAGACCAACTTATGAATTCCAAGAGTTTCCGCATAGCTTTGTCCTTCACAATGACCTTATGCACCCTGAGT
This sequence comes from Aquarana catesbeiana, assembly GCF_042186555.1. Classification (NCBI taxonomy): domain Eukaryota; kingdom Metazoa; phylum Chordata; class Amphibia; order Anura; family Ranidae; genus Aquarana; species Aquarana catesbeiana. The sequence continues at coordinate 66,294,375 of NC_133327.1, forward strand.
GACACCATGACAGATGGATCTTTATGGATATCCTCAGTCCCACTGTTCCTTCCCATTGTATGTCCTGACTGTGACAAAATCTTACTTGCCTAGTAATGTCCTCAAATGACCCAAGGAGAAGGAAATAGTCTGACCTCCAAGAAAAAAATAGGCTCCACAGATATAGAAACAGAGGGTTTTAATGTAGCAGAAACATTTCTGAGAACTACAGACCTCCAGCAAAGTTAATGAAAACTTATATACAAGAAAAAAAAAATTGGTCTGCCCCATCTTTTTAATAGTTTCTTGTTGCAGATATGAAGACCTCCTTGTGAAATAAGGATGGCCAAAAGTCCTAGTTGCCCCTAGGCCCTAGTCAGAAATTGGTCAATCAATGCAAGATATGGTCAACTTGGGAGTGTACACACAATGGGAATATCGGACAATTATTTTCCATTTTTTTGTTGTTTTTGCAGGCTAGTCTCAAATCCAATAGGTTACTAGACTTACAAAAATTCTCTTAAGACAGAATATAAATTCCCGAGGTGATGTAATGTATTGTAATGTATTTTTTAATTTCCGAGCATGCCCGGCCTTGGTCACTGTTCTGTTATCATACGAGAAAATTTCCATGCGTGAGCCCTTTGGATAATTTCACATGAACTGTTGTGATCTGTTCTTGAAAGATGTGTACTAATGATCAGACGGTCTGATGATTGCTCGGAAAGCTGTATTTTTGTCAGATAATGCACCACTTCACCTAGATATTGTTGCAATTACAAATGTTTAGGCATTCTCATGTTTATTTCTTTTGTTTGTATTGGCATGACATACAAAAGTGGAGAAACAAAAAGCCAAATCTGACACATTCCATGCAAAACTATAAAAATGGACTGGACAAAATTATTGGCATCCTCAATGTAATACTGTATTTGGTAGCACCCCACCTTGGAAGAAATAACAGAAATCAATGGCTTCCTGTAACTATCTATGAGTTTCTTACACCTTTCTATTGGATGTAGACCACTCTTCTTTCATCAACTGCTTCAGGTCTTTAAGACTGGAAGGGTTCTGAGATCTCTCCGCAAGTGCTTTATGGGATTAAGATCTGGACTCATTGCTGGCCAGTTCAGTACTCTCCAGGGCTTTGTCTTAAACCATTTCTGGGTGTTTTTTGACAAGTGCTTTGGGTCATTGTCCTGCTGTAAGACCCATTAACCCCAGAATTCTTTGGTAGTCTTCAGATTTCATAATGCCATGCAGACGGTCAAGACATCCAGTGCCTGAAGCAGCAAAGCAACCCCAAAACATCAGTGAACCTCCACCATGTTTGACTGTAGGGACTGTAGGCTTTTCTTTTCTTGTATTCTGTTCTTTAAAGGCCTCGTTTCTTTTTGTGAAAACAGTAGAATGATGGGCTTTACCAAAAAGCTGTAATTTTGGTTCATCTGTCCACAGCACATTCTCCCAAAAGGATCTTTACATCCTCAGGTAAGTTTTGGTAAACTCTTTGATCGTCTTTTCGCTTTCATCCAGGGAGATTAGCTACAGTGCCGTGGGCTGTAAACTTCTTGACAATGTTGTGCACAGTGGACACAGGAACATTAAGATCTCTGGAGATGGAAATATAACCTTGAGATTGAGGATTTGAGAACAAAAATTGTGGAAAAGCATTGACAGACAATTCTTTACTTCTATTTCTCCTCTCCATGCTCCGTGTGGCACAGAGAGGCACAAAACAAAGGTTGAGTCAATTTTTCAGCACCTGTTATTTGATACAGGTAAGTTTAATTACAAATTACAGGAGCATCACAAACTTGGAATTCAATTATTTCTTACAATTTTGCGATGGTGTCAAAAATTTTGTCCAGTCCATTTTTGGAGTTTTGAATGGAATTCATCAGATTTGGCTTTTTGTTTCTCCTTTTTTTTGTGTCATACCAATACAAACAAAAGAAATAAACATGAGAATGCCTAAACATTTGTAATTGCAGCAATTTTCTGGGCAAAGTGGTGCATTATCTGAAGGAAATGCAGGGGTGCCAATATTTTAGGCCATGACTGCATATACACACACAACCCTTAGTTTGCTTTTAGCAGTTCACCTGGAATGCCAGCAGATGCATGTACAAATATTTCCCAAAAACGTCTTTGCAGCCGTATGGCTCAAGCCAACCCACAAGCTGAGTTATGCCCCGTACACACGGTCGGACATTGATCGGACATTCCGACAACAAAATCCTAGGATTTTTTCCGACGGATGTTGGCTCAAACTTGTCTTGCATACACACGGTCACACAAAGTTGTCGGAAAATCCAATCATTCTGAACACGGTGACGTAAAACACGTACGTCGGGACTATAAACAGGGCAGTAGCCAATAGCTTTCATCTCTTTATTTATTCTGAGCATGCGTGGCACTTTGTGTGTCGGATTTGTGTACACACGATCGGAATTTCCGACAACGGATTTTGTTGTCGGAAAATTTTATAGCAAGCTCCCAAACTTTGTGTGTCGGAAAATCCGATGGAAAATGTGTGATGGAGCCCACACACGGTCGGAATTTCCAACAACAAGGTCCTATCACACATTTTCCGTCGGAAAATCCGACCGTGTGTACGGGGCATAAGTCTGCCCAGGACTGGTGCTACATTATAGTAGTGTTGCAGCTAAAAATTCATGTCCCCCAAAAGGCAACCAAAATTCCTAAATTTAAATGTATTTACCCTTTCAGGGGACTCTGATTTTTCACTGTCCAGTCTCTATAAGTTATATGTACTCTATATCCAATCACTAATATCTCACACAAGCTTTAATGTCTTTTCAAAAGCCATTTTCGTTTTTGTTTTAAATATTTATAAAATTAATACCATGTAATCCTGCCATAAAAAGGTCCTTGTTTCTCCAGCAGCACCAAGATGTAATGAAATGCTCAAATAATGAAGAAAGGTGAAAGTAGTATGTTCTAAAATAGGGGTGCTCAACCTGTGGCCCTTGGAGCCCTTTGAGGTGGCCCTGCGGGTTTGGCACACTTTCTGAAATTGTACCAAATCTTCTGAATGCAATTGTTTTAGTGCGCTTTTAGAAAGTGCGCTACACCCACAAGACATATTAGAAGTCTATGGCTCAGTATACATAACCTGCAGGAAAGTCCCAAGTGCACTGTGCTGCCCCGGCAGTGTGGGTAAACCGCAGTGCATTAGTGTGAAAGCAGCCTTATAGGAGGCTCAGGAAAGTAAGTGCTCGTTTGCATTTGTGGTTTGGGGGTAGTAAAATCCTATAATTAAGACGTGTTTTTTCCACACCCTCCCAACCACTAGCGTCAGAGGTCGCAATGGAGACCCCGCCCCATGCTCCAGAGGGCCCATGCAGCCTCCTTATCACATTCTGTTTTACACTTGGACAGGAGGAATGCCAGGGCTGGCATATACAGGAACCGATCCTCTCTATTTTCCTCCTGAAACTGCTGAAAGCTGACTTCTCCTCCTCTCCCTCCCCTAATCATTCAGCAGCTGCAGGAGGAAAATGTAATTTTTCTATTTTTAATAGCATAACGAGCAAATTCTCAACCATTTAATTTCATTGTGGCCAGCGAACAGTTACCAAATCACTTAAAGTGGATGTAAACCCTCACATATACCCAGTGAAGTGAACAGCCTCAGATGATACAGAGATGAAACAAATCCTCCTACATAAGTTTTACATGAATATTTGCGGTTTTCAGCTTTATATATTGTTTAGAAAGTGCACTTCTTGTTAGAATTTCCTCTTCCTGATTCACCTGTGGGTGTGGATTCTTGGTATACAATGTGAGACAGCTGATTGGCGGAAAGCCACCCCCCTCCCCTCCTCATAGGCAGAGACTTGCAGAGCTGTGCTGTAAAAAGACCAGCTCTCTGCTAATCTATTTACAGCACCCACCCTGACACAAAATTCAGCCTGGTTTTATCACAGTTGACGGAGAACTTGTCAGAAGTTATATGCTGATTACAGAAGAATGGAGCAGGAGAAAGCTACGGGACTTAGGGATTTGAAGAGATAAGAAAACACTACAAATATATGTGCCCAGCTCAAATTTCATGAATTGGGTTTACATCCACTTTAAATGGCCCTCGCTCATTAAAAGATTGAGCACCCCTGTTCTAAAAAGAAAAACAAAAAAATCACATGGCAACAGTTTATAAAACACATTACGTTTGCAAATGAAATGTAATCCAGTTAGAATATATATCTACTTTAACCACTTTAAGACCAGTCACCATAGTTGTACTGCGGCAGGTTGGCTCTCCTGGGCGAACCGCTGCCATTGAATGTCAGCTCGGGCGGGCGCGCACCGCCGCCATGCATTTGCACCCGCAGCATGCAGCGGGAGCGTGCCTGTGGGTCAGGCGGACTCGATATCCGCCGGCGACCTGCGATCGCCTAGTACAGAGGCAGAATGGGGATCTGCCTTTGTAAACAAGGCGGATCCCCATTCTGACAGATGTCATGACAGAAATCCTCTGTTCTCAGTCATCGTGAACAGTGATCTCTGTCATGTCCAAGGCAGCCCATCCCCGCTATAGTTAGAACATACCTAGGAAACACAGTTAACCCCTTGATCGCCGCCTAGTGTTAACCCCTTCCCTGCCAGTGTCATTTTTACATTGATCAGTGCGTTTTTATAGCACTGATGAATGTAATAATGTCACTGGTCCCCAAAAAGTGTCATTTGGGGTCAGATTTCTCCGGCACAGTCCTGCTAAAAATCGAAGATAGCCGCTATTACTAGTAAAAAAGATAAAAATAAACAAAAGTCTCTAAATCTATCCCATAGTTTGTAGACGCAATAACTTTTGCACAAACCAATCAATATACGCCCATTGCGATTTTTTTTTACCAAAAAATATGTAGAAGAATATATATCGGCCTAAACTAATAAAGAAATTTGTTTCTTTTTACAATTTTTTGGGGAATATTTATTATAGCAAAAAGTAAAAAATATTGTTTTTTTTTCAAAATTGACGCTCTTTTTTTTCTATAGCGGTCATTAAGGGGGCAAATCCTTCTGGTCCTTAACTAGGTAACTGATACATGAGCAGGTTTGAAGTGGGCATACACAATATGCACAGTGAACCACCCTGACACAGCCCCTGTTTGGCTGCTTTCTCCTTTCTTTGCCTTAGTTGAGAGATGCCAAAGCAATTTGATACTCTCAGCACTGTAAAGACAGGAAAAAGAAAAGGACATTTGGTAGCATAGGAGTGATCTATTGTAGCCCTCATTTTTTACCCCACCACAGTTATTTTTAAAGCATAGCTCCATTTTTTTTTTTTATACAGATTCTCAATAAGAAAAAATCCGAGAACCTACCAAAAAGATAGACAGTGGCAATGTACAATAAGATGGATTTTTTATTAAAATTTTGGATGGTGTGCAGAGGGATTAGAACCCTTGTCAGTTTTGATTGTGGTCTGTGTCACCATTAGGAGTTTCACCCTCTCAATTTGTCCTGTTTACCATTATCATTGAAAGTGGCAGGAAAGGAAAATTCCAAATTTTGGGTTGTCCCCAGAAAAAGAATATAGGGGAAATCTTCCAATGGGGACACTAGTTCTGGTGACCTGAGAGTCCCCGAGAAATTCCCTTAATTAACAGGGATTTCCTCCCATTTCCTGTTTGGCTAAGGGACAGGAAGTAAAGGGAAATCCCTGCAATGGGAAACCGATGGCAAAAAAAAAAAAAAAAATCTGATGGAATTATAACCCTTTATTACTCTAATTCCAATATGAAAAAAAAAAGTTTTGCCTATAGTTCTACATTAAAGAGGAGCTGATTTCTCCATTTGGCACAAGATGAGGTCCAGGATAGTTGAATGGAGCTTCTGTAGTCTCCAGATGCAACTTCAAGCCTTCAATGCACCTTTAAAGCTGAACTCCATCTTTTGATATACTTTACAAAGCTTTTTTGGGCCAGCTTGGCTGCGGCTACATACAGCGCAGAACACAGTAGAATCTATCACAGCAGCGCTCAGCCATTCAGAGAAAGTGATGTATTCTATCAATATAAAGTTTCCTCTGATTAGCTTAATCAGAGAGGCAGGCTGGTGATATCACAACCTCTGAAGCAGCCAGAGGAAGCTTTGTATTCATTGATAGAATACATATCTTACTCTGAATGGCTGAGCTGTGATAGACTCTACTATGTCCCGGGTATGAGACAGGAAGTCTCAGCCCAAACCGGAACGCAGTGCTGTATGTAGCCTCAGCCACATACAGATTATACTGCACATCAAGCGGCCTCACGTGTTAGGGAGGGCATAGTTCTTTTGGGCCAAGCTGGCCCAAACAAACTATGTAAAACAGGGGTAGGCAACCTCGGCACTCCAGCTGTGGTGAAACTACAAATCCCATCCTGCCTCTGCCTTTAGGAGTCCTGCCCTTTGATTGGTCTTGCAATGTCTCATGGGACTTGTAGTTTCACCACAGCTGGATGGCTGAGGTTGCCTACATCTGTTGTAAAATATATCAAAAGATGGAGTTCTGCTTTAAAAAAAAACAAACAAACTGTATTTAAACTCTCCTACTAATTTCTATGCACATCTCCAAAAAAGGTAAAATCTCACAGAAGTCTGATTTTCAACAAAATGTCTGAGAAAAAAAAAACACCCCAGCTTGGCTCATCTCTAAAGTTCAGTAAAGATGGATGTTATTGGCACTTGGTAGTGGGAAAATGTACTCCTTTCTACTTTTCTATACGAGTCAGTAGATTTTATTATTCTAAATACATTTTGCAAAGCTCTGCAACACTTTGTGAGATTATGATATTTTTACTTGCTCTAACTGCTATGTGATCCATGGCAGCAATAAAAAGACAAGTATTTCCAGACAGAAAAAAAAGATTGTTTTTCCACTGTGGTTTTCAGAAGGTAATTAGGAGGAGGGAATCTGAGATTTAGAGCCTCTACTATATACAGGATCTGCACTATTCAAGGAATGAACAGTAAGATGGTGGTGAAACTATTCATTTTTGGAACAGAAATACAGCATTGTACTTTGAGAGTACCTATCAGTGTAACAGAATAATACCGGTGCCAAAACAAGTTTCACTTTGGTGGCTTTAATCACAACTGTCCCCTATTTTCCAGGGAAGAATTTAGACTCCTCATGGGCAGTGCTTATAAAAAGTGGTGTGATCTTAGGTTACTGGACAGATTAAAAAGAACCAATCACCAATGAGTTAATTAAATCAATATTTAGAATCAGATCCAAAATATGTAGAGCAATTCATGTTGGCAAGTTTTGCAGAGAATAAAATACTGTAAGTAGACTGCTTAGGTTATATTTGCTTGAATTAAAAAGATTTACTTTTTATTTAGAGAGTATTTTTTTTATTATGCGGGGGGGGGGGGGGAATTTGTAAGGTACCCAACTTTTTTTTTTGTGTTTTTTTGTGGACTCACTTGAATTTTTTACATTTTTTTCACTGTATGTTATAAAAAAACAAAAAAAACCGTAACATAAAGCGAACCAAGGGGCCTTTTTTGCCACAAGAACAGGTCCAGAATTGTTGAAAGGATGCTCCTTACCCATTTTGGAGCCATTTAGAGCCCCTATTCAACCTTAAGGGTCATCTCATGGATTTCTACTTTCTTTTTTAAGCTTGTGCTTTTTTGGTTGGGAGGTGGATTTAAAGGTAGTTCAATTTAGTTAATTTAGTGTTCCTTTAGTGGTTTTGTTTTCGTTTTTCCGTGTGCATTTTGTACTATCACTTTTAATTTATTATTTTACTTTTTTTTTACTCTATGTTTTTAGCTTTCTGTGAAAAAAGTAAAATAAAGTAAATGTCTGTTTATTGGCACAAGAATGGGTCAAGGATAGTTGAAAGGAGCCACCTTGCCCCTTTAGGAGCTATGTAAAACCTCAAAATTATAGCTCATGCCAAAGCAATATAAAACCAAAAAATTTGCAGTACATATCTCCCGTACATTAACATTTTCTGGGTTTCTGCAAGTACAGAAAAATACTTGCAGTTCTGCCCCAAATGCATTCAGCTCTTAAAGTGATTGTAAAGGCAGACATTTTTTTTGTTCCTTATTGTATCCTATGCAGCAAGGTAAAAAAAAAAAAAAAAAAAAACCTGCATGCTGCTCCCCGCAGCCCCCTCCTAAATATATACAGTACCTGAGCCTGATCTCGTTCCAGCAATGTGCACGAGAGCAAAGGCTCTTATTCCTCATTGGCTCCCGCTGCTGTCAGTCAATTCCTGTGAGCAGACAGCAGGTGCCAAGCCAAGCTGCGCCATGTGTGTCTACTGACACACACAGCCCAGCTCAGAAGTAAGCCCGCTGCTGCCTGGTCTTCCTGTGAAAAGAGAAAGGCGGGGAGAAGAACTGCAGCTGGGCACAACACCAGACAGATATGGGACTTAAGTAAGTGTTGGGGGAGGGTCAAAGGAAGTGGCAAAAAACGTTTTACCTTAATGCAAGGAATGCATTAGGATAAAAATGTTTTATCTTGAGAACCACTTTAATGGTCCCCAAGTTATGATTAAAGTGGTTGTAAAGGCTAAAGGTTTTTTACCTTCATACATTCTTCTGTCTGCTGCTGAGCCCTCCCCAATATTCACTTGAGTCCCCTCTTGATCCAGCGATGTGCATGGGAGTCTCGGCTGTCCTGGGTCTCTCTCTCCTCATTGGCTGAGACACAGCAGCAAGAGCCATTGGCTCCCACTGCTGGCAAGCCAGTGAGCCAATGAGGAGAGAGTGGGGGCAGGGCTGAGCCGAAGCTCTATGCATAGAGCAGTGCCCCCATGACAAGTGGCTTGCTATTGGGGGGCACTGGTCAAAGGGGAGGAGCCAGGAGTGCCGCCGGGGAACCCGAGAAGAAAAAGATCAGAGCTGCTCCGTGCAAAACCATTGCGCAGAGCAGGTAAGTATGACCTGTTTGGGGGTCTTTTGTGTTTTGTTTTTTTAAACAAACTTTTAATATACTTTAAACTTTCTTAAATCCTCAGCTGAGAATGTAACAGAGGAAACAGAATCACTTTATGGAAGGCCTATTAAAAAAAAAAAAAAAAAAAGACTGCGTTCTTCTTAAATCCTCAGCAGAGGACGTCCCAAATGAAACAGACACCTCACTTCATGGAAGGCTTATTAAACTGTCCTTGGTTTTCATAAGTGAAAGCTTGCGATAGATTTTTCTCCTGCTCGCTTGTTAATGCACATTACTGCTGACTCAATGGCTTGCTTTAAAAGAGCCAACACAAGCTGCTGGCTTTGGAGCGCTGCCACTGTCAGTTTGATGTCCACATCGCGTTGGCAGGGCTTTGCCTATTGTGAGGGGTTTGCAGGGCACAGGAGGATAAAATGGATTATCACAATAAAACTGTCAACTGTTCTGAGCGCAAATACCCACACAACTCAAGTTCCGTAAATCCGATTGGAAAAACAAAACAAATTAAGGGTGTAGCAGGAGGATAAAACAATTCATTTTCACATATGCATGGAGCCGGGGGCCAGTTTACAAGGGACAACAGCAAGCTGCTGAATGACAGAAGGTTTTGGATAGGAATTATGAGCAGAGAGGAACTGGCAAATTTAGTCAACACATGGCAAAATTACAGTTCTATGACATTTTAACTGTTTCGTCCCCAGCGATCCATATAGTACTATATACCTACCTATATACACAAATGTATTTTCAGTAAACTGCATTATTCTATTTATTGCCTGCTTCCATTTTTGTCATTTCTTTATAAAGTGCGGACAAAGTGCACACAGATCCACTCTATCAGCCTTTCCCCTCTGATGTAGTTTATTATGAGATTCCCCCTCCACAGATAATTGGGTCAAAGTTAGGTAAGTTCCTGGGAAGTCTCAAGTTGTGTAAAGCAAATAGAATACCTGGAAGAAACTTACACAATCATAGAACACCACATTATTTCATACAGGTTGGGTTCTTGTCTCAGGAAGTTCATGCCAGTATAGAAAACTGAGCTTCTTCACGAGCATCCTTCTCATCTGATACCGACCCCAGCTTAGAACCTGAACTCGCAGCTGCTACTGATTGTGTACCTGATCTGCCAGTTGCTGACCCAGCATGCCCAACCTTGAACCAGACCTGAGCACCTATATATCTCTTCTGCTTACCTGTCTGCAGCTCCACTCACTATTCAACTGCCTGCTCAGCAGTCTGCAGATCTTGAATTTGGCCATCGCATTTACTGCTACAGTGACTGATCTCCTGCCTGTCATCCTCCAGGGCAATTCCACACATCACAGACCTGACCAGTGGATCCCGTTTACTTGAACCAGCATCCAGAAGACCAGCGAGGCGCCTATGCTACTCCATGCTCTTGCACTACCTGTCCACTATATCAGGGGTCCTGGGCTGGAGGCCATCCTTGTTTTTTCAGGCTCCCTTTCTAGGTACACAGCACCTTGCTGGGAAATGGACCACGAACAGCAGCATTTATTTGAATCAGTTAAGCTCCATACACACTATTAGATTGTCTGCAGATTTTTGTCTTCAGATTTACCAAAACCATATAATATGGAGATCAAACCTTATGAGCTTCAATTTGTATGCAATCAGGCAGGCCCTTGCACTAATGGTTTTGGTAAATCTGATGAGAAAAATCTGCAGAAAATCTACTAGTGTGTATGGGGCTTAAGACTTCAGGCCATTCACAGTTGGGCATTGAGGTGGCCTGTGGTAAAAATGACCAATTTACGACACAATACTTGTCGTAGGATGCAGCCCTCTATTTAGGATTCCCCATTTTTAATGATTGGTAGGGATGGGCGAACGGTTTGGTGATTTAATGCTTAAAGTGAATTAAAAATGAAATATTCCTTTAAATATCGTGCCGGGGGGGGGGTGTCTATAGTGTGGCTGTAAAGTGGCACATTTTTCCTGTGTTTAGAACAGTACCACAGCAAAATGACATTTCTAAAGGAAAAATTGTCAATTAAAACTGATCGCGGCTATAATGAATTGTCGGGTCTCGGCAATATAGATAAAACTCATTGAAAAAAAAGAGCATGGGATCCCCCCCAGTCCATTACCAGGCCCTTTGGGTCTGGTATGAATATTAAGGGGAACCCCCGAACCAAAATTAAAAAAAAAAAAATTGCGTGGGGTCCCCCTAAAATCCATACCAGGCTTTTCGGGTCTGATATGGAAATTAAGGGGAACCCTGTACCAATTTTTTTTAAAAATGGCGTAGGGGTCCCCCCAAAATCCATACCAGACCTACATTTTAAGGGGACCCCTGCGCCAAAAATGTTTTTTAAATGGCGTAGGGGCCCCCCCCTCAAAATCCATACCAGATCCTTACTCGAGCACGCAACCTGGCAGGCCGCAGGAAAAGAGGGGGGGCTAGAGAGTGGCCCCCCTCCTGAACTGTACTAGGCCACATGCCCTCAACATGGGGAGGGTGGTTTGGGGTAGCCCCCAAAGCACCTTGTCCCTATGTTGATGGGGACAAGGGCCTCATCCCCACAACCCTTGCCCGGTGGTTGTGGGGGTCTGCGGGCGGGAGGCTTATCGTAATCTGGAAGCCTTCAAGGGGACCCTCAGATCCCGAACTCCCCCCCGTGTGAAATGGTAATGGGTACATTGTACCCCTACCATTTCACAAAAAAGTGTCAAAATGTTAAAAAACAAAAAAAAAAAACAAAAAACAAACAAGACACAGCTTGGGACAAGTCTATTATTAAAAAATAAAAAATAAAGTCCATTCATCTTCTTATATTGCTCCGCAGACGGACCGAAAAAAGAAAACCCGCCACCGATCCGCCTCCATGAGAGGTTCCCGCCGTGTGACGCTTCAGCGCCTTCGACAGTTTTTATGCGGGAACTGGCTGAACAATCTGTCTCTAGAGGGCACCACATACTGTATCACATGAAACACAGTTCAGTAAGGGTGTCATTAATCATGAATGGCAACCCAATGCACCATAACATGCTTGCACTGTAGATCACCTCAATGCACAAACCAACCACGCGGCAGCACAGAGAATTAGCGGTCTCCACTTCTGCCTTGCAGCACCAAGGTCCCCAGTTCGAATCCCCATTGACCTGACCAGAAGTCTTATTTTTCAATGTGATGTAACAGACCAAGCTGTACAGCAAATGTGTCAGAGGGTTGAGAGACCATAAGACAATACTCGTTTGGTTGCTGAACATTGACTGTTTATTGAAAACACAGGTAATACTCTGGACAATCCCCCCCCCCTTTGCATTCCGGGCGGGGTAGACTCTCCAATTAGCAGTGAGAGTTGTTGGAGGAATTCGCCCCCACCAATCTCACAGCTAATCTACATACACATGCCATAATATCCAAAGCAGACAGACACAATAGAACATTGGAATACAGCCACACTCCAAATGACCCAACAAAGAGTACACAACAAAATGAGACAATAAACTATTGGGTGAAAGACCCAGGCTTTCCAATAATCTCATTAATCAGCATTTCTTTCACATACATCGGTCCAAGCTGGCAGAGACAATCATGGCCTCCTTAATAATGTCCTTTTTCATTACATAACAGAATATCTTCCTAAATGCTTGTAGCTCCCTCAAATGCCAGAAGTCCATAGTCGGTAGGCAAGAGGCTAGCATTCAGTCCCCTCCAAAAGCCTCTGTCCCAGGTCAGACTATCACAATCCACATGTACAAAATATTGTCAGAACATCTTTTTTTCCACTTGAGAAACATTGCTCAGCTGCCTCCTATGATATCATACACTGTAGCTGAAAAGCTAATCCATACATTTATGTTCTTCCGACTACAATATGTAGTAAAAGTCTGCAGCCAGAATCCTGACTAGGTCTGGTACAAGTGATCATATGACCCCTATCCTGGAGTCTTGCACTGGCTACCCTTCAGGTTTCGCATAGACTTTAAGATCTTCTTGCTCACCTATAAGGCTCTTCATGGCTTGACACCCCATTACCTCTCTGAACTTTTATCAACGTACTCCCTCCCTCGTAACCTTCGCTCCTCCAGTTCTGGTCCTCTGTGTGTCCCCCCTACTCACCTACACTCAAATGGGAAACGGAGCCTTTTGCCGCTATGCCCCAAAACTCTGGAATTCACTTCCAAAGAACATCAGAGAGTCATCTTCTCTAGACTCATTCAAATCAAATCTAAAAACTTTTTTCTTTAGACAAGCTTTCACATAATTGTCCCTTTTTCCTTTGTTTTATCCGGTGTATTTCTTGTGTTTTCTTTGTAAAGCACTTTGAGAAGCTACCTTTAAAGACGCCATATAAAATAAAGTTTATTAGTATGATTATTATTATTACTACTCCTCCATCCAGAGTGGAGACACCCCAATGCCCCGTACACACGGTCGGAATTTGTTCGGACATTCCGACAACAAAATCCATGGATTTTTTTCTGACGGATGTTGGCTCAAACTTGTCTTGCATACACACGGTCACACAAAGTTGTCGGAAAATCCGATCGTTCTGAACGTGGTGACATAAAACACGCACGTCGGGACTATAAACGGGGCAGTAGCCAATAGCTTTCGTCTCTTAATTTACTCTGAGCATGCGTGGCACTTTGTGCGTCGGATTTGTGTACACACGATCGGAATTTCCGACAACGGATTTTGTTGTCGGAAAATTTTATAGCAAGCTCTCAAACTTTGTGTGTAGGAAATGTCGATGGAAAATGTGTGATGGAGCCTACACACGGTCGGAATTTCCGACAACAAGGTCCTATCACACATTTTCCGTCGGAAAATCCAACCGTGTGTACGGGGCATAAAACAGAAGTGTGTTACTGGCCAGATAACCAGGTGGAAAAAAAAAAAATGTCTTAAAAATAAAACAAATGCAGCCATTACAATTAAGATTGGTAAGCTGCAATATATTACATTTTTGGGTTTAATACCGCTTTTTAAAGCAGAACTTTAAACAAAAAAAAGTTCATATTACGGTGCTGTACATGGGATTACCAAGTGTTATTTTAATGAAAACTGCAGATTTAAAAAGTCTACTTTTAAAAGTTTTCAGTTGAAGGTGTTATAGTTTATACTGTAGAAGATTTTAGAGATCTACTTTATTGAAATAATTATTGAAATAATAATCTTTTTATTTTGCTTTGCCCATCCATTCTTTACACTAATAAGGATACACCTTTGTCTTGCCTGTATTCGATCTTTCCTGAACGTGTAGATAAGAGTTAATGTAGAGGGAACCTGTGGGAAATGGAAGTCCCCTACTGTCTCTAGGTCACGTCATCTGCCATTGCTGATTCTCTGAGCTTGGAGCACACGGTCTCATTTGCATGAACAAACACGGAGCATTATATAAGTAATCATTCAGTGGAATACAAAAATTCCTTTGAACCAAAGACCCTAACAGGCGCACACAGTGTTCTACCCGCAGGGAGATACAAAACAGCATAAAACGTGTTTTCCTTAAAGCTAAACTCCAGGCAATTAGCTAAATACACATCTAAGAGAGCAATTTTACCTGGTTAAGGATTTATACTTCTTTCTATCCAGTTCTGTTATTTACACAGCTCTGTCCAACAGGGAGGGGACCTGATGTTTCTCAGTTGCAGTTTAATTTTAACTTACAGCTCTACTCCCTACCTCCACCATATGACTGGAGATTAGCGGATTAGCTCATTTCTATGTCAACTCTGTTCTCTTCTTCTATCAGCATGCTGCTGGCAGTGCAACACACTTGACTGGCTCCTTGTGCTGCCTCTCCCTCGCCCCTCTGAGCTCTGCTGTACAGGCTATACAGGAACAGCAATTGGCTGATAAAAGTAAAAAGCCGATACTTGGGCTACTCCTGTTTAACTGCTTGCGGACCGCCCGCCGTAGATATTCTGCGGCAGGGCGGCTGCTCTGCTACGGATCACGTACCTAGTACGTGATCTGCGCGCAGGGGTAGAGAGTACTCCCCCCCCCCCCCCTGGCTGTGCAGCGATTGGCTGCAGCACCAACCAATTAGCGGCTGCTGGCCGCTGATTGGTCGTCGGCACCCGAGGATTGGCTACGGACATTACCAAAGAGAGCCCTGTGTAGGTAAACAAACACAGGGTTCTCTTCTCACAGCAGTAATGTGCTGGTCTTCCTGCAAAGCAGGGCGTAAAAAACAGCACATTGCTTAGTAAAAACAGCACACAGTATACAGGAACACATCTTGGCCACACATTAAACTCCTTGATTGCTCTAGATGTAACCCCTTCCCTGCCAGTCATTAGTACAGTGACAGTGCATATGTTTAGCACTGATCACTGTATTGGTGTCACTGGTTCCCCAAAAAAAGTGTCAGTTAGGTGTCTAATTTGTCCACCGCAATATCACAGTCCCGCTATAAAAGTCGCTGATCGGCGCCATTTAGTAAGAAATAAATAAAAATGTCATAAATCTATCCCATAGTTTGTAGACGCTCTACCTTTTGCGAAAACCAATCAATATACACTTATTGGGATTTTTTTTTTACCAAAAATATGAAGTGGAATACATTTTTTCAAAATTGACGTTTTTTTTTTGTTTATAGCGCAAAAAATAAAAACCGCAGAGGATCAAATACCCCCAAAAGAAAGCTCTATTTGTGGGAAAAAAAAGACATACATTTTATTTGGGTGCAGTGTTGCACATCTGTGCAGGTAACCCAGTGCTGTATCGTAAAAATGACCTGGTCATGAATGGGGTGGGGGTGGGAGTAAACCTTCAGGAGCTGAAGTGGTTAAAATACACATTTAAAGTTGGACTCTAGGAATTATTTGTATTGTATACTTACTCTGGTCTAGCTTGTAAGTATGCTTGTCTCATACCTGATCAGCCACTGGCATAGCTCCCAACTTTCCTTGATTTCGAGGGACTGTCCCTGATTTGGAGCAATGTCCCTCTGTCCCTCATTCCTCCTCATTTGTCCCTCATTTTGGTCTGAGCTATATAGATTAGGGTTGTCCCGATACCACGTTTTTAAGACCGAGTACAAGTACCAATACTTTTTTCAAGTACTCACCGATACAGATTACCGATACTTTTTTTTTAATGTCACGTGACAGTGTTTTTTTGGGGGTTTTTTTAACAATTTTTTTGCAATTTTTTTTTTTTTTGTTTTTCTTTTTTTTTCTTTTTTTTAGGGAGGGAGGGAGGGGGTGGAAGGTGTCTGTTTTTTATTTTAATTCTTATTATTTTTTACAATAATTTTGTTTTATTTATTGCAATACTTTTTTTTTTTTTTTTAATCAGCCCTGTTGGGGGGCTTTGTGAGATATCAGGGGTCTTAATAGACCCCTGAAATCTCCCCTTTGAGACAGAGAAAGAGTCCAAGGATAGAGATTCCCCAGTCCCTTTCTCTGCAGCCTCAGCTGCACTGAAAATGAATGGAGAGAAGACAGCGGCTCCTCTCCATTCATAAAACGGAGACATCGTAATCACAGGAGGTTACAATGTTTCAGTTATGTGAACGGACAGAGTCAGTGATCACTGACTCTCTGTTCATACATCAAAGGAAGGAGGATGACATGGAGAGGGACAGCAGAACGAAGGGGGATACGGAGGAAAACTGGAGGGGGACAGCAGCAGAACGGCAGGGGATGCGGAGGAAGAAAGGAGGGGGACAGCAGCAGAACGGCGAGGGACGCGGAGGAAGAAAGGAGGGGGACAGCAGAACAGAGGAGGACACGAAGGAAGAAAGGAGTGGGACAGCAGAACGGAGGGGGCATGGAGGGGGACTGGAGGAGGATGCGGTGACAGTCAGCAGTGATCGTGTGTGGGGGAGTTACAAGCACCGATCACCGCTGTATAGATTTCACTAAAGCAGCTGAAAGGGGGGGGGGGGAGAAGCGTACAACTCCCCCACTCACCGATCATCGCTGACTGTACAGGTACAAGTACTCGGACAAATGCTTGGTATCGGTGCCGATACCGATATTAGTATCGGTATCGGGACAACCCTAATATAGATGTATATAAAATGCACTTTTTCTCTTTCAAAAAGTATTTTCCAGCACTAAACCTTTCATCTGATTTCTAAATTGCTGCATTTGTAAATTCTAAAAAGCCAATATAAAGGAATAGTAGTGGTAAAAAAAAAAATCACTTGTGGGTTTAACCGATCTTGTTTTTTTGTACAATTCTCCTTTGAGGGGGCGTGGCAAGGGGTGTGTCCTATGCCTGCATACTTTTGCTGATAGGTGTCCCTCATTCCCATCTCAAAAAGTTGGGAGGTGTGGCCACTGGGGAAGTTGGAAATCACTGTAGTAGTAGTTGGTGCTATTTCAGTACTTGCCAAGAGCTTTCGGGTCCTGCTCAGGTTCCATCCAGAACTGTATGGATTTATCCCTGTACGGATGTCAACCCCGGCATATGTGTTAGGCCCCTTGCGCACGATCAGGCCGTTCAGGTCCGCCTGTCCATGTTAGCCTATGGAGCGACGGATGTCAGCGGAGACATGTCCGTCCGTCCGATCCACTAAAAGCAGACGGATGGCCCTACGTTAAGATCCATCGCGATCGGATCGGGTCTGAGCCTGACAAGCCCCTCCCCGCTCAGTGTGCAGAGAGGGACCTGTCATCCGCCGGCTCAGCGGAGATTAACGGACTGATCTACCGCTGAGCCGGCGGACCAAGACGGGCTCCGTGGAAACGGAGTCCGCCTCGTGTGAATGAGGCCTTAAGATCCATACAGCCGGAGTGTTTCTTGGCCTGTCATTGATTTTGACAGGCCGACTACAAATTGTTGCACGGAACATTTATAATTCCCCAGGTGATTAAACACAACCTTCCGCATAGGGGTACAGGTCTATGCTCATGTGTGCACGAAGCCTTAAAGTCTATGTGTAGTGCGATATGGTCGGTTTTAGCTTTTTTTTTTATTTGATTACAGTTGTTGACATGCAGTAAAGGAATAGTCAGTTGGTGGGAGGGGGACACAGCTTATTTGAAGATGAGTTCTGTCAGCGGTTCTTACTGCAAAGTGATGTAGCAGCACAATCCTGGCCTTCTCCCACGGCCTACTTTCCTGAAGGGAAACAGTCTTCCAGTTTTGACAGATTTCTGACACATGCCACTTCTTTTTATGGTTCTTTTTTATTTATGTTTTTTTTTTTCTGATACTCTATTACTATCTACAAAGAGATAAATCCAAGAGGCATTTGGACTTCAACGATAATGAGCTCACTGGTTCTGGCTGTGTGGCTCATATACAATCAGGTCAATAAGAAATCAGCCCCCCCCGTCAGTTTTCTGTTTTTGCTACAACCATCATTTTACTGGCATAATTCTGCTCTGTCTGATTCCTTTGCAAGCAGTACATTTAAATGGAATCAGGGAAGCAGATGCCAGAGAGATCTTATAGAATTGCAAACATGAATCGTGGTGAAGGGGTAGCGTGTTTTTCCCCTGAAACGTATTGGATGTTGAATCAAAACGGGTTTGGACTCCTTTATGAATTTTGTCTGGTATTACTTCTGTTGGTTTAAGTATTGTTATCTACAGTTTCAAACATAGTGTAGTTTTGGCAATGGCAAGCATTATTGGAAACTAATCTGGTCACACAGAATCATTGCCCAAAGGCAGAACATGAGTAATTCTGGGGAGAAGTGTGGCCTTTAGATCCTGAATGTGGTAGTGAGATATTGAGCATTTATGGATCGCTTAGTGGTGCCATGTATGTTATGAACTAAAAGCAGGGGTGGAGCTGCCGCCAGGCGAACTAGGTAGCCGCCCAGGGTTCACTGCTGTCTAGGGGCACAGCCACGGCCACTGACTTCCCCATTAGCCTGGCCGGGGAACATGAGGGGCTGAAGACCGCCACCCTACACAGGGCTGTGGAGCCGACTGACTCTCTGCTGGCCAATCCAGAGAAAGCAGCAGCTGTGGAGGACATCCCTCACCATGTCTCAGGATGGAGGAGAAGTTCTGCTGCCCCGGTGAGTCCGCTCTGACAACCAGCACCTGGCTGTAGGCACCCGCACTGTAGGCAAGACAAACACCAACCCACAAACTCCCCCCCCCACCTGGTCGCCCACCGGGGGGGGGGGGGGGGGGTGTTGATAGTCTTACCTAGGGTGCAAAATAGTCAAGCACTGGCCCTGAATAAAAGGATACTATGACTCTGTGGCACAACAAATATTTAGGCCTTGGTAGCCTGATATAGGTTGCACTGACCATGCTTGATTGACAGGGCAAATGCTAAAGGTGGGGTTCTGTGTGTTGACAGGAGGTCAGTGCAGCAGACAATCATGGTTAGAGGATTGAGGAGACACATAGCCCCATGTCACAAAAGTATTTTTTTAGCAAATATGGAAGCACTTAGCTATGTGGTTTTTGTTGCTAGGAAAATATGAACTGCAGTCAATGAAATGTCTATCTCCGAAATGTGACCCTTAACTCAGTCACTGAGTGAATTATTTTTTTTGTAGCAATTGCAGCTAGTGACAAAATCTCCAGTTTTAGTAGTATCTAATGCAATGTATGATCACCAGTAGCAAACCGGTGATTTGTAACTGCATAGATAAGCATTGTAGCCACCTGGAACAGCAACTGTATCTAGAAATCACCTTACAAAAATAGGTAAATAGATTTGTACCTGCTACAAAGGGGCTGGTTTGATTCAGGCCCTAGAGATGGCCAAACGTGGAGCAAATTTCACCTGGTTCCTGATGTACCAGCTGAAATCTGAGTCATGGGTAGCTCTGTTGGCATACTCCCACTCAACATCCTTTAATCTGAAAATTGAAGGAGCCAGGCAGCAAGCTGTAGATCAAATAATGGCTGCAACGAATCAGATGCAGCTGCTGTTTGGGTGTTCTGACAGTCATGGGTATTGGTTGTCTATATACAATAGCCAGCAGGGGAGGTTCCTCCATCCATGCTATTTAGTGTGGATAGGAAAATCAGATTTCTTCTTCTGAAGAAGCTACATGGGAGAGAGGTAACGCGTGGCGTGTACCATTACTTGATCTGGATGCTTGGGAGCCCACCTCAAGGCATAAGTGGAGTTGCAAAGCTGCCACGCTTCCAGATTGATTTCCATTTACGGTATGTCATAAGGCGCACATACTGCTGTCACGGCAGCCATTATTTCTGGTGAGTTCGCATTTTATCTGAAGGTGATGGATATTTATTTGGACACGATTTTACACTATACCTGCATTCACAGGAGTGACTTCACCAGACTTTGTTAATTTTTTCCATTCTTTATGTTCACAAACAGATTTTTTGAACTTTATGGCATTTATTTGTTAATTAAATTCACTATTACTGTGATTTAATCATCACGTATTTATTTGTTGGCTCTGCACTTGATATACAAGTTTGATTAAGGTTTGCTATACTGCCTTTAGTGCCAGTTGCCCCACACTTAAGGCCTCATGTACACTGCTGCTGGTAAACGGACATTTAGGAGCAGTTGGGCATTTTTTTCAGCTGCCCCTGGACTCTCCTCTATGTTAACTTATCAGTACATGTACACAGGATCGTTTATAGTCGTTTCTAGGCAGTTGAGTTTATAAGCCTTTTTTGGAACGCAAAAAAATGGGTTCAGACGGATGTTCAGAGGCATTTGAAACGCCAAATGCCTGTAACAGCTTGTAAAGGCTGCTAAACGCGGTGACTTGTGTTTCGTTTACAGTCGTTTTTCATTTTAACGACTGTTCTAGATGCAAACGTGGCTAAACGCGACTAAACGTGGCATGTAAACGCGGCTAAACAGACGTTTTTAGATGCAGGTTTCTAGCTGTCAAGTTAAATCGTTCAGTAGAGGTTAAACAATGTCCCGTGTACATGAAGCCTAATTGTTTAAGCAAGGCGCAGATATTGTAACTTATTTTTATTAGATTTCTCTTGTTCAGCCAGTGGGGCTGTACGAGAGATATCTTACAATGTATGGCCAGCGTTGGGCTCTCTTTATAACACACAATGGATATTGCTATCTGCTATTAGCTAGAAAATGTGGTCATAATGCTATTTTACTCATAGACCCCCTAATGAGAGAGAAAAGTCATAAAACAGGCCAATCCAGTAAGTACAGTACATCTACATTTAAAAGTAAATTATACTGTGCTTCACACTGGATTAGTGAAAACTTTCTCGTTTTCCTTTAGAGCCCTTTCACACTGGGGCGCTTTACAGGGGCTACAGCGCTAAAAATAACGCCTACAAAGCGCCCTGAAAGAGCTGCTCCTGTCTCTTCAGTGTGAAAACCCGGGGGTTTTCACACTGGAGCGGTACACTGGCAGGACGGTAAAAAAAGTCCTGCTAGCAGCATCTTTGGAGCAGTGCAGAAGCGGTGTGTATACCGCTCCTCCACCGCTCCTGCCCATTGAAATCAATGGGCAGCGCGGCTATACCACTGGCAAAGCACTGCTGCAGCAGCGCTTTGCAGGTGTTTTTAACCCTTTTTAGAACGCTAGCAGGGGTTAAAAGCGCCCCGCTAGTGGCCGAATACCTCCACAAATACGACAATAAAGCGCCGCTAAAAATAGCGGCGCTTTACCGCCGACACCGCCCCCGCCCCAGTGTGAAAAAGGCCTTAAGGTAACTCTGCTGCTAAAATGAAGTAAAAAGTGTATAAAAAGTGTTATAAGGATTTATAACACAATTTTTATAAGGATCTACCTATAAAGAAGATAGCGAATACCTCTCCCGCTGCCCATGCCTCCAAACACTGCTGTAATGCAGAGAAACTACCACTGCCAGAGGTGTTGGTTTCTGAAGTGACTTCACTGGACAATCTCCTAGTCTCCCTGTGCTTAGTAGTTCTTCCTGCTGACCCTCTACATCACAAGACACAGTAGAGCAGCTTTTCTCAACCAGGGTTCTGTGGAACCCTAGGGTTCCTCCAGAGGTTGCTAGGGGTTCCTTTACCTGTGGCGGATTTACCTCCCATTTGATGGTGTCAGCATAGGTGTATCACCATTTGGGAGAGCCGGCAGCGTGACAACAATTAACTTTTTAGCTTTCTGGATGGCTGTAATTCTGACCACCATGCTAAGGGGAGCACATTCTTCCCACTAATCACCAAAGTAAGATGTATTTTTCTCGCAGACCAAAAGTAAATGGATTTTAGCAGGGGTTCCCCAAGACCTGAAAATTATTTTGATGGTTACTCTGGGGTAAAAAAAGTTGAGAAAGGCTGCAGTAGAGATGTAGGAAGGAGCCAGTGGGAGGAACTATACAATGGGACCAGTGTTGCTTTCTGAAGAACCTTCAGTGGGTAATTTATTTTCATCAAAGGGGTGTTCGGTGGCATGGACAGTGGTAAAGGACTATTTAATCTCCTCCTTACAACAAATGCCTTTATGGGCACTTTCAATTTAGAAGCAATCACTTTAGGTCCATCTCACTCTAACCTGACTGGTTGTTCCTCAAGTCTTACTTCATAGAAGCCATGCTTTCCATAAAATGCGCTGATGGTGGCCAACAAGCACAAAACAGCTGTAGGCATTGTAGAATAAATGGGTTATATTATAATGACATGTCTCGTTTGTAAACCATCGGTTCTATATGTATAACTGACCTGGTATATAAAGGAACAATTTACATGGCTCACCATCCTATATTGAGGAATAAACTCCTTATTACTGAACTTGTTAGGGAAGTTAGATCTACATACACCTTTTTGTTTTCAGAATGCTCTGCTGAACTTCTATACTTATAATACAATGAAAAATAGGTAGCAAGGTAGAAAACACAGGGGTGTCAGAGTCAGACCCTCCAGGAAAGGAACATTTCAATGTCATTTTCTGCAGGAGGAAATAAGCTGTTAGGCATAAGATGAGATGACAGACTGGAATTTGTAATCTGACACGATGTTTGGCGACAACGAGAAGAATGAACAAAAGCCTCAGAAATGTTGACCTCACGGTGAGTAGCGTAACTTACAAGACGCAGAGACTGAATACCTGGGCTGACATTTGCTCTACAGGTAAAGGGTCACTCTACTCAAAACGAATGTGTCAATTTTTAGTAGATGCTGATGAGTTCTTTTTAATAAACCAATATGCAAATAGACCCCTTATGCCGCGTACACACGGTCGGACTTTTCGTCTACAAAAGTCCGACAGCCTGTCCGACAGACTTCCGGCGGACTTTCGGCGGACTTGCAGCAGACTTTCTAACGAACGGACTTGCCTACACACGACCACACAAAAGTCCGACGGATTCGTACGTGATGACGTACACCGGACTAAAATAAGGAAGTTCATAGCCAGTAGCCAATAGCTGCCCTAGCATGGGTTTTTGTCCGTCGGACTAGCACACAGACGAGCGGATTTCGGGGTCCGTCGTAGTTACGACGTAAAGATTTGAAGCATGTTTCAAATCTAAAGTCCGTCGGATTTGAGGCTGAAAAAGTCTGCTGAAAGTCCGGAGAAGCCCACACACGATCGGATTACCAGCCAGCTTTAGTCCGTCGGCGTCCGTTGGACTATTGTAGACGAAAAGTCCGACCGTGTGTACGCGGCATTAAAGCAAACCTAGATTTAAACAAGAAAAAAAAAAAACAGCTTGGAACGCTTTCCATTTATCATTAATGACAAACAACCATTGGTAGCTTGATTTGGACTTGTGATTAGTCAGTTCATTTTAGTAGCAGTTAGTTACTTAACAGTTACACACTTAAAAAAAAGTTGCTTGAAATCTGCTAATTATTTCAATCATCGCTACTCCTGTTTTTTTCGACTTTACTTCAACTTTGCTGTAAAAGCACTTTGATGGCTTTACCCCAAAATAATAGAGTAGCGAAACAAAATTTCAGCAACGTCGAGTTAAGTGGAATTTTATAATTGACTCCCCAAGTCTCTTGTGAATTTGATTTTTATCTCAGTAGTTAGAACACGCTAACTGACTATAAAGTAATTGTAAACCTGCAATTTAAAAAAATAATAAACATGTCATACATACATGCTCTGTACAATGGTTTTGAAGACAGCATCCCCAACCTTCCTCTTCTTGGCTCCCCCCACTGGCGCTCCTGGCTCCTCCCCCCTGCCGAGTTCCCCCAAAGCAAGTTGCTTGTTATGGGGGCACCAGTGCAGGCTCGCTTCCAAGCCATGCTCTGCGTGTCCATTGATACACAGAGTGTGGCTCAGCCCTGCCCTGCTACTCTCTCCTCATAGGCTGTTATTGATAGCAGCAGAAACCAATGGCTTCCACTGCTCACTCAGCCTTTTGGGAGGGAATAAGCCAAGTGAGCTGCTGCTCTCATGCACAGCACTGGATCGAGAATGGGCTCAGGTAAGTATAAGTGGAGCTAGGGGGAAAGCCGAACACAGATTTTTTTTTTTTTTACCTTAATGCATAGAATAAGGTAAAAAAAAACAAAAAAAAAAAAAACAGGCCAGGGTGTCATGGGGCCCCAGGAATCCTCCTGTATGCATCTAAATCAGTGGCGTCACTATGGTTGGTGTCACCTGGCGTGGTAAAACATGGTGTCACCCCCCCTCCTGTCCAGGCTGCCCAGCGCCCTGCAGACAGCGCACGTCAGGGGGCGCACCCCAACCTGGCCCCTGTAAATGATAGTATAGGGTGGTATAATGGTCTGTTGGGGTAATATAGTGGCAGGCTAGGGTAGTATGGGGTGGTATAGTGGCAGGTTGGGGTGGTATAGGGTAGGTTATGGTTGTAAAGTGGCAGGTTAAGGTAATATAGGGTGGTATAGTGGCAGGTTGGGGTGGTATAGGGAAGGTTGGGGTGGTATAGGGCAGGTGGAGGTGGTACAGGGCAGGTTGGGGTGGTACAGGGCAGGTTGGGGTGGTACAGGGCAGGTTAGGGTGGTATAGGGTAAGTTATGGTTGTAAAGTGGCAGGTTAAGGTAATATAGGGTGGTATAGTGGCAGGTTGGGGTGGTATAGGGAAGGTTAAGGTGGTATTGGGCAGGTTGGGGTGGTATAGGACAAGTTGAGGTAGTACAGGGCAGGTTGAGGTGGTACAGGGCAGGTTGGGGTGGTATAGGACGGGTTGGGGTGGTATAGGGAAGGTTAGGTTGGTATTGGGGATGTTAGGGTAGTATAGGGCAGGTTGAGGTGGTAAAGGGCAGGTTGGGGTGGTACAGGGCAGGTTGGGGTGGTACAGGGCAGGCTGTAGTGACAGTGTGCTCAGTCACTGCAGATGAAGACTACTGTGTCCTCTCCTCTTTCTCCTTCAGCTGAGGTATCTGCTAGAGTGAAGGAGTCTGTGGGAGGAGTGGAGGAGGCAGCCACACCCCCAGCTCCACCCACCAACTCCAGTTCCCTTAGGAGATATTGGAAGTCCCCGAGGGACAGCTTAACCTGACTTGGGAGTGTAACAGGCAGCCTCCCCCGCACGGCTGGGTGCCCTGCTCGCACTGCTCCGCTGCAGCTCTGTAAGTGCAAGCAATACAGTACAGTGTGTAGCCGCAGCCCCGGTGTCACCGCTCTGGCGGGTGTCACCCGGTGCGGGCCGCATCCCCATAGCGACGCCACTGTTTTAGATGCCCATGTTAAGCCCTACAGTGGGACTTAAAGTGCTAGCAGATAGGTATATATGGCAGAAGAAACTCTTCTGCCATATAATCTGTTCTCCAGCCTGCTGGTGTTTTACTGATCTACGCTAAGAGAAGCTCATGTGCAGCACAGTATACAATCCTGGCATCTGTAAGATGTGCATGCGCAGGAGTTAATTCATGCTGGCCAAGCCAATTAAGAAGAAAGAACCTGGAAGAAGACAGCTGTGACAAATCATTTTGACAGCAGTGGTGTCAAATCAATGAGGGAGCATGGACATCGCTTGGGGGGACGCCTTATTTATACTAGTAGGTATGTGGGCTATAAGGTGCAAATATGCTGTGCATTATGACAAGAGCTCCTAGGGTCCCAGAATATTTTAGTTCCATTCTAAAGTTGGCCAAACACTGAGCAAATTTCGTCCAGTTCCTGATGAACCAGTCAAAATTTAATCTGAGGTTGGTTCTGTTGGCACCACCCTGTCCAATAACCTTTCATTGAAAAACTGAAGGACCAGAAAATCGTTGGCTGAATAGCGCCTGTAGCTAATCAGATATAGACATTGTTTGGGTATATGAACAGCCAGCTATGAAAATACAATGGCCTCAGCAACAGATTCGTATACCTGCACTGGAGGAATATGTTGGATTTGTTTCATTCAGCCTACACGCTAATCAGAAAAAATCTAAACATGTATGGCCAGTTTAATCTGCTTTTGACAGTTGCAGTGCAGAGATTGCAAACTGTCACCCTTCTCCCAGAAAGCTGTAAGGATCACTCCCTTAGTAACAAGGTTAGGCTTTAGTAGAGGCTCCTAAAACACTCCATACAGTTGTTTAGGATAATTAGATGGGATGGGAATAGTATGTGTACATGCGATCCCTTTGTAGTGCCACAGTAATTATTATCTAGTACCCGTCAAGCACAAACACTTTAGAGGTCATTAAAAAATAATTTGCTTTTAACAATTAAGCATGGGTGAGTGACAATAACGATGGGAGGAGGCTGTAATCCCTGAATGGCCATTTAAATGTTAATGCTGCAATTAGCCCATCATTTCTATGTAAACACTTCTAGATACTTCAATGAGTAATTAAAGGGCAACTCCAGGCATCAAATAAACAAATCTGCAAATGTGCCCAAGTCCGCTCAATTTTAAATTTAAAGTATGCCAATTGGTTGATAGGAAAGAAAAACAGTTATTTTTCCCTTATTTCTTTATATAATGACACCTAGTCAAGGCAAAGAGACAGTTTCTTGCTAGTTCAGTCATCGACCAATATATACCTTATTTTGCGGCAAAATGGCCACAGCCATTGCCAATACCCTCGGCTTCTATGTACAGAAAATGTGACCTCATTCCATGATGCAGTACGTGGCCAATTGCTATGCCTGAATGCGGTCATCTGATGAGGAAGACATCATCAAGCCTGTGTAAGCTCCAAATACCAACCAACATGGAGCTCACAAAGAGATTAACAGAGCAGCTTAAAGCTGGGTTGAACGAAAACATAACAGTCAGCTCCGGTCGGAGCTGCTACACTAACCATTCAAGTTTAGTTCAGCGATCTTCTCCTCTGAGCTGTTGTGTTCTGACAGGGGGATGGCCCAGAACACTCCAATCAGTGCTCTTTGCCATTAACTGAGAGCGCTGATCGGGAGTCGGTCGGCTGCTGGTTTTCCAGCATGCTCGTCCGGCATACACACGAGCAAAATGTCAGCCATTATTTTTTTTTTTTTTAGCCGGCCCTTGTCTCCCGACATTTGGCACATGTGTACCCGGCTTTAAGCATGTATCAGCTGTTACTGTTCACCCAGAGATGGTGCTTGATGTGACCCGCATTCAGTACTTGACCAGTTGGTGGTGGCACTGTGGGAAACTATTGAGATGTCCGCTTGGTCAGACTTTGGAACCCAAATGAATTTGGGCACCAAGTGCAAGGTGAAGCAAACAATTCAGATTTTTTTAATGCATATGGAGACAAAAAAATACTTTTTAGGAGTCCATTTTGTCACCAGTGTCTGTGAACTGAGACATTGTTATGGCAGCTCAATGTTACCAACAGGGGAGACAGTATGGAAGTCATATGCAAGGACCTTCTTCTCTCATAGAAATATTTCCTTTTTTAATAAATGTATTTAAAGATTTTTTTTTCCTTTCAGGTTTAATACTATGTATCATTAATGTCTAGGTTTCCAGGAAATTTCTAATATGCAATTACATTGTCCAATCTTGTTCTCTCTCTCACCAAATCACTGCCATGTAGATATGATTTAAGTAAAGTTTGTGGCTCTGTGAAAAATACATTTGGACACAAATTACACAGTCGTAAATCTAGACATCCTATTAGATATAATAAATAAGTCTGTTAATAACTGGATTCACAACTATATATTATTAGGACAGTCGTACCTGATGGCACAGAGAGGGCCATTAAAATAAGGGGCCCATAACAGATTGCTCCTCTCATTTATTTTCCAGCTCATATTACTACACATCACTGAACCAGTCAATCACAAAATATACAGCGAAGAACAAATTGACAAAATTCCCTTAAAAGAGCAGTTTGGGATTTAAAAAAAACAAAACTTTTTTACTCACCTAGGTGGATGCAGCAGCGATCTATTTTTGCTGAATATGTTCAGGTGTTTTAAATAGCCTTGCAGGATTTAAATGTAATTTTTGTATGTGTGCGCTGTAATCTGTTGTTCTGTTTGTATGGTCTTATAACAGCACCATCTTTAATGTAATGCATTTTTAGGGTGTGGTGTGCCCCCAAGTCTGTTTGTATATTGTAAGGGTCCTGACCAGATCCCTTGGGCTGGAGCACCCCCCCCCCCCCCACGCCATTACCTCTTATTAGTGTCCATCTGTGATATAGGAGGAGTCCTTTAGTTCTCCCATATAGAGTGCATTTCTCCCATGGTTAAGAAAAGCAGGATCTTTCGTTCTATGCATAGTGTAGGACCCACTGATAATAGGGTACTTTGATGCAGTAAGTGGGTTTAAGCACTATATGGCCATATAGTGTGACCAAATCCCCATATTTTTTGCTGAATATGTTCAGATGTTTTAAATAGCCTTGTAGGATTTAAATGTCATTTTTATATGTGTGCGCTGTAATCTATTGTTCTTTCTTAGGCTGCATTTGTCCCCAGCTGGCTCTGTAGTAAGAACTGAGCGATCAAATACCGCTGATTGCTCAGTTCTCCCCCTCCACTCTAAGCAGAGAGCTGTGACTGTCAGTCAGCAGCTCTCTGCTCTCTCCTCCAGAGTTCACTGGAGCGCTAGGCTGTGGAGGGGGCAGAGGGACTGGCTCAGCCTCTCAACAGATTGCTGAGAGTCTGAGCCAGGTGGCGGTCCAGGTTTCT
The DNA here is from genome assembly GCF_042186555.1 of Aquarana catesbeiana. Classification (NCBI taxonomy): domain Eukaryota; kingdom Metazoa; phylum Chordata; class Amphibia; order Anura; family Ranidae; genus Aquarana; species Aquarana catesbeiana. Next base: position 66,323,160 of record NC_133327.1, read on the forward strand.
GGGCAGACAGTGACCATATGGTCTGGATCTTTCCTGAGGCTGGACCAGCTGAATAACATCACCTGACAGCAGACTTTAGCCCGTTGTCAGCTGAAAATGGGTCACAGGAGTACAGAATGAACAAAAAAAGCTTTGGAAATACTTCTTTAACAGGTACATGGCAGATGATCCAGCCCGAGGGAGGACAGAAGTAAGAGCGCTGAAGAGAAGACAAAAAAATCTGTGTCTATCAGTGCTGCCTCATCAGTGCCCTTAATTTTTTTTAAACAATAAAAACCCCAGTGGTGATTAAATACCAAAAAAAAAAAAGCTCTGTCTCAAAAGAATTATGAAAATTTCATATGCGTACAGTGTTGCATGACTGAGTCATTCAAAATGTGGCAGCGCTGAAAGCTGAAAATTAGCCTGGGCAGGAAGGGGATGGTTAAGAACCCCTGGTCTAATGCCCCGTACACACGGTCGGACTTTGTTCGGACATTCCGACAACAAAATCCTAGGATTTTTTCCGACGGATGTTGGCTCAAACTTGTTTTGCCTACACACAGTCGCACAAAGTTGTCGGAAAATCCGATCATTCTGAACGCGGTGATGTAAAACACGTACGTCGGGACTATAAACAGGGCAGTGGCCAATAGCTTTCATCTCTTTATTTATTCTTAGCATGCGCGGCACTTTGTCCGTCGGATTTGTGTACACACGATCGGAATTTCCGACAACGGATTTTGTTGTCGGAAAATTTTATCTCCTGCTGTCCAACTTTGTGTGTCGGAAAATCCGATGGAAAATGTCCGATGGCGCCCACACACGGTCGGAATTTCCGACAACACGCTCCGATCGGACATTGTCCATCGGAAAATCCGACCGTGTGTACGGGGCATAAGAGTTGTACCAGGCTTTCCAACCTAACAAATGTATGTGAAAAGGACAGGAGATGAACCAATAAGACTTAGAGCTTCTTGCCAGACTGAAACCCTGGATATATAGAGTACCTCCACTTACTTGTTTCAGGACCATGCCCCTTCATCATAGTGTCTAATGAAGGGGCTTGGGCCCAGAAACATATTAGTGGAGGTACTCCATACATCCAAGGTTTCAGTCTGGCCTTCCAACCACATTTTGGGATCTTTCAGGCATATGTTCACCCCATGGTTTTCACATTGCTCACTCCAGATATCACCCTGCTTAGATCCCCCTGATGCCAGCTACCTATCAAAAGTGTTCACACTATCAGTGTGGGTGACCTAGTTCCCTATTGGAGATGTTTCTCCCTGGTGATATGTCCTAATCAAACCACTGGATTTTTGGTGTAATTTTACTCTTAAATTAAAAGGTGTTTTTACTTGCACGGTCTGGTATGAACTGGGACTCTATACTAGTATGTGTGCACTGGGGTGTAGGGTTGCCACCTGTCCAGTTTTGACCCGGACAGTATGGGTTTAGAATGCTGTGTCCGGGTTTCCCTCTGCCTGAGACCCAGACACCAGTGCCACTGACAGGGGGTACCATGGGGCCTCTTGTAGGGGCCCCAACACACAGGGGGATCCGGACAGCAGGGGGGGGGGGGGGGGTCGAAGCGGCGGGGCAATTACAGAGGAGTCAAAACATAAGGGAGAGTGAGGCGACAGGTAGCTGCTGGTGTGGTAGTTTTTGATAAATGAAAAGTTTAAAAACAATCCACTCACTCTCCATGTCAAAGCTGTAGGCATGTCAGTCTGTGAAGTCCTCTGCCCCATTCTCCCGATCCACGCTGCTGTTTCACTGAATCGCTGGAGGAAGCCAAGGATACAGAGCCGTGGGGAAACTGCAGTGAGCTGTCAGATAGCCTGGGAAGCTGTGACCAATCAGAGCCTTCTGGAGGCTTAACCACGCCTCCATCATCAGAGGCTGACCGTTCATGAGTTTCCCGCGGTTTCCTCCAGCAATTCAGTGATGACAGCAGCATGGATCGGGAGAATGGGACAGCGCACTTCACGACTGATATGCCTACAGCTCTGACATGGAGAGTGAGTGGATAGCTTTTAAACATCAGCAGCTATCTGGCACCTCTCTCTCTCCCTTATGTTTTGACTACTCTGTAATTGCACCCCCCCACCGCTCTGATCCCCTGTGTGCTGGGGCCCCTACAGGAGGCCCCCCCTGACGGCTGCCATGGGAGTATTTGGGAGAGGAGGATTTGTGCTGGTAGGGGAAGAATATTTGTAAAATGAGGGAGTGGGGATAATGGCACCCCAATCGCAAAGCAAAACTTCTTTTGGGTGACAGACATCCCATGATTCTGTTTGCGCAAGTTTCGTGCTGCGGTTGGGGTGCCATGCTGTGCGCCGCTAAAGTTTTCGGGTTTGGCTTGAAGAAAAGCTGGCAACCCTACTGGGGTGTCAATCTAAATGAACAGCACCTTGCCAAGTGTCATGTGCTACCAAGCGTTGTGGTAAAAAGGGTGTTTACCGCAAACTCATAGGTGTGAAGCCAGCCTTACAGAAAAGGCTATTCCACAATCAGCAATGATTCATATATATTAAAAATATACATTTGAGGGTACCAGATTATAGAGAACAAATGCTTACAGATACAAGAAGTGCATGTGAATTTTTTTAAATACATTTTTTATTATCTGAAAGTGAGTAGACTAAAAAAAGGCTTATCTGATTAAAAAAAATTCCACCCCTCCAGAATGATTTACCTTGCGAGTTTGCATGTATCAACCACAAGATACAAATAGTTTTCTCCATTCATATATAAGAATTTCTCCTGTGTATTTAGCAGTGTGCCTGAAGTCCTATTAGTGTGGAAAGTGCAGTAACCCAGAGCACACAGATTAGTGAACGACGAATTCTGATTGGTTGCAGTCATTCTACATTGTGCTTTGTCATAAATAGCAGATCCATGTTTGATAACATTTTCTCCGCTATGAAGATGGAGGATATTGAGAGGCCAGTTTACGCAGCTGTTAATCCTCCCAATGTGTAGTAACAATTACAATCATGACATAACTGCATTAGTGAATGGAGCCAGGTTTTCCTTGCTGCAGAGTGACTCTTATCTCCCTCCAACAGTAGAAGAATGCTGTTGGAGCCAGTGTTGTTGTTATAATTCCCTAGAGCTGCCTGCTCCCAGGCTGTAAAGCAAACAGCATTATGTCAACAAATTCACACACAGGACTGCGATCGGTGCGTACCGCTGACTAGCGGCCTGCATGTGCGTGATTCCATTCTGGCCTCCAAACAGCTGTATTCTTGTACTGCTACAATAGTATATACAGTAATAGTTCACCAAAACTACAGATGCATTAAAAAAATTATTTTGGTTCACTTTGGACTCTGTATTTCTGGTCAGCGTGGGCACACAACCTGCGCTGAGGTAATGTATGTATTACTGCAATGTGCTGTAGTGCACCACAAAGCACCAATGTGTGCATGCTGCACTTCACGCTGCACTTCACTGCGAATACCACAACAATTGGTGATTTGTGATGGAAAATATTTTGCAGCACCTAAACAGTTCATTGAAATTCTTTAGAGATGTGCACAACAAAAAAATGTGTTTTGTTTTGGATTCATTCCTTAGGTTAATCATTGTGTTTTGTCATATTCGTTATGTTACAATGATTTATTTTCAGAATTTGTTTAGTATTTTCCTTGTCCTGAACCGACTCATATTTCGGAAGCTATTTTGGAGGATTGGCTATATTCGTTTTTAACACATTCATTTGTTATTTCAGAAGGTACTCTTAATTTATTGCCACACAGCTTTAGCGCAGGCCTTAATTGCCGGGAGGGCGTCCATAGATGTCCTCCCGAAAATGTGCTGTCTGCGAGTCTATGAGACCGGCCCCTTACCACATGATCAGCTGTCAGCCAATGACAGCTGATCACTTGATGTAAACAGAAAATGTCAGGGTGAGGGGAAAAAAAAGCCAATCACCGTCTTCTGTCAGAGGGACATCGTTCCCTCACACAGAGAGCTGCGGCTGCCTCATCTGTGTCTTCCAGTGCCACTTGCCAGTGCCACCTATCAGTACCCACCAGTGCCACCTACCAGTGCCCACGTGCCACCTACCAGTGCCACCTACCTTTGCCCACCAGTGCCACCTTTCAATGCCCACCAGTGCCTCATCAGTGCCACCTATAATTGTCATTTACCAGTGCTCATCAGTGCCACCTATCAGTGCTGCTTATCAGTGCCACCTATCAGTGCTGCTTATCAGTGCCACCTATCAGTGCTGCCTTATCAATGCCCATCAGTGCAGCCTATCAGTGCAGCATATCAGTGCAGCCTATCGGTGCCCATCAGTGCAGCCTTATCAGCACACATCAATGAAGGAGAAAAATGACCTGTCTTAAAAATTATATAATTTTGGGCGGCACAGTGGTGTAGTGGGTAGCACTCTCGCCTAGCAAGGTTCGAATCCCAACCACAACACTACCTGCCTGGAGTTTGCATGTTCTCCCCGTGCTTGCGTGCCTTTCCTCCGGGTACTCCGGTTTCCTCCCACACTCCAAAGACATGCTGGTAGGTTAATTGGTCTAAATTGTCCCTAGTATGCGTGTATGAATGTGCGTTAGGGACCATAGTGGGAAGCTCCTTGAGGGTAGGGACTGATGTGAATGTACAAAGTATATGTAAAGTGCTGTGTAAATTGACGGCGCTATACAAGTACCTGAAATAAATCAATAAATATAATAAAACTGTGAAACAGGGGTTTTTTTTTTCTAAATTTTCGGTCTTTTTTGTTTTTTTTTTTATAGCAAAAAATAAAAAGCCCAGCAGTGATTAAATACCACCAAAAGAAAGCTCTATTTGTGTGATAAAAATTTCATTTGGGTACAGTGTAGCATGACCGCGCAATTGTCAAAGAGTGCGAACGCTGAAAGCTGAAAAATGATCTGGGCAGGAAGAGGCTTTAAGTGCCCAGTAAGCAAATGGTTAAGCACTCTGTGTGGGTTGGATGGAGGTGGATCCATCAAAATCTCTGAATCATAACAAATGGAACAAAATAGTTTTTTGATTCATTTAGTGTGTTATGATTCGGGGATTCTGATGGATCCACCTAAATCTAACCCAAGCACAGTAAGTAGGAATCATCATCTTATTTCACTATGATACCTTATTGTATTTATTGCAATGTGTTTACATTTCATATGTAGTGCATTTTTTCTGATAATGAAAAACGTTTATCCAACATAGAAACAATATGGATCTGAATCAGTGCACATCGTTCATTACCTTATTTCGGATCTGAATGAAAATTAATTGTTCCGTTATAATTTATGATTCCTTAAAATTTGTTACTATTGTGATTCAGAGATTCGGACACCTCTGAATCACCGAATAATGAAAATTCAGTCTGAATTTCGATTTGTAACAAAACGAAAGGCACATGTCTAAAATTTCTGTCCAACATGTTTCAACACATGCAAACATACGCACTGTGGTGCATTTGTCGTCAGATGTGAATGGTCCTTTAAAGCACAAAAAAATATTTTTTTTACATCAGCTAGTGTAATTTCCCGAGCTTTGTTGTGAGCTTTTACAGTAGCTGCAATCAAGGTTACAGTGGGAATGGCAATTCTGCGGATGACTGGGAGGGGAGGTATTTAGATGGCTTACAGTTCAAAAAGGGCATTTACCAGTGTGGTAATGTATATCTAAAGCTACAACCTTTTACTGTTTTGTTTAGTGTAAGGCAAATATAAAACCCATATAGTTTATTTTGTATAGTCTGTGTCCCATTCAAGAGATATACCTTTAAGTGTAGATGGGGCATATTATGACTAAATAGAAGGGAGCAATGACATTACCGGCTCTCGTATCTGCCATACACTCAGTGCCGATAGTGTGAAGGGTAAAGGAGGGTATTACAATAGGAGCTGTATTATCCAAGGAGACAAAAAGCTAAATCTGGCCATAAACTGGGTGAGTTTCAGCAAGTTCACTAGGAAAAGGACAAAATTAGCTCAGTGGGCAGCTCTGTTGCATCCTCCCACCCGACATCCAGAAAAATTGAAGGAACCGGGTGGAAAATTGTTGCCAAACAGTGGTTGCATCTGGTGGGGCTGGCTGTCAAAATACACCTAACATGGGTGTAAATCTGGCATCAAGGGGAACCACTTATTCAGCGCCAACTTTGAAGAGATGTCAACAATACAACACCAGTTGATGATCCATTCAACTGCCCTAACCCATCCAGAGTAAAGGCCCATACACACGGTCAGAAAATCTGAAGATAAATTTCGTTCAATGAACGATCTGCCGATTTTCTGATCGTTAGTATGCTGCTTTTGACAGCCGATTACGAATTTTCAGCAGACAAAAACTGGATGTGCAGGCTTGAAAATTTGTGTCTGATGTGACCACAACGTCCGATTTTTTTTTCATTAGTACGGTTTTCCGACAAAAAAAAAAAAAAAAATCTGAAGAGCAAGACTAGGCATGCTCAGAAATGAAAGAACACATACAAAACAATTCAACACGTTACGTCACTTCTGACGTTCAATTCTGTCGTCAGAAAATTTTCTGATGGCGAGTACCCTCTTCACTTTCGATTTGAGACTAGCATCAAACAAAAAGCTGACGAAAATTCGCCCAATAATCTGACCGTGTGTACAAGGCTTAAGGCTATGTGGAAACCTGGGGATTCGTATGGTTGTTACACCTTACCGTCATGCACGGATCACGGAAACAAGCAGCATAGCGTGTGAGACCTTGATAAGGGATGTTGAAGTCCCACTATAGTGTTTCATTTTTGTATCACATTTGCAAGTTCTAACGGTATTAAACTGTTGCAACTTCAATCGCCAGAGACACCTCAAGCTCACCCCATTCAGTTTCCCATGGTAAGTCTATTTGTTCCCAACATCTTGACTCTACATCCACCTGCAAATGCATATGCGATTATCTCTGGATAGCATGTATCTGCTCCTTCAATATAGCTGAATACAATAGTGGTTGTTCGTCTGGACTGATATCATCGCTTTCTAATGTTTGACACCATTGCTTATCATTGCATTCAAGGGATCCTTGAACTATAATCTTTTTACAATCCGGTGCCACTGGATGCCTCGTCTCAGGCTCTTTACCACTAGTTATCCCCGTGTGTATGTGGAGTGATTGTGAATGTGCTGTTGAACCCGGGCTGTTTTTTATTGTGACTACGTTGTCAAAGTATTAATCATTCTCTTAGTGAAGGTTCAAATTAAATTGTTTTGGTTATTTTGCCATCTGACATGTTTATATATTTGATTTTTGTATCAATAAAATGTGGTACTTATCCTGCAGTGTGTGTTCCATTTGAAGCCCCTTGTGTTTTTCTGTATGCATTCTACTATGGCTTCAGGAACCCCATCTATAATCAAGCTGAGTCACTAATGAACTTAAAGCGGCGTTCCACCCAAAAATGGAACTTCTGTTTTTCGGACTCCTCCCCCCCTCCGGTGTCATATTTGGCACCTTTCAGTGGGAGCAGATACCTGTCTAATCCAGGTATTTGCTCCCACTTCCAGGCATAGATCAGCGATCTACGCCATGTCCAGCCCTTTCTCCGTCCCCCCCCCGCTGTCTTCTGGGAGACACACAGGTCCCAGAAGACAGCAGGGACTATTGAGGTCGCGCAGAGCAACTCGCGCATGTGCAGTAGGGAACCAGGCTGTGAAGCCGCAAGGCTTCACGTCCTGATTCCCTTACCGAGGATGGAGACTCCTCCACCCGAGAGCTGAGGGACAGATCGGCTTCGGGTGAGGACATCTCGGGCACCCTGGACAGGTAAGTGTTCATATTTTAAAAGTCAGCAGCTACAGTATTTGTAGCTGCTGACTTAAAAAAAAAAAAATTTCGGCGGAACTCTGCTTTAATCATTATTTTAATTTTTTTCTCTTTCTCTCAGCGTTGAATTTCCCTTTTTACATTCATGATTGTCAAAATACAACAGCCACAGCGGGAGATTTGTCCACCCACGATGTGTAGAATGCATGGGGGAATCAGTTCGATTTTCTCCATTCAGCTGGTGTATATCGTCAGCTTTAGGTCTGCATAGCTATCAAAAGCATGCTGCCTGGATTTGGGTTTTAAGTCAAAGGCGAAACTGAATTGAAAAGAAAGGTCGTCATAAATTTGGCTTTTTTTCGGCTGACAAAGCTGATTTAATTTGAAATACATTGAAGTCATTTAATGATATTTTTTAATATTCAGCACTTCTATTTTGACTTTGTTGTTCTTTATTAGGAATACTTCTATAAGAATGGTAAATGATCTAATAACCAGGAAAAAAACTCCTAACACCATAACGAAAAGAAAGTAAGGGATCTGGCATGGAGCCTGGACCCTCCATTCCCGGTACAGCTGTAAAGTCCCGACCTCATCCTGACTAGAGATATACAAGAAATCAAATTGCATTATTGGGTTATCTTAACTTATTTTCAGCTTATTCTTAGCAGCATGTTAAATGAATTAGAGTCAGCATGGAGCAACACTGATCAAAATGAACTGTCCCATAATACAGGAAAATGGAATTAAGATGGGGCAATGTTAGATAATTTGGCCTACTAATTCATTTAAGTACCAGTGACATGACAGAAGTATGGGGCAGCCTTCTTTTGTAGGAGACTTAAGCCTCGTACACACGATCCAATTGTTGGCCAACCAAGTGTCAGATTTTTGTCTTAACGGCGTGCCAGGATCTTGTCTTGCATACTAACGACACACAATTGTCGTGCCACAAACACGAACGTAGTGGCGTACGAGGAGTTTCAGCTCTTGAGCGCCACCCTTTGGGCCCCTTCTGCTAATTTCGTGTTTGGTGAGCATTGATTCCGCGCATGCGTGTTTGTACTTTTATTTTTTGTGTGACGGACTTGTGTACTGACCATACGAAAATCTGACAAACGTTGTGGACCGAAAATTTACTAGCATGTCATCCAACATTTGTTGGCAGAAAGTTGGACAAAAATTGTCAAAAGGAGCGTACTAACGGTAAGATTTTAGGACAACAGTCTGTCAACAGAAAATCCCCTGTACGAGGCTTAAGACTAGGATGTAACTGGAGTTGGTACACTTGGCCCTGGGCCCTAGAGCTCAGGGGGATCCACACCTCTGTCTCCTCTCCATTCATCTTCAGTGGTGAGAAAAGGACTGGGGAATCTGTGTCCTCAGTCCTTTCTCTGGGGAGATGTCAGGGGTCTAAACAGACCCCTGACATCTCAAAGGGGAGACCCCTGATATCTCACCAAAGCCCCCAAAAAATATGATTGTAAAAAAATTTAAGTGTAAAAAAAAAAATATATAAAATAAAAAACTACTGACACCACTTTCCCTGCCCTACCAACACTGTCCACTCCTTCAACCCCCTCCCCCCCAAAAAATTGTTAAAAAAAAATAAAACAAATTAAATTGTAAAAAAAAAAAAAAAAAAACACGACGCCACCTACTTGAAATGAGTTTGCCCCGTCCATGAAATTTGTTTTTGCAGGTTGGGATGCCTGCAGTGATGTGTTAATGATCACAGAGGTGCATTAATTTGTGTCTTTCATATATTCCTGGAGTTCAGCTTTAATGTTCGATGTTGTAATGACAGTCTATGGATCCTTACAACTTTTCTTGCACTGGCATGGCCATGGTGTTTCCCCAAGGGCACCAGGCTCTGCCACCTCTAGGCTATAGGGTCTTGCTCCACCAACTGCAGACTGGAAGGAGCCCCATTTACTATATTCAGTTGTGCTTGGTGATCCCTATGCCCACCAAAAGCGACAGGGGTTATAATTCTTGTCTCCACCACAAAGCAAAGCATTAAGGCTATGACATGTGTACACCCCAGTTGCTGCCCCTGCAGCTAAAGGGAGTAGTAGATGGGGGGGTGGGGCATAAAATTGCGTCTCGAGAACGGGGTTTTACCACTCATAAACTGCTAGTGTGAATGAGCCCTAACATAAAGTTACTGCAAGGGTAGAATGCTTAGCTTCATACCAATAGACTACAAATCATCCACTGTAGAGAAAGTTACTTCAAGCTATGAAGAAAATATCAATCATGGCTCCAGAAATGACCTTATTTACTTACGTAATTTGATTTTGCTGACCTTCTGAACAATTCAGCGTTGACATTAACATTGCTTTAATAAGTGTATGTGTTTCAAGTAGGTCAGCCATTAACACGCCTCAAGTGATAAAACACAAATGACATGTATATACAATATACCATATGCCTTGGAAATGATCATAATAAAAAAGTGAATGCTTATTACATTATGTAATGTAAACTGACACTGCAGATTGTATGTACAGTATATACTCAGACTGGAGCGTTAAAAGAAAAAAAAGTATATCTAAAGCCAAAAATGTTTTTTGTAGGTTAGCAAGAAATGGTTAAACCCTCTTTTGTGGTTTGTGTTCCTTTCAAAATATTTTCCTTTATTTCCTCTATCCAGACACAGAGAAGATCTTTCTGAAGGCCTCATCACACCATCCATGTTGGATTACTCTTCAGACAGCATTTGACATGATGCCACCTCACCATCTGATTTAACCTTTTAAATGCTACATTACGGATCACTGCATGTGGCTGCAGGGCGGTTGTGGGGTGCTGGCCGCGTGGCCCTATTGACTTGCATTAGTCGCTTTCAGAGCGGCAATGGCTACTGAATGTGCCATGTTTGGTTTTTGGCTCGGCCATGAAGCACAGCTCTGTAGCAGCATCATGTGTACAGTCCTGAGCAGCAGCTCATTCAGGTAGAGGAGTAAGACCTCAGCTCTTCCACCTGGTTTTACTGCCCCTTAGCCACAAGTGTGAACAAAGCCTATAACTAGCCATAGATAGAGCGATTTTCTTTCCTGAAACATAAGGGTTTGCTTGATACCCCTCCAATGGAGCCATTGGGTTCTCCCAGTGGGGAAGGGGGGGCACAGGGAGGCATCCTGGCCAGGACGACACTATAGTTGCCGACAATAATCATATGAAAAATCAGACAGGCTAGTTGCACCCAAGTTAATCAACTTGGGTACAATGAGCTTGCCCATACATGACTCCAACCGTCTATGGCCGGCTTTGCACAGTTGTCACTGGAACAAAATATGTCATTGAAAGATTTTTTTCCTCATTTGCTGTTCTTGTGTAAATTTTGGATTTCCTCTCCCAGGAACAGTGGTCATCAGGACTATTAGAGAAGGTGAAGCTTCTCAATGGGGACCTGACAGGGGTTCTAATCCATACTTACCTTATCAGTTCGCCACTCGGATACCAAACAATGCAAAGTGAATGGAAGAGGAGTGAGTTACATGTTGCTACAGGCTCAGAAGTTCCAGATATTTCCTCTTTGCTCAAGGTGGACCAACGGAGAACTGAAATCAAGGTGAACATATGTGGGGATGGTATATGTGGGAATGGGGTGCAGTGGGTAAGCGCATTCGTGTAAATCTGTTGCGTTTTCCTGCACCAGGAAAATCACAGGTTCACTTTAAAAGTAATCTACATATATTCTGCAAACACCTACTACTAGAACTGGAGCTCCAGCAACAACAAAAAAAAAACCCTACTCCCTGAAATTCTTGTCTTTCTACTGGAGGCTGACACATAAAAGTGACTACCCAGACGGTCCCGGTGTACTCATGCAGGTTATCCAAAAAAAAAAAGCTCCTGTTACAGGTCTAGCGTGTTATCCTAATGAAGTAAAGTGAAGTGGTTTAGTAGGGCCAGACATTGAAAAATTACATAAGCTGAGGTTACCATTGAAGACCACATCTCAAAACTACAGTACTGGTAGATCCAGAAATATAGGCAACTGACGTTGTATGCAAAACTCAGATTTTCTAATAAACCCTAAAACTAGCCACAAACATGCAACAACCCGCTGGCTTCAATGCTGCTGGTTGCCGGCATCCAACAGGGCTTGTCCACAGTGGCGTCTCCAGCTTTCATATTTAGGGGGGGCACATGGGGGGACAGGGACAAAAGTAGGGGGCAACTATATATATCACATGGGGCCCTTTACTACGATCTCACAACGGGCCCTTTCACATGTTCTGCAGTGAGCTCCCTTCCTACTGTATTGGGCCCCCCCCCAGGGTGGCAGAAAACAAGAGATATATGTCACCAGCATACCAAGAAAATATAAGGGTCCAAAGCAGTGGGAGAGCTATCAGGGTTGCAAAGGTTGTCTTGCCACCAGGCCCTGGTGTTCAGCCACTGTGGGGTTCCCCAGCCTCCTCTTGCTGTCCTGCCCTATTGACAGCGCTGGTGTGGCATCTCTTGGAATTTACAGGCTGGTTCTCCTGTACTAAGGACGAGAGAAATCAGTCTGTTTTTTCAGTAACTAAGAGTCCTGGTGGAGTCCTTCCTGCAACTCGATCTTCTCCCTGCCAATGAGGATGCAGGGGAAGGAGCAGATGGGGCGGCTGTGGTTGTGTGAGCGCTCGCATTATGCAGTGTCAGCAAGCAGAGGGAGGGGAGTGGAATCACCCGCAGGAGCTGACTGGGGACGCTCTCCCTCTCAATAGAGACTGTTACTCCAGTGGTGGCCCTAGGAAGATGCGGCGCATCTGCTACGAATGCAAATTTTTTTTTAATTGGGGGGGCACATGGTGGGGCACAGCATAATGTTGGGGGGGCAGGGCCCCCTCTGGCCCCCCCTAGGGACGCCATTGCTTGTCCAGCCGGCCAAAACTAATGGTAAGTGCACACAGGCCAAAAATCGCATGAAAATGATCAGTTTGGCAGTTACCGGCCAACTTTTGGCCATTGTGTACAATTCCTCGCCTGATGGAAACCGATCTCATAACCAGCTTCTGTCGAACAGCATGCTGGAAAACCCTCAGCTGATTGACTTCGGATCAGCGCTCACAGCCAATGGCTGCGAGTGCTGACTGGTGTCTCCCTGTCAGAACACAATAGCACAGTGGGGAGGTCGCTGTACTAACATCACATAGTTAGTACAGCGAGCTCCTTGGGCAGTTTTTTTTTCATCCAACCCAGCGGGCTGAACTAAAAAATAAAAACTGTGTACTAGGCTTAAGTATCAGAGCATAGAGAGCCGAAGGGTCTAGGGAGTATCGCCAAAAAAGTAAGCATGTCTTCATAGAACAGTGCAAAAGCCCTACCCACTCCTGTGCAACCACCACTGTGCCACAGTCTCCCTCTCCCATGTACCCCTTTCCCCTCCATGCAGCCATAAGGGTGGGAGATGGGAAGTTGCATCACTATTAGACATGTGAGGTTTGTTTCGCTCAAATTTCATTAATAATAGTAATGAATTTAATGAATAGAAACGACATTTCAGATGGAATTCTAATTCAAATAGTTTTCTGATCAAATTCGAATCATTCAAATCTAATTAAAATTTCCGAAGAGAATAAAAAAGAATAGAAAATAAAGGAATAGAATAGAAAATAAAATAGACTACAATAGAAGAGAATACAGTAAAACAGAACAAAATAGAATAGAAAAAAAGAACAGAATAAAATAGAATAAAAAAAGAATAGAATAGAATAAAATAGAAAGAATATAACCATTTTCTGAAATTCGAATTTCAAATAGAATAAATTAGGATTTGAATAGAAGAGAAAATAATATAATATAACAGAAAAAAAATAAAGTATGGAATAGAAAATACAAGAAAAGAATAAAAAAGAATAGAATAAAAAAAAAAAAAAAAACATGGAATAGAATGGACTAGCAAGAATATAACCATCATCCAAAATTTGATCCAATATTTGATTCAAATTCGAATAAATGAAACAAATTCCAAAAAGAATTAAACAAATTTACCTAAATTAATTTATATAAATAACTAAGCAAAACTATTTTTTTTGTTTGGTCTAATCACTATAAAGGATGCATGGGGAAGCCATCTGGTCCAAAGGGGGGTCTGACAGGGTTTGCCTGAGGGTGAAACCACTGCAGTGTCATTCCAGCACAATGTAATGCCGCGTACACACGAGCGGACTTTACGACTTTGCCCGGCGGACTTTGACGGACTTTATGACGAACTTTCCGAATGAACGGACTTGCCTACACACAATCCACCAAAGTCTGTCGAATTTGTACGTGATGACATACGACCGGACTAAAACAAGGAAGTTCATAACCAGTATCCAATAGCTGCCCTAGCGTGGCTTTTTGTCCGTCGAACTAGCATACAGACGAGCGGACTTTTCGACCGGACTAGAGTTCGACGGATAGATTTAAAACATGTTTCAAATCTAAGTCCGTCCAACTTTTGAGAAAACAAAGTCCGCTGGAGCCCACACACGATCGAATTGTCCGACGAAATCCCGTCCGCCAGGCAAAGTCTGCCGTAAAATCCGCTCGTGTGTATGCGGCATAAGAGTACAGATGGATTGGTAGTGGAGGAGAGGGGAGTATGTACTAGGAAGCATCTTACTACACCCTTCAGAGCACAATCGCTTGTGCATTATGGGGCAAGATTTTCCCAGGTACTGCAGAAAGCATCTTCAATATACAGTGCCTTGAAAAAGTATTCACACCCCTTAAAATTTTCCACATTTAGTCATATTACAACCAAAAACATAAATGTATTTTATTGGGATTTTATGTGATAGAGCAGCACAAAGTGGCACATAATTGTGAAGTGGAAAGAAAATGATAAATGGTTTCAACATTTTTTACAAATAAATATGTGAAAAGTGTGGCGTGCATTTGTATTCAGTCCCCTTTATTCTGATAACTAAATTCTAGTGGAACCATTTGCCTTCAGAAGACACTTAATTAGTAAATAGAGTCCACCTGTGTGTAATTTAAATTCGGTATAAATACAGCTGTTCTGTGAAACCCTCAGAGGTTTGTTAGAGAACCTTAGTGAACAAACAGCATCATGAAGGCCAAGGAACACACCAGACAGGTCAGGGATAAAGTTGTGGTTAAGTTTAAAGCAGGGTTAGGTTATAAAAAAATATCCCAAGCTTTGAACATCTCATGGAGCACTGTTCAATCCATCATCTGAAAATGGAAAGAGAATGGCACAGCTGCAAACCTACCAAGACATGCCGTCCACCAAACTGACAGGTCAGGCAAGGAGATCATTAATCAGAGAAGCAGCCAAGGGGCCCATGGTAACTCTGTAGGAGCTGCAGAGATCCACAGCTCAGGTGGGAGAATCTGTCCACAGGACAACTATTAGTCATGCACTCCACAAATCTGGCCTTTAGAAGTCATGAAGCCATAAGAAGTCCCATTTGCAGTTTGCGGGAAGCCATGTGGGGGACACAGCAAACATGTGGAAGAAGGTGCTCTGGTCAGATGAGACCAAAATTGAACTTTGTGGCCTAATAGCAAAAGACTGTGTGGTGGAAAACTAACACTGCACATCACCCTGAACACCATGCCCACTGTGAAACATGGTGGTGGCATCATCATGTTGTGGGGATGTTTTTCTTCAGCAGGGACAGGAAAGTTGGTCAGAGTTGATGGGAAGATGAATGGAGCCAAATACAGGGTATCTTTAGAAGAAAACCTGTTAGAGTCTGCAAAAGACTTGAAACTGGGGTGGAGGTTCACCTTCCAGCAGGACAACGACCCTAAACATACAGCCAGAGCTACAATGAAATTGTTTAGATCAAAGAATATTTATATGTGTTAGAATAGCCCAGTCAAAGTCCAGACCTAAATCCAATTGAGAATCTGTGGCAAGACTTGAAAATTGCTGTTCACAGATGCTCTCCATCTAATCTGACAGAGCTTGAGCTATTTTGCAAAGAAGAATGGGCAAAAAATTCACTCTAGATATGCAAAGCTGGTAGAGACATCCCAAAAAGACTTGCATCTGTGATTGCAGCGAAAGGTGGTTCTACAAAGTATTGACTCAGGGGGGCTGAATACAAATACACGCCACACTTTTCACATATTTATTTGTAAAAAAAATGTTGAAAACTATTTATCATTTTCCTTTCACTTCACAATTATGTGCCACTTTGTGTTGGTCTATCACATAAGATCCCAATAAAATACATTTACGTTTTTGGGTGTAACATGACAAAATGTGGAAAATGTCAAGGGGTATGAATACTTTTTTAAGGCACTGTACACTGGATGTCGGATGGATAAGTCAATCTCTCTTTTTCAGGGATGGGGTGCTGGCCACAGGTAAGGGCGGCTGGGCTGCACACAGGTAGATTCCAACCTTTGGTCCTTTGCAATGTATAAGGAGACACCAGGCATGGGGGGCCACTTAACCTTTAAGGGGAGACATGGGGTGGGGGTAGGCTGTACATGGCTCCATGATGTTTAATGGCAGCCCCAGGACAGTGGCCAAAAGCGTGGGACTGTCCTGCAGTATTTGTAACACTTGGCAACTACACATGTGATTTCCGTGGAACATGACCTTTGATAATACGGTTGTTTGTCATATCCTTAGTGTGAATCAGGGTTCCTTTAAACAGGTACATTGGTTTTGTATACAACATCAGTATCTTGGCTTGAAAGATCAAAGCGCACAAGGCAGCCAAATTACAGCAGCAATGTTTACCAACCACGATGTTTCTTCATTGTAATAACCTGTTACCAGGAGTTATAATTACAGGTTTTTACAAGGTAGACTCTACTTGTCCTGATTGCTCTCGGGAGCTGCTCATTGTGGGTTACAATAATTGGTTGTGATAGATAATCAGGGCGTAACATTTAAACTTAAATATAGAGGTCAATCTCCATGCAGTATGCAAGCCCCGGGCTCATCAGACACCGGTTCGTTGCCCAATTCCCAGACATCTCGTGCTTCCATGTGCCTTGGGATGTCCACACACTCACTGATGTCAGGAAGACGGCCAGAAAATTGCAATCAGAACAGACTGGATACTGACATAAAAACCTTTTCTGCTCTTTGATGTGCGGTCATGTCATTGTACAAGGATGTCATACAGGGGATGTAACCTAAATATTCTACAAAGCGTTCTTTCAACTTCTGTACGATTTCACAGGAGAGCGTCCTGGGGAGTCGGTAAATTTTGCTACTCTGCTGTTCTTAGCTCTCACTCACTATTTGAGAAGTTTGAAACTCAGTAATTATCTATAGATGCCTATGAAATCATTATTGAACCTGGGATTATAAGATATCCAAAGTCACTATACTTAAAGGGTATTTCCACTCTTTGCAGCCAAATTGGGATAACACCTACTTTAATTTTGGTACATATTCCCATTAAAGCGGGGTTCCACCCAAATTTTGAAAATTATCTCTATGCATTCTCTTCCTTGCCTAGATGCTGACATGCTGTGTAAAAAAATTTAAATCGCCATAATTACCTTTTTTTTTTCTAATCTTCTTAGCACTTCCTGGTTTTCCTCCCATGGGAGTAGATGTGTTTCTAGCCTCTCCCAGACCTCCCACAGTCCCCTGGGAGCTAGTCTCAGGCTTCCCAGCATGCATTGCGCAACAGTGTCATCACAACATCTCGGTGAATGCTGGGAGCACAGCATTCACTGCATCCAGCAAATACATGCTTGTGGGCTTCAAATGCCCACAATGAAGATGGAAACCGCCTTCAGTGAATTTTATAAGTTATTCTTTACAACGAAATCTGACACAGGCGGACTTATTACACAGAACATGTGAGTAGATAATCATGAGAAGAAAAGTTTGTGAATGAACTCCAAAAAAAAAAAAAACCGATAGATAGGTGGACCCCCGCTTTAACGTAGCATAACAAACAAAAAAATGCTGGTTACATTTTTAGGTGCTTTTTACTTGCTTAACCACCTCAATACTGACGCGCTTTCACCCCCTTCCTGCCCAAGCCAATTTTCAGCTTTCAGCGCTTCACACCTTGAATGACAATTGCATGGTCATGCAACGCTGTACCCAAACTACATTTTTATCATTTTCTTCCCACAAATAGAGCTTTATTTTGGTGGTATTTGATCATGACTGGGTTTTTTTTTTTTTTTTTGCTATACAAATTAAAAGTTCTTCTTAAGGCCCAAACAGTGCCCGGTATTCAAGCGTTTAATAAACGATTGTTCGGTTTTCAGAGTTGTGCCCATTTTTGTGTGGCCATCAAAAATGACAGACTGAACATGTTGGAAATTTTAATCAGGACCAACGATTTTCAAACAGTTTATAAGGTTATTATTCGGAAAAAATAAAACTGAAATGCGCATGTACAAAAAGGATGTTCTGTCATATCCTATTTTGATGACCGTAGCGTGTATGTTTTTCTAGTGTAGGAAAACAAAAATTTCTTGCAGCCAGTTCTGGCTGTAGGAGACAAGCGGTTTCAACATTCTGTATATTGCAGACTTGTAATCACAACAAGGAATCCAGACTGATGGGGTTGGATGTGTGTGAAGCAAAGCGATTTAACACGATCAACTCAAAAGTGTTATTGCTATTATTTTAAGGCAATAAGTCAAATACATTGCATCACTTCTGCAGATGAAGAAAAAAAAAAAGTTTTGCAAGAAAAATTCCAAAATGATAGCACAAACGTAAGAAAAACAAACGATTTGGCAAATAAAAATCAAAATTGTAGCTCAATTTAGAGATGGATTCTGGGTGGGATCAACCCATATAGAGTGGGCCCGATTTCTGCACACCCCCTTTTTCCCAACTGTGCTCTTGCATTGTCGCTGTCACACAGACTTTCGATGGAGACTACAAGTGCTCCTCGTTGATGTTACGCTGAGTTAATAGATAACTCACAGCATGCTTTTAAATTGCGTACACTTGTGGTATGGCGCCAAACTTCGTTACTTAAAAATCTCCTTAGGTGACGATTTAAAAATTTTACAGGTTACATGTTTAGAGTTGCAGAAGAGGTACTTGGCTATAATTATTGCTCTTGCTCTAGTGTTTGTGGTGATACCTTACATGTGTGGTTTGAACATCGTTTACATATGCGGGTGCGATCTACGCAAGCGTTCACTTCTGCATGAGAGCTCGCGGGGACGGGGGGCTTTAATTTAAATTTTATTTTTTTATTGTTTATTTTTAAAAAAATATTTTTACACTTCACCTTTAAAAAAAACATGTTTTGATCACTTTTTTTTCCTTTTACAAGGAATCTAAACATGCCTTGTAATAGGAATAGTGTATAACAGGTCCTCTTTATGGAGAGATGTGGGGTCTTATAGACCCCACATCTCTCCTCCAGACTGGAAAGACTGAGATAAAAAAAAATGAAGAATCTCAGGCTTTCCTGCCGTGTCCCCGGCTCTGTTTACTTCCGCCGGCCCGGAGGTGAAGTCATAACATCGCGCCCGGGCCTCCGAAAGACCATCTGCCCCTTTGTTTTCTCTATGGCTTCCTGACAGTGCTGGTAAATTCCTTCTCTGAGTCGCCGATTGCCTGGGCGAGCCTAGAGAAGCACCAGAGGGCGGCGGAAGGGGGGTCCCGCCACCAGTAAGAAGGATCAAGCGGCTGAACAGCTGCTATGATTGTTCTTATGGTGCACAGAATCGCCGGCTGAAAAAAATTATATCTGGATGATGCCTGCAGCTGCAAGCATCATTCAGATACCACTGAAAGCCGAGGGTAGTTTGGTGGGTGGTAGAACGCGAAAGGGGCTACAATACCACAAAGCAAAGCCTAAGGGGTCATGATATGTGTGTGCCTCTAGCCGCTGCCTTTGCAGATAAAGGGGAACCGGTTGAGGAGATGGTATAAAAACAACTCAACCACATGGTTTTACCCCCCCCCCACAAAACAACAGTGTAAATGAGCCCTAAGGAAGTCATCTAGCATCCATCTGTTGCTAGTACACAGGCACCTCCAGCACAGTGCAATTGTGGTGTAGGTTCTACGCAACACAAACACATCATTGCTGGTGTGAATATGATCTTAAAAATGGGAGGTTTCTGTAATGCCCCGTACACACGAGCGGAAATTCCGCCAGCAAAAGTCCGATGTGAGCTTTTGGTCGGAAATTCTGACCGTGTGTATGCTCCATCGGACTTTTGCTGGCGGAATACCCGCCAGCAAAAGATTGAGAGCAGGTTCTCTATTTTTCGGTCGGAAAAAGTTCCGATCGGATATTCCTACACATGCTCAGAAACAATTCGACACATGCTCGGAAGCACGGAACTTCATTTTCTCGACTCGTTGTTTAGTACGTCACCGTGTTCTTGACAGTCGAAAGTTCAGAGAACTTTTGTGTGACCATGTGTATGTAAGCCAAGCTTGACCGGAATTCCGTCAGAAAAATCATCCAAGATTTGATACGGGGCATAAATCGATAACAGTAAAAAATAAACCACCTACTCTCAGGTTCCCATGAAGTATGATGCATACCTTCCAACATTTTGAGATGAGAATGAGGGACACCTACTAGTAAACATATGCAGGCATAGGACACGCCTCCTGCCACACCCCCTTAAAGGAGAATTACCAAAAAAAAAAAAAAGGTTAATTAAATCCACAAGGGCTTTTTTTTACCACTACTATTCCTTTATATTGGCTTAGAAATTGGATGAAAAGTTTAGCATTGGGAAACACTTTTTGAAAGATAAATAATGCATTTTATCTACAACTATATAGATCAGACCAAAATGAGGGACAAATGAGGAGTAAAGAGGGACAGAGGGACATTGCTCCAAATCAGGGACAGTTGGGAGCTATGTATAATGCCTTGTATGACATCGGCGTTTATAGCATCAGCATCAAATGCAGAACGCAAATAGAAGTCTTCTCCTTCCAGAGCCTCACCTTTCCCAGGTACGCAGAACATGGACAGAGAAGAAGA
The DNA here is from genome assembly GCF_042186555.1 of Aquarana catesbeiana. Classification (NCBI taxonomy): domain Eukaryota; kingdom Metazoa; phylum Chordata; class Amphibia; order Anura; family Ranidae; genus Aquarana; species Aquarana catesbeiana. The sequence continues at coordinate 66,343,829 of NC_133327.1, forward strand.
CGGTAGAAGTGAAGTGACATGAGTGGCTTGGCGTGTGTGAAGCTGCGTGTTGGATACGTGTTGAGTGAGAAGCTTTAGCCGGCTTGCTCCTGCATGTTCTGTCACGCGCTGCTGGCACAGCTGTGAACGAGAGGAAATTCAAATGCTTTCTGTGTATTTTTCTATAAATGAACCTAGGGCTAGCCCAAATCTCCAACTCCCCAGACACAAGGGATAATGGCAGCTTGTGTTTACATTGAATTTGTCTTATTTTGTCAGAGGGGCACCAGCTGGATCTGAGCTTTGTTGATGGCTGGTTAATGACTAGTTGTGGTTGGTCACATTCAACTGGACTTGCTGTGTAATGATGAAGACCTTTCATAGTGTCTCCAAACCACTTCTAAAGTTCTAATGAGTGTCAGGAAGATACTCCACCATTTATATCCATATGGGTAGCACAGATACCTTAATCCGATTACCAAGGAATTGGTCCAGCCAGATATCGATTATCCAAGAACAATATTGTGGACAATCAACATCTGCCTTGACAGGACAGAACTGAAGAAGTGGCTTGTGGAAGCTACAAGATGTTTTCAACATTACAGAAGTCCAGTTAAATGTGACTAAAGCTCACCGTACATGGTTGAAGAATTGTTAAAAAAAAAAACTGGTCATATTTGATAAAAATCTGTCGAACATACATGCGCTAACGCCACCATTGTATCAAAATATTTCCCCCAATTGTTGAGATATTAAATAAAAAGGTAAATTTTTCATCGATCAAAGGAAATGTAACTTTTTTTGATCTTTGTGAACCCTCCCACTTGCCAACTGTATTTAAAGTGGAGTTCCACCCAAAAATGGAAACTCCTCACCCCCTGACATGACACAATTGGCATATTTTTTTTTGGGGGGGAGTGGGTACCTGGTTTTGAGAGGGACTTCCTGTCCCACTTTCTCCTTCCATCTTCTGGCCACCTAGGCGACTCCTCCTCTCCCCCTAGGTGACCCCTCCCTCCCTGCAATCTTCTGGGACACTTTCCGGGCCACAGAAGATTGCCTGGCCACTAGAAGAGCGCAGCGTGGCTCGCTCATGCGCAGTGCGCACCCGACTGTGAAGCCGCAAGCTGTCACAGCCGGATGCCCACAGTTACAATGCTGGTGCCAGGGAGAGGAGTGGGAAGAGGAACGAGGCATCGGGTGGCCGCATCGCTGGATCGTGGGACAGGTAAGTGTCTGTTTATTAAAAGTCAGCAGCTACACTTTTTGTAGCTGCTGACTTTTAATAAACTTAACAACCAGTTGAACTCCTCTTTAAACAAAATATCTTTTTTTTCCTTGCTTGTACTTCCTGAGCTAGGTTTTAACACCCACATGTGCTGTAGTTTTTTTCAAACCGTTTATGAGCGATTTCACTAGCTACCAAGGTTTAGAAAATCGATTGTTTATGCTACAAAAATCCGATATGACAGTTTGGTTTGCATTTCGAGAATCGAAAGGAGCCCACTAACATTTTGAAAGTGGACCGATCGAGTGTATCAAACGCTTTTACAAATGATTTTCTAACCATGTATGGCCACCATTACTACTAACTATACCATGACCTGGATAAACAAGAACCTTCAGACAGCTGGTGAATGATTTCTTGATTTTTTCCTTTTTTTGGAGGGTACGTTCACACTGAACCTGGGTTTGAAATCTTGAGAGTTCAACTGAACAGCTGAACCCGCATTTCAGTGCGAGTTCGGGGGCGATTTGAAAGACATCTGTACTGGTTCCTGCACTTATGTCTATTGAAATCGCTACTGAAGTCGCCAAAAGTAGTGCAGGAACGTCTTATTCCACATAGTAAAGACGACAAACCATACAGCAGATGATGGTGAACCAACGGTAACAGCTAATGCGTTTCACGCCATTTTTATACTCAATGTGTTCTTAAATTGTTCAGATTATTATTTTTTTATCATCTATGGCTGAACGGGTGATCGAGGTTCCGATCTGGAGGCTTGATCACCTGTTGATGCCTTATTGGCTACCCACAGGTGTTTTCAATTCTCTGGTTAATTGTTATCAAGATTTCTACATGTGTTTGTGTGTATATAGATATATATATACCTATGTGTGTTTATTACTTTAGCTATGATTAAAGTGGAGTTCCTCCCAAAAGTGAAACTTCTGCTCATTTGTATCCTTCTCCCCCTCCGGTGCCACAATTGGCACCTTTCGGGGGGGGCAGTCTTTGACAGGTATCCTGTTCCCACTTCCGGGAGTCCGGCCCGCGGCCCATGACATCACAGCTGGGCTCCCTCCTCCTCCTCCTCTGTCCAATAGGAGAGAGGAGTGGGGCCTTGTGCAGTAGGGTTCCCCGGCGTGAAACCATAAGGCTACACTGCTGGGTACCCTTACCTTCAATGGCAGCGGCAGCACCAGACAGCTGTTGGAAACAGCAGCTGCGGTGCCGTCATCGCTGGACTCCAGGACAGGTAAGTGTCCTATTGTTAAAAGCCAGCAGCTGCAGTATGTGGAACAGCGCTTTAAGCACCAGTTCAGGTGTGAAATGCGTTAGCTGTTACCGTTGGTTCACCATCATCTGCTGTATGGTTTGTTGTCTTTACTACATGGAATAAAGGCGATTGTACCGGAGTGCGGGCATCCAGACTTTTTTCTTTTACATTGTAACAACCACTATCAATGGAAAAAAGACACAACAATACAGTGTAACCACCACTAAAAAATAGAAAAAGTAGACACTGATACATTGTAACAACCATGATCAATAGAAAAAGTAGACACTGTGATGCATTGTAACAACCACTATCAATGGAAAAAAGTAGACACTGCCATACATTGTAACAACCACTATCAATGGAAAAAAAGACACTACAATACAGTGTAACAACCACTAAAAAATAGAAAAAGTAGACACTGATACATTGTAACAACCATGATCAATAGAAAAAGTAGACACTGTGATGCACTGTAACAACCACTATCAATGGAAAAAAGTAGACACTGCTGTACATTGTAACAACCGATATCAATGGAAAAAAGTAGACGATGCCATATATTGTAACAACCGCTATCAATGGAAAAAAGTAGACACTGCAATACATTGTAACAACCGCTATCAATGTGTAGAACAGGACCTCTTTAAACTTTTGTTTAAACAAGAGAAGAGCCCTAGTCATTTCCTATCAGAGGAAGCTTTCCTTATCAGAGTGAATGAGCTGACTAGTGTAGTTCTGTGAGGTTCAAAGCCTGCAGCAGATAGTGTAAGAGCTGTAGTAGTGGATCTGTCCTGGCCACATAGGAAGGAAGAGGCTTCCATAAGCAGAGCAGGAGTTCCCAACTATTCCTGATGTAACCTGATAGTGAGAGGTATACTGGGGGGAGGAAGGAGGAAACACAAGGGCCCCTGACAGGCAGATTGGAGCAATCAAAGCGCAGTCTAATTTACAGCAGAAAACCCCCATCTCTTCTCAGGCTTACAAATCTGGGTTTACATTACATAAGATGGCTGCAAGGACCATATGTCAGAGGTTTGTAAACATTGTAGCAGATCGGCTCTAATCTAACATATGGATTCACTGTAAACATTACAATACACCAGAGGGGATTTTCTCTTAGAAAACTAAAAAAAAACGATCATCTTAAAAACTGTGCTGTATGGAAATACCTCCCAACTCCCTGACATTGGAAAGAGGGACACCTTTTAACACAAATAATGTAGGCAAAGAACATGTCTTGCGATTTGACAGTTTCAAATTGCATGACAAGTCACACCCTATTGTCCGCATCGGAAACAGTCAAATTTAGAAATTAGTTCTTGTACTACTTTTTGCAAGTTCAGGTGCGACTTGCAGAGACAAGTTGCACCTGATCTTTGCTACTTTAGGTGAAGTAGCATGATTTGAAATACTGCCATCAGTATGACCGAGGTGTTAATGTGGTGCAGTTATTCTCAACCAAGGTACCATGGAACTATTGGCTTTCTCCAGAGGCTGCTCGGGGGTTTCATGAGCTGTGGCTGACTGACCTTCCATCGGATGGCAACTGCATGGTTCTGGGGCCACATGGCAAAACCAACATGTCCTTTGAGCTGTCTGTGAGGGTGGCATTCTATCAAAATAAAAAGCATTCTTCTCTGACCACCAATGTAAGGGGGGGGGCATTCTAATCTGACCACCACTATAAAGGGAGCATTCCTCTCTGACCACCACTGTAAGGGGGGGGTATTCTACTCTGACCACCACTGTAAAGGGGGACATAACTCTCTGACCACCATGGTAAGGGGGGCATTCTTCCTTGACCACCACTGTAAGGGGGGCATTCTACTCTGACCACCACTGTAAGGGGGGGGGAACATTCTACTCTGACCACCACTGTAAGGGGGGGGGACATTTTACTCTGACCACCACTGTAAGGGGGGGGGGCATTCTACTCCGACCACCACTGTAAGGGGGGGCCATTCTACTCTGACCACCACTGTAAGGGGGGGCCATTCTACTCTGACCACCACTGTAAGGGGGGGCCATTCTACTCTGACCACCACTGTAAGGGGGGGGCATTCTACTCTGACCACCACTGTAAGGGGGGGGCATTCTACTCTGACCACCACTGTAGGGGGGGGCATTCTACTCTGACCACCACTGTAGGGGGGGGCATTCTACTCTGATCACCACTGTAGGGGGGACATTCTACTCTGACCACCACTGTAGGGGGGACATTCTACTCTGACCACCACTGTAGGGGGGACATTCTACTCTGACCACCACTGTAAGGGGGGCATTCTACTCTGACCACCACTGTAAGGGGGGCATTCTACTCTGACCACCACTGTAAGGGGGACATTCTACTCTGACCACCACTGTAAGGGGGGCATTCTACTCTGACCACCACTGTAAGGGGGACATTCTACTCTGACCACCACTGTAAGGGGGCATTCTTCTCTGATCAACATTGTAAGGGGGCATTTTTCTCTGACCAGTGTGACAACCACTGTAAGGGGGGCATTCTACTCTGACCACCACTGTAAGGGGGACATTCTATTCTGATCACCACTGTAAGGGGGGCATTCTACTCTGACCACCACTGTAAGGGGGGCATTCTACTCTGACCACCACTGTAAGGGGGGGGGGCATTCTACTCTGACCACCACTGTAAGGGGGGGGCCATTCTACTCCGACCACCACTGTAAGGGGGGGGCATTCTACTCTGACCACCACTGTAAGGGGGGGGCATTCTACTCTGACCACCACTGTAGGGGGGACATTCTACTCTGACCACCACTGTAGGGGGGACATTCTACTCTGACCACCACTGTAGGGGGGACATTCTACTCTGACCACCACTGTAAGGGGGACATTCTACTCTGACCACCACTGTAAGGGGGACATTCTACTCTGACCACCACTGTAAGGGGGACATTCTACTCTGACCACCACTGTAAGGGGGCATTCTTCTCTGATCAACATTGTAAGGGGGCATTTTTCTCTGACCAGTGTGACAACCACTGTAAGGGGGGCATTCTACTCTGACCACCACTGTAAGGGGGACATTCTATTCTGATCACCACTGTAAGGGGGGCATTCTACTCTGACCACCACTGTAAGGGGGGCATTCTACTCTGACCACCACTGTAAGGGAGGCATTCTTCCTACTGTCCACCACTGACCATCAATGAAATAATTTTAGCTGTGGTTCCCCCAAAACCTGAAAAGTATTTCAAGGCTTCCTCTGGTGTATAAAGGTTGAGAAAAGGTAGTGTTATGCCTAGTACACTCAACTGCTTTCGAATCGATTGGATGATAATCTGTTCGTTAGTACGCAGCTTTCAAGAGCCGACCACAACGGTTCATGCAAAATTGTTCATAAATACTTGATTATGGATGTGTGAATGAGGCCTTGCACTGAATGCCTGTTTGACAAATTCCAATTGAAAAATTAAGAGTAGGGTGGAAAATTGTCTGCCAGACAGCAACTACAGCAAGCCACTGGAAGTCACTGTTCAGGTATGTGCTGGCTGTTAGAGTACAATAGCTGGCAGGAGAGATTCCTCCATTGGCACTGTTTAGCATAGATAGAGCAATCTGTTCTTTCGATTAGCTCGCAGGCCAAGGCTTGGTTCACACTGCTGTAATAGCAAAGTCGTATAACTTTGCCTGCGACTGCACTGCGACTTCCTTACGACTTGATCCGACTTGGATGCTATTTAGGAGCCTGCATGGGCTGAAATCGCACCCAAGTTAAACCAAAGCAGTGCAGGAACCCTTTCTAAAGTTGGAGCGACTTGTGTAGCATCAATTAGGATCGCTGTCATAGGGAAACATTGAATTCGGCATGTCATGCGACTTGGGGTGTCACAAGTTGGATCCCATGTCGCAGCAGTGTGAACCAAGCCTAAAATGAAAAATCTTTGCATCTACGTCCAGCTTAAGAAGACGTTCTAAACAAATCCTTGGACTCTACGAAGGTCTTTGTAAGCTCCTGAAGGTTATTAAGCTAGAACTACACGTGGTGTGGAACAAAAAGTCATTCATATTCCTACTTGCCTTAAAAGGCCAACCCAAGAATGCAAACAAATGAAAGACAGGAGATAATTCCACAGAACAGACCGAGGCATAGTCCACTCATAAAAGTGAAACGTCATAGAAAACTTACTACAAAAGACCTCCACTGGGAAAAAAAAAAAAAAAAAAACACGTTTCAGAAAGAAGTTGCTTTCATTTTTGGACAACTGCCAGTGAAATACAAATATCCAATTTCCACAAGGGGACATTCCGGTGGTGCAGGAATTCTTTAGGCAGTCCTGATGTAAGCAAGATAACACTGACATAATTGCACCCAGTGTAACTGCATTGTCACTATTTATAAAATAAATCATTATTTTAGATTGTAAGCTTGCAGGAGCAGGGCTCCTCTAACCCTCTTGTTTAATTGAATAGTATATCTCCCTTTACATTGTAAAGCGCTACGCAAACTGTTAGCACTGTATAAATCCTGTATGTAGCAAGGTCTCTGGCCCTGTCCAGTCTAATAAGAACTTTCAGGACCAAAGATATCTGACATCCTTCTGTATGTGGTGGGCTGTGAGGCATAGTGGGTGCAAGTTGGATAAAGTTATTAGGCGCCAGACACTTCTTGGATGTAAAAGAGGTTTTATTTCTCTTAACAGTCCTTTTTATATTTTGAGGGGGAAAGAGGGTTAGAGCCAGGACACCCTTAAGCAGTTGCAATTTCAATTGGCAGACTCCGAGACTTAAATAAGAGGATAGCTGTACAGGGAAGGGCCCCCAGCAAGGCGCCACATCTGCATGTGCAGGATTGCGGTCTCCAATGGCAACAGTCTTTAACAGTTTTTAACAAATTGTTATAGTCCTCTTTGCTTCACTACAACTTCTACTTGTAGTTCTTCAATACTGAGCTTCTGGTCTCTCACTGGATCCTCTGATTCACTGACTCTGAATCCCTGGAGCTCCTCAAAGCTTTGCAGTGGCATCTCCTTCAAGCGCCACCTGCGCTTCCCTGCTGGGCCCCTAGCTCAGCACTCCAGATACTTCTCAAGGTTCACCCCTGCTAACTAGCTCGGTCCCTGGCTTGACTCACAAGGCTGCTCTGCAAGCGTCAACCCCACTGGCTGGGTCCCTGACTTAATCACCGCCTGAAGTTTCCAGATTCTCCGCCGTGCCCTTCGGTGAGAATGCTGCTCCGGTACTTGCTTTGGTTACTCACTGTGGTCTCTGGTAATAAGGTGGATGGTCCCTTAGTGGCGACAGCTTTCCTTCTACCTCCAACCACAACAGGTTCTCCGGCCAGCAGAACTGTCACTTATGGTTGGACTGCAAGCCGCAATCCCAACCCTGCGCTGCCCTCTTACTTCTGGATAGGCCCTCTCACAGCCTGGCAGCCAGATGCCCCTGGGATAGGCCCAATCTCCGGCCTAGCAGCCCGGGGCGTATGACACTTGTCCACCCAGACAGCTGTCCAGGTGGTACAGAACATAGATCACCTGACCTCACCCGAATATATACGCTCTCCCAGCAGGGCAAGGGATTCAAGAAAACCCTGCCCATTGGCGGAGATACCCCATATACCCATAACCTGACCTTTGGTTGCCCTTCTTGTATCTAGTACCACCAAGTACCCGGCCACCTAGCAGTAGAAGAGAAAAGTGCAACAAGGCCAAACTTAGGGAGAAATCAATGGATCTCTAGAAACTGACCAAGGTAACTACTCCTGGCAAGTAAATTTGTGCGGAGCTCCCTGACTAAACCCCAGGGCACTACATGTATAATAATAATTATTTTACAAACTATAGATAAGACCTTTCCACTACGTAGCCTCCCTGGCGGTATGATTATGTCAGATTTTTGCGTCTCAAAGCGGTAAAATTGTTTTGCATAGAAATTTGGCGTTTTATATTGTAGGCCTGTAATTCTTAAGCCCCATACACACAATCAGATTTTCTGCTGATTTTTGTCTTCAGATTTACCAAAACCAGGTAGTGCAAGGGCCTGCCTGAATGCATACATATTGAAACTCTTAAGGTTTGACCTCATATTATATGGTTTTGGTAAATCTGAAGGAAAAAATCAGCAGAAAATCTGATAGTGTGTGTGAGGCTTTAGCAATAACACACTTAAATCTGTCCAAACAATAGTCTAGTAGACATCCCGGGTATGATGAAGTTTGAAACACAAAATCATAAATTATAATATAAGAACTAGAAATACAAAAAATAATAATATAATAATAATAAAATGAATTTCCCCACGATTCACTATTGCTCAATTCTGCAAGTGTTCTAATTTATTATCACTGTTTTCTAGCTGGTCTAAAACCACTTTTGGCGTAAAGGGACACTTTTTGATTGCCATGGACAATCCCAAGTTTCCAGGCAGAAAGAACAGTATATATAATATAAAACTGCATGCAGGGCATTGAACAAAGCACTGGGGACAAAAGAGTTGTGAAATAATTTCATACAGCAATGTAATCTGTAAGAATACATTGTACTGTATGTATTATGAATTTTACATTTTTTGAATTTCCCGCCAGGCTCCGCCACGTACATCGCGACGCTCGCAGGGAACGGAGCCCGGCACACAGAGGCATCGGGCAGAGGACAGAGCCCACGGACACAGCGGGGGGACAACACAGGATCCTGGGGACAAGGTAAGTATACCGCACCAGGATCCTGCAATGCAATCCCGAGTGTGGCTCGGGGTTACTGCTAATGGTACTGAAATTTAACCCCGAGCCGCACACAGGAAAACCGCCAGGGATGTTAATCGTGTACATATAGCTGTTTTTTTTTTATTTTTTGGAAGGATTTTTTGATGTCTGTTTTCCATTTGGGAAATTTCCATTATTATCCTGTCCCAGAGGTGCAACAGGAAGTGAGAGGAAATCTCCCAAAGTGCGGAAATTCCGCTTTTAGGCAGTTGTCCCTGGAAAGTTTTCCATACTGGAAGATTTCCCCTTACCTGTAAAGCCCTAACTCTAAAATATTGGATCTCCCCAGACTTTCTTCCCAGATGACAGGGGTCACCTGTACAAATAGAGGGGTATATATCCCCAATGAGGACACAGACCACAATACAAAAAAATATTTAGAGAAAGATTGCAGATAGCTACACTGGCCTTATTTTAAACACATGGCCGGCTCGTCTGGAACAGCTGTATGCAGTTTGGATTAAATGACTCTACAATGTTGGACTACATCTGTGTTATAAAGCAGGGATCTGGAAACACAGTGGGCCCCAGGGAATAAAGACATTTACATGGCTCCGCCCACTCGCCTTAATTTGGGAACGAATCCCTTATTTTTTGGATTTGTGATGACATGGGGATACCTTCTATTTTAGGAAAGTAGTACTACGCTTCAACATGCTATTTTTCCAATACACAATCCAGCTCACTCATGCTTCCACTGTGCTTGTCCAAGGTTTGCCTGTCTAGTAATGGAAGGAAAGTGGACAAACGTCTGTTCCTGATTAAGACACAGCAGCCTTGTGTATTAGATGTCTGGACATCCTCAGTGAGATTACAACACAAACACCAGATGAAACCCCAAGTAACACAATACATTCCACAGGCTCTCAATCTCTTCCAGAGAGCTGGGGAAATGAATGAGCGCAGAAAAGTCAGAAGATAACCAGTCAGGATATGAGTAGAGAAGAGATCCCCCTATACATTAAGGGCTCACACACCTTTGTGTATTGCCACAACACATACCAATGCACCTGCTCTGTGAACGGGGCGCTTTGGAGGCATTCTTTGTGAATGATACACCAACACACTGTACAGTAGAGTGCAAAGCACAACTCACCACAACGTGCATACAGTGTGTTGTGGTGCTCGGCATTTAAAGAGTCATGCACCTTTTCTTGTGCAATGTAGTAATTAGCAGCCCATTTATAACAATCAGCCTGCCATAATGCGCTATCACGCTGTAATGGATCGCTTTTAAGTAAATGCAATGGATTGCAAAGAGATTCTAAAGATTCTAAAGGAGAAATATGGCCAATGCTCTTTAGCATTGGTTTGCGCAGCCTATTGCATTAGGGTGTGCACCCCAGAGAGCAAACACACATGTATGTATATCAGCAGAGCAGTGGATGATGTCCGTAGAGCAAAGATTGGTTTCAGTAGGGCAGTGGATGGCGTCAGTTTTTTTTTTAATTATTTTTTACAATATTTTTTATTACTTTTTTACAATTTTTTTAGAAGCCCCATTATTGGGCTTTGGTTAAATATAAAGGATGAGCTCGGGCGTGTTCGCACACTCCACGTGCAGAGCCCGCCAGGAAGTTAGCACAGCGCTGTGCTAATCACAAGCAGTGAGACATTTTCCCAATGTGCGGCTGCAGAGATCAGGAAATGTCTCAACTCCCTGGCAGGCTTTGCACGTGGAGTGTGCGAACACGCCCGAGCTCATCCTTAACCTCCCTGACGGCATTCCCGAGTGTGGCTCAGGGTTAAATTTCAGCACCATTAGCGGTAACCCCGAGCCACACTCAGGATTACATCTCAGGATCCTGGTGCTGGTTACTTACCTTGTCCCCAGGATCCTGCGATGTCCCCCCGCACTGTCTGCGGGCTCGTCCTCCGCCCGAAGCCTCTCTATGCCAGGCTCCATTCCCTGCGAGCGTCGCGACGCACGGGGTGGAGCCTGGCGTCAAATTTTAAAAAATGTCAGAATCATAACACATACAGTACACTGTAATCTTACAGATTACAGTACTGTATGAAATCATTTCACCTCCCTTTTGTCCCTAGAGCTTTGGCCCATGCCCTGCATGCAGTTTTATATTATATATGCTCTTCGTTCTGCCTGGAAACTTGAGACTGTCCATAGCAACCAAAAAGTGTCCGTTTACGTCAAAAATGGCAGCATTAGGACACTTTCACAGAGGTGTTCTGTCACTGTTTTTGACCCATCATTCGATAAAAAGTAGACTGCAATGTAACCCTATGGATGGTAGATATATGTAGACTCATATCCGTTTAAAGTAGAATTCCAGGCTAAACCTAACTAGATTTAAAAACATTCCCTACCCCTCCTAACACCTATGCCAGTGATGGCGGATCTTGGCACTCCAGATGTTTTGGAACTACATTTCCCATGATGCTCAACTACACTGCAGAGTGCATGAACATCATGGGAAATGTAGTTCCAAAACATCTGGGGTGCCAAAGTTCACCATCATTGACCTATGCTGACTTACCTATTTTCACCCCACTTTGGTCCAGTCATGTGACCTCTTGTGTCAGCCAGCGGCAGCTGCAGGAGGGAGGAGAGCACTCAACAGCTAGAATTGCTGGGTGCAGTGATGTTACCCATGAGCTTGTATGGCCCATCAGTTGTCGGCACTCCCACCTCTTCCCTGCAGCTGCCGCTGGCTGACACAGGGGAGCTGGATCACATGATTGGACTGGAGTGGGCTGAAAATAGATAAGTATCTACAGCCTTCTTACACAAGTTATTCAGCATAGGTGTTCGGAGAGAGAAGGGAGCATTTTAAGACTACAGTAGTTAGGTTTAGCCTGGAATACTACTTTAAACCCAGCCATCCATAGGGGTTACATGGGTTTGTCTGTGTTTCCTATGTGACAACATTGAGGGGAAAAAAAACACAACAGACACAGATGTCACATGTGTGGCATCCATTTCCGTTCTGATCCAACTCAGCAGAGTACCTGTCTAGGACCCTGGAACGGAAGGTACCCATGTGAAAAGGGTCTTTGACATTTTCAGTTTAATACATAAATGAATCGCATAACTAATAAAATTTCACCCTAACTTTTACTCAGTTAACTTTAGCAAAATTAAAGTGTGTAAAGCCAAAAACATTTTGGCTTGGATAGATTAGGGAATGGCTAAGAACACTGTCATTTTTTTATTTGTGCCCCTTCAGGGGACTTCCATTTACATCCTGTCCTAGAGACACAGCTAGAAGTAAACTTTTGTCACATGTCTATTTTTGGGATATTTTGGTGCATTGGAGACTCATTGATCAGGGGGCTGCCTTAATGCAATGCACACATTTAAATGGGCCTCATCTGTTGGATGGTATTCTTCTCGCCCTTTAATATTCTCTGAGCCTTTTAATGGTATATTTTCTGAAGGACAGCATTTAAAATGCAGGGGAAGTACTTCCATTACAAGTAAATAAACACATCACAGCTGGCTCTTAGCACCCTGCGGTCCTGTAAAAGTGCCAAGTTTAGATACCTCAATAGAAAAGTGTCCCTGGAAAAGATATCACAATGCTGGCCGCTATTACCTCTTGGATCATAAGCATTTTACCAACGATAATATGTAATAAGAGTGGAGTGAATGGATTTATGAATCGGGGGGGAAAAGAGGCAAAACTCCCTGGTCTTTGGCAATACATTTTTGTACATTTGTCTACCCCATGGAAAGAATTCTACAATTCACAAATCCTAAATGCATGAGTTGGCAAGCTGCATGGATTTTAGCAAATCAAGCAAATCTGCGAGTCACCAAAAAAGAAATGGATTTACAAATTGTTTGGCTCATCTGTTAGCCAGTTTTTAGCAGATATTTATTACCTTTTTTTTCCCCACATATGGAGAAATAGAGTGTTTAAAAAGGTAAGTATTAACAGTCAATGGAGGATTTACTAAAACTGGAGCATGCAAAATCTTGTGCAGCTCTGCACACAAACTAATCCGCTTCCAGGTTTTATTGTCAATGCTTAATTGAACAACCTGAAGCTAGAAGCTGATTGGCTACTATGCACAGCTGCACCAGATTTTGAGTGCTCCAGTTTTAGTAAATCAACCCCAATGAATCCTGTAAATCTTAGGTGCCCAATCTGCAGCTCAGGGGCCACATGCACCCCTTTGGCACTTATTGTGTGGCCCTTGGGGCCACAGTCTGTTTTCCTTACCCAGGTTCTTGCTCATGCCAAAGTAAAAATATTATGTAGACTGAGTTCTAATAGTTACTTGGTTTGGTTTAGTGCTTTCTAAAATTTTCTGTGCTGTTCATCGCTTTCCTGCTTTTAGGGAGGGTGCTTTTCATTCCGATTTTTACAATGGAAGAGAAATATCAAATGTGGTGCTAGCTATTAAAGGGGTTGTAGCAAAAATAAATTGCTGCCATTGGAGCAGTGATCTTCAGAATTCTAATATAACATGTCTTCAGTCTACGATGGTCTCCTGAAGCATGTCCCCAATCTTCAACTCCTATAGCATACCTGTAGTCTATAACAATCTCTTGTAGCATGCCCATAGTCTTTGACCATCTATGAGCCCGGGTTCACACCACAACGGGCTGCGGATCGCACAGGAGCGCTGTGCGTCCCTGTTCCACGTTTCAGGGACGAATCAGGGCCGATTCAATGCCTGAATTCGGCCCTGAAACGCAGCCAAAGACGCACAGCATTTTTGTGCAGTGCGCACCGCAGCCGCCCCGGAGATATGTGAACTGGCTCCATAGGGAGCCAGTCACATTCTCCTGCTATGCGAATTGGAGGTACGGAAACGCACCTCTAATTCGCATAGGTGTGAACCCGGGGTTAAACATACCTATAGTCTTTGACCATCTCTTGTAGCATGCTTCTAGTCTTTGACCATCTCTTGTAGCATGCTTCTAGTCTTTGACCATCTCTTGTAGCATGCTTCTAGTCTTTGACCATCTCTTGTAGCATGCCCATAGTCTTTGACCATCTCTTGTAGCATGCCCATAGTCTTTGACCATCTCTTGTAGCATGCCCATAGTCTTTGACAATCTCTTGTAAGATGCCCAAGTCTTTGACCATCTCTGGTAGCATGCCCATAGTCTTTGACCATCTCTTGTAAGATGCCCAAGTCTTTGACCATCTCTTGTAACATGTCTGTAGTCTATGACCATCTGTTGTAGCCTGTCAGTAGTCTTTAAACATGTGACAGGAGATGGTCAAAAACTATGGGCATGCTACATGAGATGATCATTCTCTGGTAGCCTTCTGTAGAAGTACATTCACTGAAAATTATTTGCAACCCCTTGGTAATGCCAAGCACTGCTGTACAGCCAAAGAGTTACTATGTTTTGGTCTAAAATTTTTAAACAAAGTAAAGAAGAAAAGTAAGGCTGACTTCAGACTGGCAATTCTGCTGCTAGCCATTTGTTGAAATCACCAGCAATAGGATCACCAAGAGGCTGCTTGTTTGTCCTTATGGAATCAATCTCATTGTAGCTGAGGCAGCGAGCTTTTGCTCCCATCGCTAGCAATAGCGATTCAGCAGCGTTCCGGCCAGTGTAAGCAAGGTATATTATAGGCACACACAGGCGATTTTTTTAGCAATCCCACCGCTGGCAATTTGTTTCTAGCATCAAAATTGCCCATCGGATAACATCATTCCAAGACATTAGCCCGGTCCCTTCGTTATGTCCTACCTTTATCCCCGTAAGAGCCGATTGTCCTTTGCTTTCTTCAAACTCTACAAAGTTGGTCCAGCAGACACCTAGAATCCCCCAACAATAGGTACAAGACTTATCCAGCAAGCCACTCACTTCTTGCAGCAGGTAAAGCGGCATCCACCTCTTGTTGAATTCCTGGTGCTTTCCTACAGTTATCCTAGAATTCTCTCAATGAATGCAGTGAATGAGGACTGAGAGCAGCAGCTTAAATTGAAACAGAACAGCACAGAGGCAGCAGCCAAGGCTTACAATGCATGCACACTCTCAGAGTACAAGTGATCCCAGACACACACAGTCCAGCTAAGTCTATAAGCAAAAACATTTGCTAGAAAGCCTGGAGTCTGATAGACTTTGGAAAAAAAAAAAGTCAGAGAGCGAGAGGTTGTCTCATTTCCTCCAACCTCTTTACAATACTCTGAATTCTCTCCTCCCATTCCAGTTCTGCCTCCTCCACCCCTCCCTGCTCTTCAAGTGCGGGTGCAGACTGGGAACAGGGACCAGCTCTGCCTTTTATCACTCAATGGCAGAACACATACACACAGCCCACTCATGGCTTATGTTTCTCTCCTGAAGACCCTGGCAGTAACCCAGGGGAGCCCCATAGATGACAGTCTCCTGTCCTGGCTGGTTTTTGACAGATCAATCAACAACCTTTATAGGTCTAGCAGTTGACCAATCAATTGGACTTGGGTAGAACAATCAGACAAATAAAGTGTCTATAGCAGGAATATGCAATTAGCGGACCTCCAGCTGTTGCAGAACTACAAGTCCCATGAGGCATAGCAAGACTCTGACAGCCACAAGCATGACACCCAGAGGCAGAGGCATGATGGGACTTGTAGTTTTGCAACAGCTGGAGGTCCGCTAATTGCATATCCCTGGTCTATAGCATTTGAATCATGCTACAAACATAGGGAATTGTTCAATCAACAATTTCATATCTTTGGTTCCAGCAGTTAACCAATCAATTGGACTTGGGTAGAACAATCCAACAGATAAAAAAGTGTGTATAGCATTTAAATCATGCTTCAAACATTGGGCGGTAATCCAGGGAGCCCAAGAGATGACAGTCTCCTGCCCTGGCTGGTTTTCCACAGATCAAATCAACTCTTTGGGTCCAGCAGTTGACCCATTAGTTGGACTTGGGTGGAACATTCAGAATGATAAAAGTGTCTACAGCATTTAAATCATGCTACAAATATAGGGCAATCGTGTGATTAATCAACAATCTCCTGTCTTTGGGCCCAGCAGTTGATCAATCAATTGGACTTGGGTATAACAATCAGAGATAAAAAAGTGTCTATAGCATTTAAATCATGCTACAAACATAGGGCGGCAACCCAGTTGAGCCCAAGAGATGCCCTGCCCTGGCTGGTTTTCAACAGATCAATCAACAATCTTTGGGACCCATTAGTTGGACTTGGGTGGAACAATCAGAACGATAAAAGTGCCTACAGCATTTAAATCACACTACAAACATAGGGCAATTGTGCAATCAAACAGCAATTTCATATCTGGGTCCAGTAGTTGACCAATCAGTTGGACTTGGGTAGAACAATTAGAACGATAAAAGCATCTACAGCATTAAAATCTTGCTACAAACATAGGGGGAGTGTGCATGTTTGTACCACACAAACGTATGCCCAGCTCCCACTTATCTCAATCAATCAGGAAAATCCAACTCATTTGCCAATCAGCAGGATTATTATGAATTACTATGAATGTAGGGAGCACCTACAGATATTAGATTGTTGCTTGATGTGACTAGCTGTCCAATAGGGATTAGCAAAACTGACTGCTTTCACTTAACCGGATTTTGCCAAAAAAATTAAAAAGCCATATTTTGACTAAATACATTGGAATCATTAGGCAAGGTGAGAGCAATGTTTTTTTTTCCCTCCAAGAGGCCCTCACCAGATCATTCATTTTAGTGACTTTGCGTAAGATTATAGCTGAATTTAACAAATTTCTTGCAGGTTTCCTTTCCTGTACATTTAGACATCCGAAAGGCTGGAACCTCCACTGGGCACCGCCATCTTGGATGTGATGACAGTGGTCCCAGCAGACTCTGAGCTGTCATTTAAGTGACACTCACGCTCTGTCTCCTCCCTGTTCAGGTATTCTGACAGCCTCTGCAAGGGAGAGTCATCCATCCACTCTGTTTGGAGGGATATGTTAGATTTATTTCATTCAGCTAGCAAGCTGTACGAAAAATATCTATGCATGTATGGCCAGCATAAACACCATTAGCATACCACTTCAGAGTTGTATTATCCCCCCTCCCTCACTACTAGTAGGCTGGCTGAGCATATATGATTATGTGTGTCAGCAGATGCCTGAGGGCAACAAGACCATGCCTGCAAATCTTTCTGACCTCTTACCTATAGCTACGAGAAGGCAATTGGAAGATCCACCAGCTGCATAGCTCCCAACTGTCCCTGGATTTCGAGGGACTGTCCCTGATTTGGAGCAATGTCCCTCTGTCCCTCATTTGTCCCTCATGTTGGTCTGATCTATATAGTTGTATATAAAATCCACTTTTTATCTATCAGAAAGTGTTTCCCAGCGCTTTCATCTGATTTCTAAATTGCTGCATTTGTAAATTCCAAGAGCCAATATAAAGGAATAGTAGTGGTAAAAAAAGCACTACTGGGTTTAACTAATCTTTTTTGTTTTTGTTTTGTTTTTTGTACAATTCTCCTTTAAGGGGGTGTGGCCAGGGGTGTGTCCAATGCCTGCATTCTTTTGCTGATAGGTGTCCCTTATTCCCATCGCAAAAAGTTGGGAGGTATGCAGCTGGACAATTCTGATCTAAAGATCAGAGCATGGCTTACAACAGCGGGGCTTTGTAGTGGCATGGCAATACAAACTTCTGGTTCTTAGAAGTTATTTTTTTCTCCACACATACATTTTCCAGCAAAGATGAAAATCGTTTGGCAACCCATAATTATTTTGTTTTTTGTTTTGTTTTTTAAGCAGAGCGCTCATAAAAACGACTCACACCTAAGTTTGTTAAAGATTAGTATTTTTTCATTCAGCCACCCCCGCTAGGACATTGTATTCTAACAGAGGTATGCATGGCTATTAGAACACACTGATCAGTGGCCGCAGCCACTGATCTGCAAAAGTTTTCCAGAATGTCACTTCGACAGAAGTTGATCAAACAATCAGCCTATGTCAAGCAGAGATGGCCATACACTCATCAAGATGAGCCCGGTCCCTGCTGAACTGGGAATCTAAATCAGTCTATGGCCGGCTTTGATAAATGGATGGAGCAGTAGGCAAGGTAGGCATCAGTGATTGTGGGAGTGCACTATGAAGGGAACCTGTCACTTTACTCTGAATGCCACCATATCATTAAAGTGATTCTATAGGTTTTTTTTTTTTTTTTTTTAAATAACAAACATGTCATACTTACCTCCTCTGTGTAGTTGGTTTTGCACAGAGTAGCCCAGATCCTCCTCTTCTCGGGTCCCTCTTTGCCGCTCCTAGTCCCTCGCTCCTATAGAGTGCCCCCACAGCCAGCAGCTTCCTATGGGGGCACTGGAGCCGAGTCAGAGCTCCGTGTGTCCATTCAGACATGGAGCACCGACCCAGCCCCGCCCCTCTCTCCCCTGATTGGCTGACTGACTTTGATTGACAGCCGCAGGAGCCAATGGCGCCACTGCTGTGTCTCAGCCAATCAGGAGGAGTGTCCCAGACGGCTTAGACATTCGTGGACATTGCTTAGGAGAGAGAAGGAGCTCAGGTAAGTAATTAAGGGGTGCTGGAGAGGCTGCTAAACACAGAAGGTTTTTTTATCTTAATGCATAGGATGCATTAAGATAAAAAACCTTCTGCCTTTACAACTCCTTTAAAGTCCAGGCAAATTAAATGGATCCCATGCAGTGGGGCTGTGCCCACACTACAAGGGTTCATTGCTAGTTTTGTCTAGGTTAGAGAAGAAACAGTTTTACTTACCTGATTCCCCACTCCCTCCAGCAGATGGGGTTCCCCACAATCTGGGGGTGGATTGCCCCTCAGCTTTGGACCCTACTCTGGTCTTGATGGCATCTGGACCCTAGGCCAGTGGAGCGTGGGGGTTCAGACACTGTGGGGACCGGTCTAGCTGTAGAGAGGAGCGGAGCATCGGCAAGTACATTTTTTTTTATTCTCCTAGACAAAAACATTTTATTTGCCTGGAGTTGGATTTTAAACTACACTTGCCTTTTAAGATAAATATTACATAAAAAAAAAAAAAACACACCTTGTAACAATGGTCCATCAGTTCAAATGACAATGGCCTCAATTGAATTCTGCTGTTGGAAAGTCTTTTTGGCATGATATTCCCCAGAAATACAAACCGGAATTCTCCAGCAGTCTTGCCGTAGCTCTGAAAACGCAATCTCTATTCTGACATATACATTACCGGCCTCCAGCAGCCCGGGGCAATGGAAGAAGAACAGCGAGAGCTTAATCATGCTTTATTAACCATGCCAGGGACAATCAGATCACACAACACTTTAGGAGATGCTTCGTCTGAGCAACTTCACGCCAGGACAAGCAGCACCATCCCGTCTCCCTGTTTGATATGTACGCTGGTTAATTCTATCAGTAGAACAGTCAGCCTTCTACTAGCAGTTTGACTTCCCATTGTTTTTTACTTAGCAGAAATATAGAAGAAATTAGCATTCTAAAAAAATGATGATCTTTCAACTGATTTTGCCTAAAGTGGCCCAATGTGAACCATTTCCGGCAGTTCCTGGTTAGCAAATCCTAGCTGTGCATTTTGACCATTGTTTTTAGCACTGAATAAAGCACATCTAAACCCAGAAGCAAAATGTATTATATTGCAGCTTACCAGTTCTTAGATGTGGTGGCTGCATTAGTTTTAATTTTTTAGGACTTCTTTTCCTTTATTTTCAACTGGTAATTTGGCCAGTATCTCACTTCCTGCCATAGGGTGGCTACACTCATTCATCCACTGTATCGATGGAGGAGCACCACAGAACCACCCATAGACAGCGGTCAAACTTTGGAGAGGGTAGAGTTAGATGGACTAGTAGATTTCGATGGACTTTACACATAGCTCCCGAAAGTCCCTGATTCAGAACAAAGGGGTCAATTTACTAATGTTTACCGCATGTGATAAGGGTATCATCTTACTCATTGGCATAAATTATCACATGCGGTAAATAAAGTCCAATTCATAAAAAAAAAATATAATATATAACGATTATGAAGTATTTAACAGGAAAACAAATGTGTAGATAAATATCGCTTTGAAAACTCTTAAGTCCAATTCACAAACGGACCAGCGATTATAAAAGCAGGTGATACTTACTACCAGGGTTTTGCCGGCAGTATCAAATGCGGTATTTGTAAAAAAACAGTGTGGGGGATGAGGGGACCCCCATGCTGTTTTTTGACAATTACACTCAGGTCCATAAATATTGTGACATCAACACAATTCTAATCTTTTTGGCTCTATACACCACCACAATGGATTTGAAATGAAACAAACAAGATGTGCTTTAACTGCAGACTTTCAGCTTTAATTTGTGGGTATTTACATCCAAATCAGTTGAACGGTGTAGGAATTACAACAGTTTGTATATGTGCCTCCAACTTTTTAAGGGACCAAAAGTAATGGGACAGATTAACATTCATCCATCAAACTTTCACTTTTTAATACTTGGATGCAATTACAGCCTGAAGTCTGGAACGCATAGACATCACCAGACGCTGGGTTTCATCCCTGGTGATGCTCTGCCAGGCCTCTACTGCAACTGTCTTCAGTTCTTGCTTGTTCTTGGGGCATTTTTCCTTCAGTTTTGTCTTCAGCAAGTGAAATGCATGCTCAATCGGATTCAGGTCAGGTGATGGACTTGGCCATTGCATAACATTCCACTTCTTTCCCTTAAAAAACTCTTTGGTTGCTTTCGCAGTATGCTTCGGGTCATTGTCTGTCTGCACTGTGAAGCGCCGTCCAATGAGTTCTGAAGCATTTTGCTGAATAGGAGCAGATAATTTTGCCCGAAACACTTCAGAATTCATCCTTCTGCTTTTGTCAGCAGTCACATCATCAATAAATACAAGAAAACCAGTTCCATTGGCAACCATACATACCCACGCCATGACACTACCACCACCATGCTTCACTGATGAGGTGGTATGCTTTGGATCATGAGCAGTTCCTTTCCTTCTCCATACTCTTCTTTTCCCATCACTCTGGTACAAGTTGATCTTGGTCTCATCTGTCAACAGGATCTTGTTCCAGAGCTGTGAAGGCTTTTTTAGATGTTGTTTGGCAAACTCTAATCTGGCCTTCCTGTTTTTGAGGCTCACCAATGGTTTACATCTTGTGGTGAACCCTCTGTATTCACTCTGGTGAAGTCTTCTCTCGATTGTTGACTTTGACACACATACACCTACCTCCTGGAGAGTGTTCTTGATCTGGCCACCTGTTGTGAAGGGTGTTTTCTTCACCAGGGAAAGAATTTTTCGGTCATCCACCACAGTTGTTTTCCGTGGTCTTCCGGGTCTTTTGGTGTTGCTGAGCTCACCGATGCATTCTTTTTTAAGGATGTTCCTAGTGTTTTTGCTATCTCTCTGATAGGTTTGTTTTGTTTTTTCAGCCTAATGATGGCTTGCGTCACTGATAGTGACAGCTCTTTGGATCATACTGTATATTGAGAGTTGACAGCAACAGATTCCAAATGCAAATAGCACACTTGAAATGAACTCTGGACCTTTTATCTGCTCCTTCTAAATGGGATGATGAGGAAATAACACACACCTGGCCATAGAACAGCTGAGCAGCCAATTGTCCCATTACTTTTGGGCCCTTAAAAAGTGGGAGGCACATATACAAACTGTTGTAATTCCTATACTGTTCACCTGATTTGGATGTAAATACACTCAAATTAAAGCTGAAAGTCTGCAGTTAATGCTCATCTTGTTCGTTTCATTTCAAATCCATTGTGGTGGCGTATAGAGCCAAAAAGATTAGAATTGTGTCGATGTCCCAATATTTATGGACCTGACTTAGCTGGTTACAAAGGAGCGGGCCGGGAAGACAACGAATGACTCAGTCCCCCCACCCCAAAGCACCTTGTTCCCATGTTGATGGGGACAAGGGCCTTGTCTCCACAACTGTGGCCAGGGGTTGTGGGGAGCTGTGTGCAGGGTACTTATCAGAATCTGGAAGCCCCCTTTAAGATTCCAGCCCCCCCTATGTGAATGAGTATGGGGTACATAGTACCCCTACCCATTCACCAAAAAAGTAATAAAAATACAGACAGTTTTTGACAATTCCTTTATTTAAAAAAAAAACCTGTGTCCCCCGATGTAAATCCATCAATACCGCTAAATCAAACAAATACCGCATTCAGTATTTAACGCAAAATTCTTAATGGATTGAAAACATGCACAATTGTGACAGCATACGGTATTTTACCGCATTTTATGAGCCATTATTTAACTCTTAGTGAATTGACCTCAAAAGTCCCTCTGTCCCTCTTTCCTACTCATTTGTCCCTCATTTTGGTCAGATCTATATAGTTGTATATAAAATGCACTTTTTATCTTTCAAAAAGTGTTTCCCAGTGCTGAACCTTTCATTCACATTCTAAATTGCTGCATTTGTAAATTTCAAAAGGCAGTACATAGGATGAAACCTGACCTTTGCAAGCAACTCTGTCAGTGTTAAATGGTTGGTCCCAACCCTTTAACTGACACTGCTGCTGCACAGTTTGGTCTGTTAAAAGAAGTAAAAAAAAAAAAAAAAAAAAAATACAGGTATGTGCACTGGTTTTCTTTTTAGAGGCATTTGACAGGCCAATAGGAGGTGATATGTTGCCTCTTGAAGACCTGTTTTAACCAGGGACAGTCTGCCGCACCATGCCGCAAATTCATACATTACACATATTTGCAATACGGTTACAACATGCTCTCATGCACTTGCGCATTGCGCCACACACATCTCTGCAGACTGATCTGAAATCACCTAATTTTTTTTGTTTTTCTGCTTTACTTAACTTTATTTATATTGCACTTCCTGGTTTCCCTGAAGGCAGTGACGACATAGCCTTGGCCACATCGATGACCCCTGGGAAGACAATGTCGCTATTGCTTTAGGGAAATCCTGTACCTTAACTGATTAGTATTACCCACTTGATCTCCGGAAGGTTTTGCCCCCTTCATGACCAGGGCATTTTAATGTAAAACTGTACCCAAATTAAATTTATATAATTTTTTTGGTAGTATTTGATCACCACTGGGGTTTTTTTTTTTTATTATATTAGCGAAGACTGAATATTTTTTACTTTCTGCTATAAAACATATCCAAAAAAAAAAAAAATTAAATCAAATTTCTAAATACATTTAGGCTTTTTACTAATAGATCTCTTTGTTTTTATCCCTGCTTTGCAGGGATAAGAAACAGAGAGATGGATCCCTCTGTCTAGAGCCTTGTGCTTGTCAACACAGGGATCTAGGCTGTGATTGGACACAGCCGATCAGCAGGTCCCAGCCATGAATCATTGGCCGTGATCTGCTGACATACTCACGCTGTGTAAAATCACAGCGGATGTTAGCGGCCTAAACCCGGAAACGTACCCAGAATCAGGTACGACACTTTGCCTGCATGGGCTACGCATCCTCAGTACATTGCAGGCAGTGGTTATACTGCTCATGCAAAAGCTGAAGCACACATTGTCTTGAGCTGTAGAAAATGACATTCATTGAAATTCAATAGTTCCTTCCAGGGATCTCACGAGATCACAGGGAAGGGTACCCCCCAACAGATGCCAGTAGTGTTGCACAGTGCATGTGGAAGTGTGTGACGTCATGCACTTCATCTTATGCATGTGTGTAGGCGGAGCCTAGGGTATCCAATCAGGGAGAGACCACACACAGACAGCTGTCTCCTCCAAGACACTGACAGAGTCCATGAGGGGACAATTTCCCTAACAAACTCTACTCCATCTGTATAATGGCACACTGCCACCTACTGGACAGAAAGGAAACTTGCACCTGCCTACAGCAGTGTCCACGACATTTTTAAAGCGAGGACAGGTGAACATCACAAGGATCTAGGCAACTAGGATTGTTTATTTCCTTCCTATTCAGGATACATCAGTAGAGGCAAAGGAGAGGGTAATTCCAAAGTAAACAAAAGCCAAGGAAAGATTCCAATCTCTACTTGCCAACCAGCCTGCGACCATCCAGATTAACCTGTCTAAAAGTATGTGTTTAAAAACGGGTGTTTAGTTGCACAAATTTGCAAATACATGCATAAGCTACAGACCCCGGCAAGGCACCCTGTGATCTGTAGACCCTACCTCTAAGTTTTAAGAGGTCCGCAGTGAAAGCACATCCATTCTGAGGAGATAGATGAAGGCAGATGGACTGGAAAGAGCCCACCCCTCCCTAAAGGTACAGGGGCACATTGAACACCCAGCATGTAGCACAATGGCTGCAAAGGTGTCAGTGCGTTGCCTGACTTAAAATCAAGCATGCAAAAAATGTGCCACTGCCCTCACCTATAACTGGCCTTTGCAGCAAGGAGCATTGGAAGGCAACACATATCAAACAAAAGCCAAGGAAAAATCCTTGGAGAAATTCCAAGCTCTACTTACCAACCAGCCTGCGACCAAACAGATTAAGCTGTCTAACAGTATGCTTAAACAGTATGTTTAAAAACAGGATTTAGTTGCACAAATTTGCAAATACATGCGTTATCTACAGGCCCCGGCAAGGCACCCTGTGATCTGTGGACCCTACCTCTAAAGGCCAGTTATAGGTGAGGGCAGTGGCACATTTTGTGCATGCTTGATTTTAGGTCAGGCAACGTACTGACACCTTTGCAGCCATTGTGCTATATGCTGGGTGTTCAATGTGCCCCTGTACCTTTGAGGGGTGAGCTCCCTCCAGTCCATCTGCCTTCATCTATCTCAATAGAAATGCACTGTGGAGCCTCTTATAAGTTAGAGGTAGGGTCTACAGATCACAGGGTGCCTTGCCGGGGCCTGTAGAGAACGCATGTATTTGCAAATTTGTGCAAATGAACCCCTGTTTTTAAACGCATACTGTTAGACAAGTTAATCTGGTTGGTCACAGGCTGGTTGGTAAGTAGAGCTTGGAATTTCTCCAATAATTTTTCTTTGGCTTTTGTTTGATATGCGTTGCCTTCAATGCTCCTTGCTGCAAAGGCCAGTTATAGGTGAGGGCAGTGGCAGATTGTTTGTATAATTCCAAAGTAAACCTGCATTGTCAAATTGGGGTATGAATCAAGAATGCTACTGGATAGAAATCATCAAGCTTGTAAGCAGGTGGTCTATTTTCCCCACTGTAGGTGGCACTTGACTGCAGCGGCAATGCAGTTGTAGGGGAAGTCAGGAGGAACCTTGTTCCTCTATAGTTTCCTGGGTCACCAGGGAAGCTATCCCATGTGTCTCTGGCGGTCATCTATAGCAGAGCCTATTTAAGGGCCTCTCCCCTAGGCTTGGCGCACACTTTGCGTGTGGGTAGTGTAGGTACAGTTCACCCATCTGATAGGGATGGTGATTAGAGGTAGGGAGAGATTCCAGGTGAGTAGGGAAAGGATAGGGACACGCCATCCTTTCTGAAGATCCCCCTATTTATATCGGAGACCTGCTCTGCTACACATTGCTGTTGCATTTTGTGAGTATTCCTAGTCAGATGCCTTCCCACAGGGCTTGAATTTCCAAATTTTAATACAAGTTCTGTGTTTTGCAACTAGACTGAGTGTTACCTCCCCACAAACTGATACGATATTGACCTTCTGAAAGCTAGTATTTTGCATAGGCATACCACCGACCTTTTCCTCCCACTTGCCATTGCTTGGGCCCGAGTATAGGTCACAGACGGTGAGGCTATTTTTCTCATACTCAAAGGCTCCAGATTTCTTTCTCTAGCAATAGTAGGTAGCATAAGTGTGACATGGCTGATTATGGTGCATACTACCCAACATAAGCTTTAAAGGGTAAACACCGAAAATTAACTTCTCTTATCGGCTCCCTTTTGTCCATTCAATATACCTTTGAAAGCATTTTGTTACAATATATTGGTTTGAAAATTTAAAAAAAGATCTTTTGACTTTGCTGGAAATCTTGTAAGCGGATAACTTTGTGCCAGTGCTGACTGTTATCAATTGTTCTCCAAGGATTACAGAACCACACCCCTCTATGTTATGGACAGTAAAAGAACAGTGGGGTTTCTTAGTCCTATCTTATTTCTGTTGTCCCAACTTACATCTTAATGACACAACACAAGCACCCAAAAATGACCCCCCCCCTTTTTTTTTAATGCAGCACACCAGTGCAGGTTTAGTGCCTGCTACAGTTTAAATGCTTTGGGTTGCCATTTAACATTAATATTTTACCATGTGCTGCCACAATGCAAAAGTAGGCAAATTGTTATTATTATTATACAGGATTTATATAGCACCGACAGTTTACACGGCACTTTACAATATAAGGGCAGACAGTACAATTACAATACAGTTTAATACAGTAGGAATAAGAGTTCCGCTGGGTAGAGCTTACGATCTAAGAGGGAGGGTCAAGAGATACAAAAGGTAACTGCGAGGGATGGGCTGTTGGAGAAAATAAAAGTACAGTGAAGAGATGAGTTTTCAAGGATCGCATGAAAGTTGGTAGAGTTGGAGATAGTCGGACAGATTGGGGTAGGGAGTTCCATAGGATGGGAGAGGCTCTGGAAAAGTCCTGGAAGCGAGCATGGGATGAGGTGACAAGGAAGCTAGAGAGTAGGAGGTCTTGGGAGGAACAAAGAGAACAATTAAGTTGGCATTTTGAGACTAGGTAAGTTGTTGTTAGAATCTCTAATTTAATTTTGTTCTGTGAGTGGCAGCCAATGGAGGGATTGGCAGAGAGGGTTGGCAGACACTGAACAGTTGGTAAGGTGGATGAGTCTGGCAGCAGCATTCATGACGAACTGAAGGGGGATAGCCTATGTAAAGGTAATCCAGTGAGGAGGGAGTTGCAGTAGTCAAGGCGGGAGATGACCAGGGAGAGAATAAGAAGCTTTGTGGTGTCATTGGTTGGGAAGGGGTGTATTTTGGAGATGTTGCGGAGGTTGGTGCAGCAAGCTTTGGGCAGTGAATGGATATGGGGCCGAAAGGATAGTTCAGAGTCCAGAATCACACCTAGAACCTTGGCGTGCAGGGACGGGTTGATAGTTGAGCCTTTGATTTTGACAGAGGAATCAGAGGAAGAGGCACATTAGGGAGGAACTATTATGAGCTCAGTTTTGGATAGATTGAGTTTGAGGAAGTGGTGTGACATCCAGGCTATGTCTGTTAATAAATCAGTGATACATGAGGAGACTGATGGTGTGGGTTGAGGAGATAAAGTTGGGTGTCATCAGCATAGAAATGGTATTGGAAGCCATGGGGGCAGTCAACTGACCCAGGGAGGAGGTGTAGATTGAGAACAGAAGAGGTCCAAGAACAGAACCTTGGGGAACATCGACAGAGAAAGAAGAGGAGAGGAGGAAGTGGAATTGTAAGCGACTCTGCTGGTTCTCATTTTACCTATCCCACCGTTCCTTCAAAGAGTATAGTCGCAGAGACCAAAGGAGTGGAGTTTTTTTTTTTTTTTAGGAGGCAGTGGTCCACTGTGTCAAAGGCAGCAGAGAGGTGCAGGAGTAGGAGTACAGAATAGTGTCTATTGGTATTACAAAAATTCTATTTCAACAGAATCATCATGTCAAAATCAGGTATACTGTACAACGTTCAAGGTTCCTCTGGGTCTGTATTGTGTATCAGCTAGGAAGCAAATTGATCCTGAATGGTAATTCAGCTCATTTCAGTGAGCCTACATTTTGAGGTTCTATTAAAAATTTGCCCAAAAATAATTTTAGGCTCTGTTCACACTAGTGTGGTTTCAGATGAGACTTGAGCTGGGCAGAACAGCATGAACATGGAAATCACATTGTTTTCATTGGTTCACATCAATGTAATTCAGCATGGTGAGATTTTTGAAAAGGTTCCTGATACTACTATGGTGCAATTCCAGCACGATTTTGGTCCTACAGAATATACAAACCACATCCAAGTTACACTTCATAAATTGCGCTTTAAATCAGATCAAAATTGGATCTCAGCAGTGTGAACCTAGCTTTAATGTCAATGTCAATTATGTATGATGGGGCCCCAGCAGCATCATTAATGGGTACCCTGCCTCTTTTTGTTTTTCTGCGCGATTTGTTTATAATTCGGGGAAACAGGAGCTTGGTCCACTTTAAGGAGTACTGTCACAGCAGTATAACCAAGTGTTTTTTTTTATTAAAAGCTGCTAATGAATGAAAATTACTAAATCTATACGTCAGGGGTCAGTAACCTTTTTTCACTTAAGGGCCACATTCACCTGCTAATAAATGAAGATAACATTACACTGGCCCCGCACCTCTGGCCCCCTTTACATTACACAGCCCCCACAACTCTGACCCCTCTTTACATCACACAGCCCCTGCACCTCTGGACCTCTTTACATTACACAGCAGCACCCCCCTACCCAGCCCCCACTGCACATCACACAGCCCCCCCCCTTACCCAGCCCCCCCTGCATATTACACAGTCGTTCCCCCCCCCCCCCCCCAGCTGTGTAAGCAAGGGAGGGTGGGGCGCTTTAGAAGTTTAAATTAAAATAAATAAATAAGAAAAATATTTACACTGTCCATTTGAAAAAAGATTTCTGATCACTTTTATTGTCACAAGGAATGTAAACATCCCTTGTGACAGTAATAGGCAGTGACAGTTACTCATTACGGAAGGTTCTGGGGTCTATAAGACCACTTCTTTGCACTTAAATGCATTCAAAATGCCAGGTTTGGCTGTTTCGAATACTGTCATTTTTTTATTTGGCCTTTTAAGCCTTCTGTAAACTGGAAGTGATGTCATGACATTGCTTCCGGGTTACTAGATTCGAGACCCGATAAAAGCCAATTCCAGCTTTGTTCGGGTCTCCGGCCAGCCGGAGGACGTGTCGGCTGGTTACTTGGGCCTCCAGGTGGGCCATCCACTTCCACTGCTTGGGATAACAGCCGAGCATCTTCTTCCGCATTGGTTGTTATTGCAAGAAAGCCAACCACCGGCTCTAAAAAATGGTATTAACCCCTTCAAGCCGAGGCTGCATATTTGCGTACAGTCATTGTGAAGGGGTTAAAATGTCTGCAGGCCGGGTGCACGTGACTTTATCATGTGCGCATACGGGCTGAACATTTAGCGGCGGGCCGGGTGCGGCCCAAGGGCCGTAGGTTGCTTTATGTGTTAAAGCTGAGCATTTCTTTTAAATATATTCCTCATATATAAATACACTTTGTGTGCACCAAATGCCTTTGCAAACCCAGATGTTACCTTGTAAAAGTAGCAGTGATATCACTGTGCTCTACATAGCCTGTGTAGAGAGTAGATCTGTGGAAGGGGTCCAGCAGGCTCCACCCACTACAGGCTGCCTGCAGAAAACTACAGGAGGGGGAGGAGATGAGGAGACAAGAAGACAAGACCAGTCACCCGGCACAACAGTGTGGTGGCATTTTTTTTGGGGGGGGGCCCAATGCATCCACAGCCATTCCCCCCCCCCGGTCTGTCGGGCCATCCACACCACCCCCCGGTCGGTCAACAGCCCAGTCTAGGTCACTGTCAGCGCCTCCTGTGGGCGTTGCCTTGCCCTGCGTCTCCTTCTCCTCTGCATCATGGCGGCTTCCGCCGTGTGTCTTCTCTCTCCCCCTCCTAGGCTGCCAATAGGATCGCTTTTCCTCTTGACCAAATCGGGTGACGGGTCTCAGGACCCACTGCCTGATTGAACAGGAGGAGATTCAGGAAAACAATAGCGAATATTCGCTATTGTCAGACAACTGGGTGGGCACTGCGCCCCAAGCCCACCCTTTTTTTAAGCCAATTAGAGCCTCAGGCTCTAATCATGTGCTTCAAAAAAAAAAAACCCATTGGAATCCATGCATCTGGCGCCCTGCATGTAGATTAGGGGCTGGGCGCATGGATTAGGGGGGCGGCGCTCCTGCGCCCCATATGGACGGGCCACCAGTGCTGCACAAGCAGAAAGAGCAAGAGTGAGCCATCTTTATTACAGGAAGCTCTTTGCATGGAGGCAAGCTGTGTACTAACGATCAGATCATACGATCGATTTGAAATCTGTATTTTTTGTATGATTTTTTGTATGAGTGTGTGTACGGGCCCTTAAGGCACCTATACATTGAGGAACAATTATAAAGTAGGCAATGATCAATTTGCCCATTGTTCTTTTTTTAAAAAAAAAATCATAGTAAGTCAAATCTCCTGTCAGCTCATTCACCCATAAATACTCTCTACACTGAAACTAGTCCAGTTCATTAACCGACTGGTTCCACTCCATTCCTCCAACCTGAAGTGAAACCAGCACTGCTCTATATATTATCTTCCATCAGTCAACTATTGTAGTCATTGTTCTGTGTTGTGATGAAAAGAAGGTCTTTCATAGTCACACTTCTTACCTTCCTTGCTTGTAGGACAATCAATACACACTGTAATCACATTAGGGGATATCTATCACAGCAGCTAAAGATGGTTATACACTATTAGATTTTCAAATGTAAATTCAAACAAAAATCCTTAATACATTTGACGGCTTGACAAATGTTCTTCGGCAGTACTTCAAAATTTCATTTGCTTTTATTATTCGATTTTGAAGTGAATGGACTTTCCTGAACGAAAACCACATACACTGTTAGAAATGTTTTTGTTTGAGAAACAGTGGCGGCTGGTGCTAAACTTTTTTGGGGGGGGGGCGGAAAACAAAGCCCCCCCCCCCCAGGCCTGCATTCACCCCTCCAGGGTCAAAAGCAGAGTCCCTGTGCAGCCTGGATATAACAGGGCTCTGGATGGATGGGGAGGATTCCCCCGAGTTGCTAGTATCAGTGCGAGGGGGAATATGCAGCTCTGTCGGCTGGAACAGCGGAGGATGTGTGTGTCTGAAGTGCTGCCGCTAGAGGTCCGGTGGCGCAGGAGGTCTCCCGCCGCCATATTGTTGAAGATCTGCATGATGGGGAAGTAATGTGAGAGTTTATTTACCAGTGGCGGAGCTTGATGGTGCCTTCTCATGCTACAGTGTAGGGCAGGCAGTCTGCAAGTCGGAGAGCAGTGTGGCAGTGCTAGCAGGTCATCAGGAGGCTCTGAGGATCTGGTGTTCCCCCAGTGAAGAGCGGAGCTTCAGAGGTATGCGGCCATCTTCTTCAGCTGTCGCTACCCCCCCCCCCCACTAATAGCAAATATTGATTCGCTAGTGTCATAAGTGGGTGAGTTCAGCGCCCCAAGCACAACCTTTTTCAAGCCAATTAGAGCCTCAGGCTCTAACCATGTGCTTGAGAAAAAAAAAAAAAAAACTCATAGAAAGCTATTAGTCTGGCGCCCCGCATGCAAACTACGGGGGCGGCGCCCCTGCGCCCATTATGGACCGGCCACCACGGTTCAGTAAAATGTTCCAACCTACTCCTTCAAATTTCCTCATCACTGTGGTCGCAAATTAACATTGATCTGACCCCACTAAGCATTAGTAAATCAAACAAATGTTCTCAAAACTAAAAATTTCCTGGGGTGAAGCCGCTATCAGTATGGTGTATAAATCCCACCGAAAAATGGACAGCATTTTCCCCAATGAAAATAATATTAATTTATCAAAAATGTGTGGTGTCAATTCATTTTTAAAACGTAATCAATTCATCTACAGGTTATTATAAATAAAATCTCATATATATATTAATCCAAAATGTGTGGTGCGGAGGCTTTAAGGTCTCATGCAGTGGATATTTTTAAAGCTGCTGTTAGGGGGCCTTAGAGCGTGTCCAGGAGCAGCAGGGTTTTAGTAGGAAAAAATGCCAACATGCAATAAAACTAGTCTAAATGAGCATTAAAATTAGGTGTATTTAGCGCTTGAGTGTTATTTCAAAGGCCAGAATAAATTATTATTCCGACCAATGAAATGAATCAACGCCCAAATGCACGACATGCATACAATTACAAGCATGGAGCATTTTTTTTGCCAAAATGCTGCCACCAGGAGTAAAGGTGTCTAGAATAAATAACCAAACGTGCAGTGTGCATAAGGCCTAAATTGACCCTGTCACAAAAATTGACCAAAACATTTGCTTGTAAAAGAAGAGCATACAGTAAATACTTACCTCTACTGCTACCTCTATTGCATAATGCTGCTCTTCTGAATAAGAATTATCATTTGCCACCCCTTCCATACTGTAAGTGCACAACATGCTTCAGGGTAGAAATGCCCCTGGGAATTGTACCCTGCCAGGAAACTAATGCCTCTAGGAGTGTCAATCTTTTGCGTACCCTGCAGCATCCACTGGTTCCTCCAGACAATCTCCACCTGCTGTACCCCGTTGTGACTTACCGGTCAGCAGGAGGAACCGGCGAGCGTTGCAGAGAACAGTCCCCAAGGTGGAACCAGTGAGCGTTGCAGGGGACAGTTCTGAAGGTGTTGATTTCCAAGCAGATTTCAGGGGCTAATTCCACATCAACTCACCCTTAAGGCAGACCTTTACTCCTAGAGATGAACATACACCATGCACACGGACACTGCAACTGTTCTACAGTTACCTCTGTTCCCTGTGACAATGTATACCTTCACAGTAACTTGCATTTTGAAAGGACATGCTGAGCCCTTGACCACATTAACCTGTCCAGTGTTTTCCACTACTACTCCCAAGTAGCAGAGTGGGCCCCACTGTGCACCGTGCACAGGCTCCACACGTGTACTCAACTTAACTCTCAAATCTTCTGTACCTCTGTACAGAATGGGGAACCTCTGCAGTGCAATCCACTACCGTTATGGGACACAGACCAATGGGGGAAGGAGTACCAACAACATCTCCCTCACTGCTAGAAGCTGTGCCACCTATAATAGATAATACACGCTATTGATAGGCTGCTAGTTATACTTTTGTTACTCTTGGCAACTACTTACGTCTTCACATTACTCCTCTCTATGCTGATGTCTTCATACCCCAATGTGTTAAGACCCACTGGTTAACTGTGTGTGCTGGTTACTTACAATACACCTCTTTGTTTTTGATAACAAATTTCTGGAGAAGGGAGCGCAGGTACATATATTATTTATCAGACCAGGCATGGACAAAGTTCCAAATGCTTTACTTTGCATAAGTGCAAAAATAGACACTTCACAGTTCAACAGGCAAAACATGACACTTTCCTAGTTCCTTAACTATAACTATATGCTCTTTATCCTGCCTCGGCATAAATGCGAAAGTGCATTCCAGTGTCCGTAGACCTTTTACAGGCTCTCTCACGCAAGTGTAAGTGCTGGAGTCATACTCCAGTACTGGTGTCTTCAGGGCAAACCCCAAACTAAAAGTCTCAGTTGCAAGCCATGACGGGCGACTTTCTCCCACTCCTGCGGGTCTCTTCTTCCATCTCCTACAGGTCTCACACTCAAGTCCATACTGTGCTCACTAGGTCTCTCTCACGGGATAAAAACTACTCTCTGGGCCCTCTCAGGGGAACTCTCTGAACCAGACCACTATCCCAATTTATATTGCACAGGCAAGTGGGCTGGACCCAGACAGGAACCTGCCAAAAAGATCAAGAGAGTGGGCAAAGCGTTAACCCCAACCTTCCCAGCCAGGACAGCACCTAATAACCACTTCAACCCGCTTATAAACGGAACAATGCTCAGCAGTGCAGGAAATTGGTCAGAACCTAAAAACTCTTTGGCAAGCTTTGCTCTTCAAATGAGTGAGGATCAGTGGTGGAGGCCAATGCTTTAGGACGAAAATGTGGGAAATGCCATTGTTGACCTTAAACTCTGCTGTCCTCATAAAGTGCTTCAGTACCAAGTATGCTGCCATTGAAGCTGGGTGGGTGAGGCCCCAGTAAAGCAGAGATGAGGATGACTGTTCCAAGCTTGTACCTTTAAAAGGAGTCAAGGCTGTTCCCACATTTCCTTTTAAACTTTGCAGACCCTTAATTTCTGATTTTCCTTGTAAAAACACATCAGAGTCTGTTGTGCATGGAGTGCATTTACATTATAACTGTGCCCTTTTCCATTCTGCTGCTCAGCCTTGTGAACCATTAACACGCATCTTCATTCCAGAAGCGCTAACGTGCCTCGGAGGAAGTTGGAGAGGCGACTTAGAACCAGCCAGCGGAAGAAGCTGGAAATTTTACCATGCTCAGATGACTGCCTGATAGGAAGATGAAGAGAAAGCCCTCTTCCTTCCTTTACAATAAGATTCAAACTAGAATCAGCTTTTATTCAAGAATTAACAGTGACATCTTTTCAGTTGAGTCCTATACAATTAGTAGCCACTCTATTATGAACACCAGCACATTAAAGGTAAATAGCCTAACAGCATCTGATGCAGCTGCTTATCCATGTAGGGTTATTCAAAAAGCAGTATATGGTGCAAAGCATAGCTGAGGGATTTGTCCACATTTCTGTGCCCTCCCCTTATCAATAAAACCCAATGACTCACCATGAAGTAACAAAACTGCTTTACTTCACCACAGCAGCCTTTCCTTAAATACTGTATATACTCGAGTATAAGCCGAGTTTTTCAGCACATTTTTTGTGCTGAATGTGCCCCCCTCAGATTATACTTAAGTCAAGCACTTTCCTGCAACAAAGAATGACATTTTCTGAACCGACATTGGGGCCCCGTATCTCGGGGGCCATTAGTGCTAGGAACCCCAAATTTTGGGGTCTCTGGACCCAAAGGGTCCCGAAACGACATTGCTGCAGATGGACACAGTTGACCGACTTTGGGGCCCTGTATCTCGGGGCCACTTGGTGCTACAAACCCCACTTGGTGTGCAAACCCAGTGGAACTAGCACTACAACATATGCAAAGCTACGGTTCCTAGCGCCAAGTGGCCCCGAGATACGGGGCCCTAAAGTCGGTTCAGAAAATGTCATTCTCTGCTGCAGAAAAGTGCTTGACATTTTAAGGTCACTTGGTGCTAGGAACCCCAGCTTTAGATATGTTGTAGTGCTAGTTCCACTGGGTTTGCACACCAAATGGTGTTCGTAGCACCAAGTGGCCCCGAGATACAGGGCCCCAAAGTCGGTCAACTGTGTCCATCTGCAGCAATATCATTTCGGGACCCTTTGGGTTCAGAGACCCCAAATTTTGGCTGCAGCTAGGGGGCATTCAGGAACCCTTAACTACCGAGTTTGAAGTTTGGGGGACCTATGGCTGCAAATGGGCACAGTGAGGCATGCAAATGGGCACAGGGAGGCTGCAAATGGACATTGTTGACCCCCTTTTCGACTTACAGTAGCTGCACATTTCTCCCCTAGGCTTATCCTCGAATCAATAAGTTTTCCCAGTTTTTTGTGGTAAAATTAGGTGCCTCGGCTTATATTCGGGTCAGCTTATACTCAAATATATACAGTAATCAAATTCTGTAAACAGACATACAATGACATCTAGAATCAACTAATTGCTAAAAATCTGCAATAATGAAAGGAGTCTTTTTAGAGCCCTGACACATACTAGCTGTCAAACCAAAATGCATCTTCAGCCCCACAACCCACCCTTATGCCTAGTACACCATTAACCTTTTACTTAGTACACACAATTTGCCTAGTACACACAATGGAAAATCGGATGAAAAATACCGCTTTCTAAGCAACTGTC
The DNA here is from genome assembly GCF_042186555.1 of Aquarana catesbeiana. Lineage (NCBI taxonomy): Eukaryota > Metazoa > Chordata > Amphibia > Anura > Ranidae > Aquarana > Aquarana catesbeiana. The sequence goes on from NC_133327.1 coordinate 66,379,428, forward strand.
CGATAATCTGATCATTAGTGCACAGTTCATGGGAAAATATCTAAAGGTACAAGCACAAAAAATGTTCTCGTACAATAACATAACAAAAGATTTTTGTATAATTAGTATAGTAGTTAATATAGTATTTGCATGAAAAAAAATCACGGTGACCAAAACCACGCATGCTCACAAATGAAGGAATATATTACAACACCATACTTTAGTAACCTATTGGTTTTCCATATGAGACTAGCATGTTAAAAAAAAAAAAAAAAAAAAAAAAAAAAGCAGGTGATCGTTCGTCCGATATTCTTACCATGTGTACTAGGCATTACTCATGTGGTGACTAATCTGGTCTCTATTGGATGGAGCCAAGGGAAGACTCACCAATAATGGACAAAACTAGGGCTCTATACCACCAGATGGTCCTCCTTTTCTGACTAATATTAGATGTGTATTGAAGGAGCACTGCACCCCAAAATGCATGAAAATCAATCGTCCAAAATGTAAACCTTTTCTGGGCAGCTCTCCCTTGAAATATAAATTACTATAACTGGAGAGTGCAAAATCTGGTGCAGCTGTGCATGGTAGCCAACCAGCTTCTAACTTCAGCTTGTTCAATAAAGCTGACAAAAAATCTGGAAGCTGATTGCAAAATCTGGAGGCAGCTTTGCCAATCTTCAATTTTAGTAAATCAACCCCAATGAGACCCTGAGGCATTCTGTAGACTATTGTAAGAATGAGAACACCACAATGGTTGGATAAGTCCAGTAAAGGGCTTTATTTTTATTGATGCAAAAGTAGAACACCAATGGGCTTCAGGGAATATAATAATATTTGGTTATATTGATTTTGCCATCCAGGGACACTCTTTACCAAAGATTCCATTGAGCTTTGTTTCCTCTAGTGTCCAGCATGGGGATTATTGCATAATTTCCTGACTGTAAAGGAGAGAGACCACTGCTGAAAGAAGGGGATCATGGGACATGTAGCCCGGAAAGCCAGGATTCCAATGGATCTAATGCTTCTGCAAACTACAAGTTCCAGCTGGCTGGAGAGAGAAAGAATTCTGGGTGAGCAAATAGAACGGTCCAAGGAGGGGCTCTTTCTCTTGGGACATGGGGCCTACAGCTACAGGAGTGAGAGGCTAGGCTCCCTTGGTCAGTGTGAGTAGGCATCACGGACTGGTCGGAGCAATGAGTGAGCATTATCCCTGGGAGGTAGATCCTCAGCTACCGGTCTCTCATCGGCAGAGTGGCTATCCGGGGCCACTTTCCCCTATGCCCACGCAGACGCCACTTAATCCCTGGGTCCTTAGGTAACCAATTAGGCATGTTCATCTGACTGCAGGTCCTTCAAGAGCCTGTTCTGGAAATCCTTTCTCTGCGAGCCTTGGTATCTCCAGGAATTAACCTTACATACAGAGACACTGTATGCAGACACCTTTACTCTACCCCTTTCTACATCAAAGGCCTTTCACTGAGAGACCACCCTTGTTTGTTCTAATCATCTTTCCTGGTCGCCATTGCACAGCAACATCTTGGGCCCCTTCATAGCTAGCTGTAGATCTCGGATACCCTTACTTCAAGGACTCCTCCACACAAAGAAATCAGCTTACAGAACCTCTAACTTAAAGCGGTGTTCCAGCCGAAAACACTGTAACTTCTGACTTTTAATAAGGACACTTACCTGTCCAGGGATTCCGAGGTGTCGGCCCCCCGAGGCCGATCCGTCCATCGGATCGAGTGCAGATGCCACCATTCCAGGAAATGTGGAGCCTTGCTGCTTCTGTGCCAGTTTCCGACTGCGTATGTGCGAGTCGTGTGGCGCTTTGTGAATGCCCAGCTTGTCTTCTGGGACTCACACAGGTCCCAGAAGACAACGGGGGGCTTGCCGCAGAAGGGGATGTGATGTCCTCGGCCCGGCTGGATTGGAAGTACTCTTAGTACTTCTAAAAAAGGTATGAGAGAAAGTAAATAAAAATGTTAAATATCCAAAACGAGGGGTGGAGAGATGGTCTTTCGTTTAAGACCACCTCTCAAAATTGTGTGGATCCTGCTTTAAACTGAATGTAAACCTGATTCATGAAATTTGAGCTGGGCACATAGCTGCAATGTTTCCTTGTCTCTCTTCAAAGCACTGTCCCTTAGCTTTCTCCTGCTCTGTTCTTCTGTTACCAGCCTGATAACTTCTGACAAATTCTCCAACACATGAGATAAAAGCAGGCTGAATTTTGTGTCGGAGAGGGAGCTATAAATAGATTAGCAGGCAGCTTGCTGTGTCACAGAACACTCAGATTCTTTTCCTATGAGGAGAGGGCGTGTGTGCCTTTCCTCCAATCAGCTGTCTTGGCTGTGTGCCCAGACCTCACTGCAGTGCTGAACAGGAAGAGAAAATCTAACAGGATCTGAACTTTCTAAACAGTATATAAAGTTGAAGACAGCAGATATACATGTAAAACATATGTAGGGAGATTTGTTTCATCTCTGTGTATCATCCGAGGCTGTTCACTTCACTGGGTATATGTGAGGGTTTACATCCACTTTAAAGGGGGGACTCTTACTCAGGTTTCACATATTGTGTTTGTTATTTATTTTTGCGCCCATGGCATCAGGGCTTAGAGGGAGCTGATTAACAAAAAGTATTTTCTCCCCCCATACGTACATGGGGTCATAGGTTCTCCTAGGGCCCTTGGCCTTTAATGCCTGATTCATTGTTATTGCCATTTCATTGTACATCTCTGTAATTCTGTTTAATGCTCAAGTTTGCAATCTGAGGAATACCTACAATTTACATTCTTCTTTCTCTTGTTATCTCAAGAATATATAGTAAGATACCTGTTTGCAATCTCTATTATTTCTCTGGTGGCATATGCAAATTCACCCTCTCTTTAAATGTCAGAACCCAGGGTGTTAGAGATGTTGGGAGGCTTGCAAGGTCAGGCCGACCTTTGGGAACAGTCATCTACCAGCGGCCCCTACGGGGGTAGCACTACAAAATAAAATATAATACATGGTCTGCCTGTGTGGGTTTCCTCCGGGTACTCCAGTTTCCTCCCACACTCCAAAGACATGCTGGTAGGTTAATTGCACCCCGTCTAAATTGGCCCTAGTATGTGTATGTATGAATGTGAGTTAGGGACCTTAGATTGTAAGCACCTTGAGGGCAGGGACTGATGTGAATGTACAATACAATGTATATGTTAAGCGCTGCGTAAATTGGTGGCGCTATACAAGTACCTGAAATAAATAAAATATAATATTCAATATCAAGAGCATAATGCATTCATGTATTCATGATACAGATTCTTATGGATCTTTTTTGAATACACGGTTTTTGTATACATTTTTTATTTTTGTACTATATGGTTTTGAGCCTGTGAAATGCATTGGCTTTCTACTTTTGCATTGTATTAAATAAAACCTTTTACTGGACTTTTCCAATGGTTGTAGTGCTCTTATCTTTCCAGTATTCTATTAACCAATATATGCTCGCCAACCAAAAAAAAAACCATGGCAGGGGAGCAAATCAAGGCTCAATAATACAATGTCGTAGGAAAGGTTTATTGAAGAACAATCACATCACAAATGGCAAAGTGCAATGTTTCAGAGCTACTCAGGGCCCCTTCATTGCCCTCAAAACATATATGTTCACCATGCTCTATTATATAGGAAACTCTTTGAACATTGTATGGCTCAGCATTACTGCTTACGTGGTGTCATAATCCCACAAAAACAGCATAGTATAATGTCGTAGGATGCCAGAGAGCGGTGGGTGGCACCTTTTCTTTGAGACTTGATTGGTGGATAGCACTTAAATTTGTTTGTACCATTGTATGCACTTATCACGTGCCTGACAAAGGGGCCATGCTGGCTCTAAAACATTGCACTTTGTCCTTTGTGATGTGATCATTCTTTAATTAAACTTTTGGGAGATATTGGATGATCTGTGGTATGCTGGTGAAAGTATGCTATTTGCCTGGCCATCAGTGACTAAAATACTTCAACATGCATGTGGGAACACAAGTCAGAGGAAAGTTAAAGTGGTTCTAAAGGCACAAGGTTTTTTAGCTTCATGCATTCTATGCATAAAGGTAAAAAAACCTTATGTGTGCAGCAACCCCCCCCCCCCCCAATACTTACCCGAGTCCCCTCTCGGTCCAGTTATGTCCACGAGAGCCTTGCCCCTCTGGGGACTCGCACTCCTGATTGGCTTTTGGCAGCAGTGGGAGCTGAGGAAACAGAGGGGGTGGGGCAGAGTTGTGGCTCTGTGTGTGAATGGACACACAGGGCCATGGCTCGGGAGCATGTCTGCTTGGGAACCCCCAGAGCAAGCTGCTTGCTGTGGGGGCACCCGGCAGGAGGGGGGAGCCAGGAGCACCAGCGTGGGACCCGAGAAGAGGAGGATCTGGGCTGCTCTGTGCAAAACCATTACACAGAGCAGGCAGTTATACCATTGTTTGTTATTTAAAAGAAAAACAAAAAAAACCCAAGGCTTTAATATCCCTTTAAACTGACCAAAGGCGACTCAAATATTTACAGATTTCTGCTAAATTGGACAAAATTTGGAGCCATGGATGGCCCTGCAAGCACGCCCTGGCTTGACAAAAGTGGATTTAAAAATGGAGAAGCTGGAAAATTGGCAGAGAAGCAAAAATTGGAGTAGAAGCTGCCATAGCTACCTGAATACAATAGCTAGCAGAGGAGAGTTCTCCATCCATATTGTGTAGCGTGCACAATGAAGTTGATAGATTTTCAGATCAAGAAATCAAGCTACCCTTATAGCCCCCCTATCTCTTCAGTTGCCCAAGTACAGTGACTCAAAGCATAAAAGCCAAAGCATCAGAAACACCTAGGCAATGTACGATGTCAGAATTCACCATACCAACCAACACATTTCTCCTATGGCAGGATCCCTTTAATGGAAAAAAATAAAGCAATTGGCAAATTTTCCTCCCTTCCTCAAAAACAAAATGTAAAGGTTTCTGGCAGTCTGAGAAGAGTGATTTATAAGACAAGCATCACCCTCAGCATAATCTGGTCAGCAGTTCTACTTTCTGGGCTCAGTCTAAGCATGTGACGTGAACTCATTTTGTTTTTATAAAAATTACTTTGTGGTTTTGAATGATTTGCGTCCAGACAAATGCATTATGAGGAAGAGAAGTTAGACCAATGCCGAGGCTTTTACTAGCAAAATTAAGTGTAAAATATTTCATAACAGGAAACGGCCGTACTTGAGTACATCTGCCATATACCGTCAAGCCATAAATTCGGTTCCCGCCATGAATTATAGCAAGGTTGAATCATAACTTGTTTCCATGAAATGAACAAAGGAGAAAGTTGCACATACTTTAGTGCCTTCAATGCCAAGCTTTGGCAGAGAAAGTGAGCCAAGCCTTCACAATTAATTGTATAGATGTGTAAATGTGGACAAAAGCAAGGCAATTTACATCAGTCTAAGCAGACTATGGAACTTGTATATTACCAATGCTAGGGGGATTAGCAGATGTTAAAGAACCTCTAAGTCTTGAACGTTTTGTCTGAAATTCAAACCGTCTATGGCATCCTTAACTACAAGTTTAAACTAATTTCTTAACATGTCAATATGTACAGCAACATTGTGATTTTTTTTTTAGGTCTAAAGCTAAAATAATGTATATGTGTAAAATAAAGCCCTTCCTACAAAGAGTCCCAGTCACCAACTTTAAAAAAAATGCAGGTAAAAGCACAAAAAGAACAAGTATTTTAAATGCTTACTAATGCCGTGTACACACGACCGGACTTTTCGACCGGACAGGTCCGACGAAACGAATCCATCGGACAATCCGATCGTGTGTGGGCTTCATTGGACCTTCAGCGAACATTTTCTGTCGAAAATCAGACGGAATTTAGATTTAGAACATGTTTCAAATCTTTCCGACGGACTCGAGTCCGATCGAAAAATCCGTTCGTCTGTATGCTAGTCCGACTGACAAAAAACGACGCAAGGGCAGCTATTGGCTACTGGCTATGAACTTCCTTAATCTAGTCCCTTCGTACATCATCACGTTCAAACGAACGGACTTTAATCCGTTCGTGTGTGGCCAAGTCCGGTCGCTCAAAAGTCCGTATTAATTCCATCGAAAGTCCGCCGGAAAGACCGTCTGACGTTTAATGCTGAAAAGTCCGCCCGTGTGTACACGGCATTAGAGTGTTTCTATATTTCCATACATTGTTTTAAATTCACCTGCATCTATGAACTTGCTAGAAAATTTGCTCCAGGAACAGTCAATACTCTAGCACAGCCCCCTCTCTCCTTACATATCACAGCCGTCTCCTCTTCTGGGGAGTGTCTAACTACTCTCTGTGGTGACCCAGCTACTCTGTCCCTCACCTCCCTTTAGCATATTTGGAGGAGCAAAGGCGAATGCAATAGAGTGTCATTTGAGTGACAGCTCAAAGCCTGCTGGGGCTGCTAACATCATATCCAGTGGTCGTGCCCAGGAGAGTTCTTGGGCATTTGACGTGCAGAAAGTATGGGCACGTCCACCACAGGTAATGGCATCTGCCGGGCTATATAAACCTGAGCTCTGCATAGGATCATTGCTGAATCCGTGTCTGCCAATGATTGCTACTCTTCTCTATTGCAGATCTCGGCTTAGACTTCTGGCCAAGATTATGCCTATTAACGCTGTACCTCACTGCCTGTACTCTGGCACCCTCTGCTTGTACGTAAACATGATTTGGGCTAGGACTTGATGCCTTCCTAATCGGCTGTTACTGAACCCGGCTTTCGACCCAACTCCACTTAGCATTGAACTTAGTGTATCCTGGGTGCCCTACTTGTACTTCTGCTTGTCTGATACCAGCTCTCCCAAGTTCCAATCTCCAGTTTCAGTTCCCTGGCACTTGTGCCTGTCCATAACCCTTGTAGACTCAACTTTCAGGGATGCTCAGACGGGAACTGTGTATGAGGCCATATGCATATTGGGGCCTTAATACAGGTGCGTGACAAGTAATATCGTTAATAAAAATATAATGGACACTAGGGCTAACCATCTCCCAGCATGTCCTAGAGTGCAATGCTGTGTTTATTTTAAGGCAGCTTGGTATAGATCAAGGATCTGGAATACACTTGGTGGCTTATTTCCCAGTAAAATAGTATACACAGCAATAAGCAGGCACTTCTGGACTGCGTTATCCATTCTGAGCATGTTCAGGATAACTTGAAATTCTGTTTCAGCCACGTAGGCTGCAGAATTAATATGAACCATCCCAGAACTCCATCTGTTCAATGAAACGGAAATCTGACCATAGCATACATCTGTATTACCTGACCCGCTGCGGACCAGAGAATACCAACAGGAAACGGTTTCATAAGGCATTCTGTGTGTGTAGATACTTACTACTTGCTCATTAATGTTTATGTCAGCCCTAACAATGATCATCTTTTATTGGCTCCTTCCTTTTGCTTTGTCAAATATACCACTGAACGCATATCTGTTCAACAAGTGCAAAAAATGCCTGTTGATCTTGTCAGAAATTCAGAGCCGTCCAGTTCACACTTCCTGTGTTACTCAGTAACTCTAATCTGTCCTACCAGTACTTATTACTCTCTAGGTTGTGGGGATGAGGAAAGGAGGAGGGTTTTAGCAGTTTATCAAAAGACAACTGGGCAGGGTTGACACTAATGCTTGTGATTTTAGTGCACAAAATGCTGTGTGTCGTCAACCCAAAACAGGACTTAGGAGCCAAATGCATTTTTTGGCAGATTAACAGGTATTCTTCTGTACGTGTAGGGTATTTAATGGAATAAAACATGGGAAAATGTGAATGTATTACATGTGGGTTTTTTGTCCTCATGTACACTTAAAGTAGAAGTTCACACTGAAATTAAAATCTGTAACTCTACTCGCATTAACAATCTAAGACTAACTTATCTAGCCCTGTATAGAAGAAATTTTTCTGCTTGATTCCGAGCATGCGTGGACTTTTGTGGGTCGGAATTGTGTACACATGCTCAGAATTTCTGACAACGGATTTTGTTGTTGGAAAATTTGAGAACCAGCTGTCAAATTTTTGTTGTCGGAAATTGACAAAAAAATGTCCAAAGGAGCCTACACACGGTCAGAATTTCCGACAACAAGCTCCTATCGAACATTTGTTGTCGGAATGTCCGATCGTGTGTACGCAGCATTAGGGTGAACTTCTACTTTACGCCGGCCATTGATGGTGTGATGGTAGTGGGGGTACTCATTTTTGTGAGATACTGTAAAGCGCACATAGAGCGCACTGTGTGTTGCTTTACATTTTGGCACGACACATTAAAAATGTGCTTAAACAAATGTAATGATGTGAATGCTCATATGGTGTTTGGGGGGCTCTTTCCCTACCTCCACTGAACACAGGATTGGCCCTAGATCACACAAAGATTTATAGCATGCTGTAAAATCTCTCTGTACAATAATGAATGATTTTGATGTTCTGAAGCTCTCATTATCACCCTTCAATGAACCCTCTACATGGCTTGACAGTTGCAAAACACATTATTCAATAGCAGATATAATATGGCTAACCTTGAGTCTGGATTCTGTAAAAATATTTTATTGCACTGGAATACTAAACCCAATTCTTATCAACGGAGAAGTCACAGAGGCCAAGTTTCAAACAAGGTTCACGTAGATTGGCCTCAAGTTCTGTGCTATGAGTAAAGATCTGAGCCAAGAAAAAAGGAAAGGGAGATTCTTGTCAAGACTACAAAATATAATCATTGCTGATGTAATGGGAAGAAATGTGTGTTTTATTTTTGCAGCCAAGGCCACCATACAGGGTTTGATTTTCTCATTTAGCCTACGGGCTAGAGGAAAGACAATGTCAAGTGATTACCCCATCCACTCACTCAGGGGCGTCGGGAGGGGGTGGCTAGCCGTGGCTGAAGCCCCGAATGTGCCCCCGAAAAGCCCCGAGCCTCAGGCATGCAGCTCTTCATTACAAGCCCCGAGCGGCGAGCGCCAGGACCGATCTGATCCCGAGCGCCGGCGAATTTGGCCGAGTTTGGCCGAGTGCCGTAGCAGGTCCCGCCTTCTGGAGCCTGCAACGCCTATGATGGACGTCCCCCTGGTCCAATGCTCGGACCGCGGGACGTGTGACGTCCATCATAGGCGCTGCAGGCTCCAGAAGGCGGGAATTTCAATGCGGCCGCCGCGCCACTGTAAGATCCCCGCTCAGCGCTCGGGCGGCCCGCTCTCCTCTCCTCCTCGGCTCCTCCTCGTCCTCTGACTGCCTGGCTGCTGTGACACCGCACACCACGGCTGAGCTGAGGTAGGTCAGACAGTGTATGTGGGTCAGGCTGGTCAGTGTAGGTAAATGTCAGTGTAGGTAGGTCAGTGTAGGTAGGTCACTACGGTCAGTGTAGGTAGGTCAGTGTATGTAAGTGTCAGTGTAGGTAGGTCAGTGTATGTAAATGTCAGTGTATGTAAATGTCAGTGTAGGTAGGTCAGTGCAGGTAGGTCACTATGGTCAGTGTAGGTAAATGTCAGTGTAGGTAGGTCAGTGTATGTAAATGTCAGTGTAGGTAGGTCAGTGTATGTAAATGTCAGTGTAGGTAAATGTCAGTGTAGGTAAATGTCAGTGTAGGTAAATGTCAGTGTAGGTAAATGTCAGTGTAGGTAGGTCACTACAGTCAGTGTAGGTAAATGTCAGTGTAGGTAGGTCACTACGGTCAGTGTAGGTAGGTCAGTGAATGTAAAGGTCAGTGTTCACTACAGTCAGTGTATGTAGGTCAGGTAAGTCACGGCCCAGCCAAAAAAAAAAAGCCTGCATCACGTGTACAACACCCCCCCCCCGGGTCCGGCCTTGTACTTCGGGCTGAAGCCCCTGGTCTTTTTGCCACCTAGCAACGCCCCTGCACTCACTCCTGGACTGTCACGTACCTGGTGGCGGAGCCCAGAGTGCAGGGGATGGCCTCTCGTGTGCCTCTGGCTCAAGAACCCCTGATAGAGGAAACAGGGACTCGGGAGTGCAGTGGGCCACAAGTGCCTGGCAGGTGGCAGGTGTCTCTGTAGTACAACTGGAGCACTGGAACAGCGGACTGTAAGAAGATGCACCGGATAGATGTCAGGAACACCGGAACCACTGGCCGTGAGGAGAAGCACTGTAGCAGGCAGGAACTCCGGAACAGCAGGCAGCAGGGAGGTGTTCTGTAGTTCAGCTGGAGCACAGGAACAGCAGGCTGTAAGAGGGTGCACTGGAACTCTGGCAGCAACACTGAAACCACTGGCTGTGAGAGGAAGCACTGTAGCAGGCAGGAACTCCGGAACAGCAGGCAGCAGGGAGGTGTTCTGTAGTTCAGCTGGAGCATGAGCAGAATCAGACAGGCCGGGTCAACACTGGCGGGCAAGCAGGTACCAAACGGAGGCAGAAGACTAGTCAGAATACAGTCCGGATCGGCAACTGGCAGGTAGCGGATAACCGTAGGAAGAGGCAGGAGAATAGTCAAACGAGCCGGGGTCAGGGGCTGGCAGCAAACAAGAGTAGTCAGGAACAGGCCGGGTAAACAGGAAGCAGGTATTCAGGTAGCTTAGGGTCACAGGGAACGCTGTAGACCGGACAAGAAAGCATGCTGACAGGCACCTTTAAATAGGCCTAATGGCGCCAAACGCTGTCACACTACACGTCCACGCGCATCCACGTGCACGCCTGTGTACCGATCGCACGTGCCCGTTCGTACCATTGTGCACCCGCGTACACCCATTCGTACTAGCGCGCACCCGCATGCGTCCATTCGCACCAACGCGCCTCCGCGCGCGTCCTCTGGCTCTATCAACAGTGGTTCTGTTAACTGATCTTCCGCCGACGGCTGTGCTAACAGAACGCCTTTCATGACATTGCCCCTCCCCCCCCCAAGGGGCAGCCTCCGGATGCCCAACTGTGCCATCTTACTTGGGTGAGACCTTTTAAAGGCAAGAATCAGCCTCCTCGGATGGATGTTGGACTCTGGCTCCTAGGAGTTCTCCTCAGGCCCGTACCCTTTCCACTTTACCAAAAACTGGACTTGGTTACGTCTCTTCCTGCAATCCAGAATGGACTCAACTTCATATTCAGTTTCTCCGTCAATGATTACAGGTTCAGGGGGATCGACCCGCCGGTTGACAAAAGGATCAGGAACCGTGGGTTTGAGTAGGGCCACATGAAAGACCGGGTGGATCCGGAATGACTCCGGTAACTTCAGTTCATAGGCCACATTATTAATCTTCCTAAAAACTGGGAAGGGACCCACAAATTTAGGGCCCAATTTCTTGGAAGGACATGCCAATTTTTAAATTCAAAGTAGACAGCCAGACCTGATCCCCGGGCTTGAGGTCAAGCTCCCCCCTTCTCTTCTTGTCAACACCTCTTTGTTGTAGTTCTGAGTCCTTGCCATAGTCTCCTGCAGAAGTTTATTATTTGACTTGAAGAAGTTTAGATTCTCCTGAACAGCTGGTACTGGGCAGGAACAGGGGATGGAAACCATCATTTGCAAAAAACGGTGATTGCTTCATGGCAGAATGGACAGAATTGTTATAAGCAAATTCGGCAAGAGGTAGAAACGGAGCCCAATCATCCTGGGAGAAAAGAAAAACAGCGCAGATACTGCTCCAGCGTCTGATTTGTTCTTTCCGTCTGGCCATTTGTTTGGGGGTGATAGGCAGAGGAGAAAGAAAGGTCAATTTTCAAAGATCCACAGAGCGCCTTCCAAAACTTGGAAGTAAATTGCACCCCCCGATCTGAAGTAATATTTGCAGGAATGCCATGAAGCCTCACCACTTCCCTGATAAATGTCCTTGCAGTCTCAGCAGCAGTAGGTGTGCCCTTCATTGGTAAGAAATGAGCCATTTTTGATAGTCTATCCACCACTACAAAGATTGTAGTATAGCCTTCAGAAGGTGGCAGCTCGACAATAAAATCCATGGAGATCATCCTCCATGGCTTCTCCGGGATGGGTGGTGGCTTCAACAGACCCCAAGCCTTACATTTGCGGCCCTTGTTTTGAATGCAAGTGGCACATGCTTCCACATAGTCCCTGCAATCTTTCCTTAACTGCGGCCACCAGAATGTGCGTTGAAGGAGTTCAGATGTCTTGTGCACACCGAAGTGGCCGGCCAACATGTGGTCATGACAGGAACTAAGAACTGCCGCTCGCAACTCCTGGGGTACGAAGATCTTATCTTTGAACCAAAGAAGCTCATCTCTGGACTGTAGAGCTGAATCAGGTGGAGCAGAGGCGTCCCTAGAAGCTTGCTTGATCTGTGAGAGTAAATCCCCTTGGAGCAGCAGGAAGTTTCCTGAGGACAAGATGGTGTCTGGAGATGGAGATGCTTCAGGACCGTTGTACATTTGTGACAGTGCGTCGGGCTTGGTGTTCTTTGATCCGGGGCGATAGGTTATGTGGAATGAAAATCTGGTAAAGAAAAGTGCCCATCTGGCCTGTCGTGGTCTTAATCTCTTGGCAGTCTTTAAATATTCCAGATTCTTGTGATCTGTATAAACAAGAATTGGATGAGCTGCTCCCTCCAGGAGATATCGCCACTCCTCAAGTGCAGCTTTAATCACCAACAATTATCGATCGCCCACATCATAGTTCCTCTCTGTTTCAGATAATTTGCGAGAAAAGAAAGCGACTGGGTGCAAAAGAGCCCTAGGCCCCTGTCTCTGGGAAAGCACTGCACCAACCGCTATTTCTGAGGCGTCTACGTCCAAAATGTATGGTAATGTGGAATCAGGGTGCTTCAAGACTGAGGCTGAAACAAACAGATCCTTTAGCGTTGTGAAGGCCACCTGAGCTTCAGTAGACCAATGGAACTTAAGGCCCTGCTTGGTTAACTTTGTAATGAGAGAAATGATGGTTGAGAATCCTTTGATTAATTTCCTGTAGATATTCTCAAATCCTACAAAACGTTGGATTCCCTTCTTGTCGGTGGGAGCGGGCCAGTCCAGGATAGCAGAGACCTTCTGAGGGTCCATCTTAATACCCTCTACAGAGATAATTAGACCAAGGAACTGGATACTCTCTTGCTCAAAGACACATTTCTCAGGTTTGGCGTAGAGGCCATGTAGCCGAAGTCGGATCAAGACATTTGACATGTTCACGATGCTCAGCTAAAGTAGAAGAAAAAAATCAGGATATCATCTAATTAGATAATAACAAACAGGTCAAGATAGTCTCTGAAGATGTCATTCACAAAGTGTTGAAATGTAGCAGGGGCATTGCACAGTCCAAAGGGCATGACTAAATATTCGAAGTGCCCAAATCGGGTACGGAAAGCAGTCTTCCATTCGTCTCCTCTACGAATGCGGACAAGGATGTAGGCACCACGAAGATCCAACTTGGAGAACACTACTGTAGACCCTAGTCTTTGAAAAAGTTCTGGCACCAAGGGCAAAGGGTATAGGTTCTTAATTGTGATTTTATTAAGTGCCCGATAATCCACACAAGGGCGTAGAGAATGGTCTTTCTTCTCCACAAAGAAGATTCCTGCTCCTGCCGGGGACGTGGAGGGTCGGATGAACCCTTTCTCCAGATTGTCATCAATATAAGTCTTTAATGTTCTAGTTCTGACAAAGGGAAAATCCTCCCAAAAGGAATCTCTGCCCCTGGAAGAAGTTCAATTGGGCAATCGTATGGCCGGTGGGGAGGAAGGGTCTCAGCCCCCTTTTGACTGAAAACATCCAAGAAGCTGTGGTAGGCTTCAGGTACAATTTGGCCGGTTTCGGTGTCAGTTTCCATGCATAGTAGGGAAGAAGGAGCATCGGTGACTTCTGGTAGACAGTGTTGCTGGCAGTAGGAGGATACGAACTCAATCTTTCCCGAGGTCCGATCAATTTGTGGGTTATGTGCCTTTAGCCACAGCATGCCTAGTATGACGGGGAATAGAGGAGACTCAATGACATCTAGACACAGTAGCTCTTGATGAATGCCGGCAATGGTGGTATGCAGGGGTACAGTCTCCTGAGTTACTGGCCCTGATCTGAGGGTAGAGCCATTGGCCAAATATACAGAAAGTCCTTTCACTCTGGGCCAAAGGGGAATGTGATGTCTGGAAGCGAAGAACAAGTCTATGAAACCGCTGCAGGCCCCGGAATCAATGATAGCGCTGGTTGGTAAATTCCCTCCTGGGAGCTGTAAGAGAATCGGAACAGCCAGATGAGAAACGTCATTCAGCACAGCAGGGGTAAGAGCAGGGGAACAGCCAGATGAGAAACGTCATTCAGTACAGCAGGGGTAAGAGCAGGGGAAATAGAAAAGCACTTACGAAGCTTTGCCGGGCATGTCCGTACAAAATGTCCAGATTCCCCGCAGTACATGCACAGGTTACCAGCCCGACGGCGTTGGCGCTCTTCAGGGGTAAGTGAAGGGCGTAAGAGGCCCAACTTCATCGGTTCTGGAGTATCAGAGGCAACGGTGGTTGAAGCTGGAGAAGCAGAGTGGGAAGAACTAGGCACACGGGGCAACATCCAGACAGGGCGAGAAGGACCAGAGGATCGCTCCGTACGCTGTTCCCTCAGGCGTCTGTCTATCTGGAAAGAGAGGTCTATGAGACCCTCTAGAGTCTCTGGAATGCCCACTCGGGCCAGTTCGTTTTTTAGAGATTCTGAAAGGCCCATACGGAACTGGTACCGTAAGGCAGCATTATTCCAGTTCGTTTCGGAACTCCAACGTCTGAATTCCGACACGTAGTCCTCCACAGGCCTGCAGCCTTGTTGTAGAGCATGCAGGGCTGCCTCTGCAGTGGCAGTTAATTGAGGATCCTCATATAGCAAAGACATGGCCTGAAAGAAGTCGTTTAAGGTGTCAAGTGAAACATCCTTCTCTAGAAGACGATGGGCCCAGGACTGGGGCTCGCCTGACAACAGCGAGATCACGAACCCCACTTTAGTAGCCTCCAGAGAAAAAGTCCTTGGCTGAAGGGCGAAAAAGAGTTCACATGAATTACGAAAAGTCCTGAATTTACTCCGGTTACCCGAAAATCTGTCAGGCGTGGGGACCCTGGGTTCAGACGGCATCATCACCACTGAGGGCGAGGATGCTGCTAAAACTTGGATTCGGCCTTCCAGTTGGGTATAGCCCTCTTGTATACTTTTTACTGCTTGGGCAAGTCCAGCAAGATGGCGGCAGAGCTCGTCCATAGGAGAGGCTCCCTGCGTGGGCTCGGACATGGCTGTCCGGTACCGTCACGTACCTGGTGGCGGAGCCCAGAGTGCAGGGGATGGCCTCTTGTGTGCCTCTGGCTCAAGAACCCCTGATAGAGGAAACAGGGACTCGAGAGCGCAGTGGGCCACAAGTGCCTGGCAGGTGGCAGGTGTCTCTGTAGTACAACTGGAGCACTGGAACAGCGGACTGTAAGAAGATGCACCGGATAGATGTCAGGAACACTGGAACCACTGGCTGTGAGGAGAGGTACTGTAGCAGGCAGGAACTCCGGAACAGCAGGCAGCAGGGAGGTGTTCTGTAGTTCAGCTGGAGCACAGGAACAGCAAGCTGTAAGAGGGTGCACTGGAACTCTGGCAGGAACACTGGAACCACTGGCTGTGAGAGGAAGCACTGTAGCAGGCAGGAACTCCGGAACAGCAGGCAGCAGGGAGGTGTTCTGTAGTTCAGCTGGAGCATGAGCAGAATCAGACAGGCCGGGTCAACACTGGCGGGCAAGCAGGTACCAAACGGAGGCAGAAGAGTAGTCAGAATACAGTCCGGATCGGCAACTGGCAGGTAGCGGATAACCGTAGGAAGAGGCAGGAGAATAGTCAAACGAGCCGGGGTCAGGGGCTGGCAGCAAACAAGAGTAGTCAGGAACAGGCCGGGTAAACAGCTACACCTACAATTCTACTCCCTCTTCTCCTCTTCCTTTCTGTCAGTGTCCCCCAAGGTTCTGTTCTTGGACCTCTCCTATTCTCGATCTACACCTAAACCATGGGTCAGCTGACAGCCTCCCATGGGTTCCAATACCATCTCTACATCAACACCCAAATTTATCCCTTTACCCCTCCGCTCACTCCTTCAGTCCCCTTGCGTATCACTAATTTACTAACAGACATATCAGTCTGGATGTCGCACCAACTTTTCCTCCCCCACGTGCCCCTTCCCGATTTTTCTGTCAAGAATGATGTCACCACTATCAGCCCATCTCCGCATGCCAAGGTTCTAGGTGCAATCCTGCACTCTGAACTATCCTTTCGGCCCCACGTCCAATCACTGTCCAAATCTTGCCAAACCTCCGCAACATCTCCAAAATATGCCCCTTCCTAACCAATGACACCACAAAGTTCCTAATTCACTCTTTGCTTACCTCTTGCCTCAATTACTGCAACTCCCTTATCATTGGCTTACCTTTACATAGGCTATCCCCTCTTCAGTCCATCATGAATGCTGCTGCCAGACTCATCCCCTTCCAACCACTCAGTGTCTGCTACTTCTCTCTGCTAATGCCTCCATTGGCTTCCGCACACCCAACAAATTAAATTCCAAATACTAACAATAACTTACAAAGCCATCCACAACTAAGCCCCCACCTACATCACTTACCTAGTCTCAAATTACCAACCTAATCGCTCTCTTCGTTCCTCCCAAGACATCCGGCTCTCTAGCTCCCTTGTCACCTCCTCCTATGCTCGCCTCAAGGACTTTCCTGAGCCTCTCCAATCCTATGGAAGTCCCTACCCCAATCTGTCTAACCATCTCCTACTCTTTTTACTTTTATGCCCCGTACACACGGTCGGATTTTCCGACGGAAAATGTGTGATAGGACCTTGTTGTCGGAAATTCCGATCGTGTGTACACAAATCCGACGGACAAAGTGCCATGCATGCTCAGAATAAATAAAGAGATGAAAGCTGTTGGCCACTGCCCCGTTTATAGTCCCGACACACGTGTTTTACGTCACCGCGTTTAGAACTATCGGATTTTCTGACAACTTTGTGTGACCGTGTGTATGCAAGACAAGTTTGAGCCAACATCCGTCAGAAAAAATCCTAGGATTTTGTTGTCGGAATGTCCGAACAAAGTCTGACCGTGTGTACGGGGCATTAGACGGACAATCCCTGAAAACTCTCCTTCAGAGAAGCCTATTCTGCACACACCTAACAACTGTACTTTTATTTTCTTCATCAGCTCATCCCCCACAGCTATTACCTTTTGTACCACTTGACCCTCCCTCCTAGATTGTAAGCTCTAATGAGCAGGGTCTCTGATTCCTCCTGTATTAAATTGTTTAGTAACTGCGCTGTCCGTCCTCATGTTGTAAAGCGCTGCACAAGCTGTTGGCGCTATATAAATCCTTTATAATAATCATAATAATAATAATCCACTCTAACATTCATTATTGGCAAATGTATTCAGGCAGACACAGCTGCCTGAATACAATGACGGTGGCATTTAGGCAGGTGTGAATACTGTAAAAGAAGAATGCTTTCAAAACTATATATTTTAAATTGTTTATTTTTATCAAAATGCATAGTGAGTGAACAGAAGAAAAATCTAAATCAATTCAATATTTGGTGTGACTACCCTTTGGCATCAAACCAGCATCATTTCTTACACTTGCACACTTTGTACACTTACACAAAGCAGTTGATTATGATTATCAATTTCATATGTTCTTTTTTTTTGTTTAATATTCTTAAATTTTTATTGTTTTCTAAATATCAAAAAGAGAGCATACAACATCATAAATCATGTAGTATCTCATAATACAAAAAAGGCCCAGGAAATGGGAGAGGCAGGGCATTAACCGATTGGCTCAACTATATGAGGGCAATCTCATGAAGACATTTGGGGACTTAAGATGGGAATTTATTATATCAAATAAAGCATTTTATAAATACCTGCAGATTAGGCACGCCATTCAAGCACAGTTTAGGTCACAAACTATTGAATGGACCCAGATCCCCATACTTCTAAAAATAAATAAACCAGCCGCAACTAAAAGGACTAATTTTTGAGCTATATGCCAGATTGGGGCTAGAATAATAAATGGAGTAGGACCTTCCAGGAGCAGAGCGGGGTGGGAGAGAGACGTGGGGGCAATGACTACAAAACAATGGGATGGGATCTTAGAACGAGTAGACGGTCTCGATATCCCCCTTGCAGAAAGTATCCCGTTTGTTCCTAATTCATAGAGTCTACTATACCCCCAAAAAAATGTTTAAACTTGGATGGAGACAAAATGATGAGTGCCCCAGATGTAAGGTGTCAGGAGATCTGATCCATATGGTGTTGAAGTGTCCCAAGCTATTTAGATACTGGGTGGAGATAGTAGATAGGATAAATAAAACTTTTGGGATTACACTAGAACCGGAGGCCAAGACATGCCTACTAGGGAGCTTGGAGGAAGGTAGAGTTCTGACTGGTGCCATCGAAGTAGTGTTGAGATGCCTGTTTCAGGCGAGAAAATGAATTGCACAGAAATGGCAGGCACAGACACCCCCCCCCCCCCCCCCGACTGTGGAGAACTGGGTTGAGACCATTGATTCCAATAGTTTGGAGCCAGAGAGTGACATGTATTAGGCAGGGTAATCACAGTAAGTTTGAAAAAATGTGGAGGCCATGGTTGGATGAGTTGGGGTGCCACTTATAAGGAAATGGTGAGGGGCGGGTGAGAGTTTCTCTTGTTCCTTGCCATTCCCTCGTTGTTGCTTTTCTCCCTTACAAGGCTCTGGCTGTTTTTCTCTTTTATACTGCTCCTGCCCATGAAGATGGCTTCCTCCTTCTCCTTTGACCATACAACTAATAGAAATACATGTACAACTGATGATAGGGTGGTGTAAGGGAGGGAGGGAGGGTGGTGTGAGGGAGGGAGGGTTGTGTGAGGGAGTTGGGAGGGAGGGAGAGGGATGGTAAAGTAATAATAGTTTTGACTTTTTTGTATTATGGGATACTACATGATATTTTATGATGTTGTATCAATTTCATATGTAAGTTGAAACAGTAATTAACTGTAACAGCTGTGTAGGAAGCTTAAAATTGTGTTAGGAACAGCCAAACTCTGCTAAAAAGGTGTGGGTATGGAAGACCGTTTCAGGTCACAGGACATACACCATGGCAAGACTGAACACAGCAACAAGACACAAGGAAGTAATACTGCATCAGCAAGGTCTCGCTAAGACAAAAATTTCAAAGCAGAAACGGGCAACGTTGAGGACCATAGACACAGAGGTAGGCCAAGGAAACTTAATGCAGCAGATGAAGGACACATGCTTACTTTCCTTTGACATCAGAAGATATCCAGCAGTGCCATCAGCACAGAACTGGCAGAAACCAAGTCTGGCTGGAAATGGTCTTCATGGAAGAACTGCGGCCAAAAAGAAACAAAGCTAAACAACTCAACTATGCACAAAAATATAGGAACTTGGGTGCAGAAAAATGACAGCAAGTGCTCTGGACTGATAAGTCAAAATTTGAAATATTTGGCTGTAGGAAGCAGTTTGTTCGTGATGAGCTGGAGAGTGTCCACAAGAAACCGTGAAGCATGGTGGAGGTTCCTTGCAGGTTTGGGGCTAAATTTCTGCAAATGGAGTTGGAGATTTGGTCAGGATCAATGGTGTCCTTAATGCTGAGAAATACAGGCAGATACTTATCCATCATACCATACCATCGGGGGGGGGGGGGGGGCGTATCATTGGCAACGGATTTATTCTGCAGCAGGACAAGGACCCCAAACATACAGCCAATAAGAACTATCTTCAGTGTAAAAACAACAGAGTCCCAGAAGTGATGGTTTAGTCCCCCCACAGAGCCCTGATCTTAACATCTAGTGATCTACAACCACAGAAGATCTGTGCTTAGTTCTCCGAGATGTTTGCAACAACCTACCTGCAGAGTTCCGTGAAAAAAAAACTGTGTGCACGTGTACCTAGAAGAATTGATGTTGTTTTGAAAGCAAAGGGTGGTCACACCAAATATATATATATATATATATATATATATATATATATATATATATATATATATATATATATATATATATATATATATATATTTTTATAAAATCAAATAAAATTACATTTATATTGTACAGGTATTTCGGCACACCAAATACTAATTTGATTTGGATTTTTCGAGGTCCCAGGCCTCCTTTAGTCTAATGAGAACCTCCAGAGCCAGGAACAGCTGACATCCTTCTATATAGTGTGGGTTACCAGGCATGGCGGGTTTAGTGCAAGATAGATTCATGGGCGCCAGACACTTCTTGAATGCAAAGAGATTTATTTTCTCTTGAAAAGAACTGTGGGAGAGAGAGGGTTTAGGGCCAGGACACCCTTAGGGAGTCACAATGTTAATTGGCAGACTCCGAGACTTCTACAGCTAGACAGCCATGCAGGGAAAGGCATCCAGCAAGACACCAAATCTGCATGTGTAGGAGCGCTGTCTCCTATGGCAATAGTCTTATAACAGTTCCTAACACAAGTTGTAACAAACTCCTTTACTTCTCCTGCAATCACTTCCTGTAGATTCTTAGCCCACTGAGCTCCCAGTTTCTCTCACAAGACTTGCTGATTCACTGCCACTGAATCCCGTGAGCTCTTCCACTCTTCTTACTCAGTATCATCCTCAAGCGTCACCTCCGCTGGCTGGGTCCCTGGCTTGGCTTGCTGAAGTTTCCTGATTAGTTACTGTCCCCGGTTGGTGAGAATAATGCTCTGGTACTTTCTTCAGCTACTCACTGTGGTGCCTGGTAATAAGGTGGTTGGTCCCTTAGTGGCAACAGTTTCCCCTCCACCTCCGACTACAACAGGTTTTCCGGATGGCAAAACCGCACACTTGTGGTTCGACTGCAAGCCACAATCCCAACCCAACACTGCTCTTGCTTCAGGATAGGTCCTCAGACAGCCTAGCAGCCAGATGTACCTGGAATAGCCCCAAACTCCGGCCTGGCAGGCCAGGGAGCCAACAACACGTCCACTCAGACAGCCGCCCAGATGGCACAGAACCCCCTGATCACCTGACCCCACCCAAATATATAGGTTCTCCCAGCAGGCTAAGGCGCCAATAAAACCCCTGCCCTTTGGCTGAGAGACCCCATATGCTCCTAATCTGTCCCTTATCTTATCTAATTTTACCAGGTACCCAGCCACCCAGCGACAGAAGAGAGAAGTGCAGCAATTCCAGACTTAGGGTGAGATCAATTGATCTCTAACAATTGGTCAAGCCAACTATACCTGGCAGGTAAATTTACTAGCAGCCCTGCCTAACCATCAGGGTGCCGCACACACATACAATATATTATATATATATATATATATATATATATATATACATATATATTTTATACATATTACACACACACACACACATATATATATATATATATATATATATATACACACACATATATATATATATATATATATATATATATATATATATATATATATATATACACACACACACACGGAAAGTATAGTATTCAGACCCCCTTACATTTTTCACTCTTTGTTATATTGCAGCCATTTGCTAAAATCATTTAAGTTCATTTTTTTTCCTCATTAATGTACACACAGCACCCCATATTGACAGAAGAACACAGAATTGTTGACATTTTTGCAGATTTATTAAAAAAGAAAAACTGAAATATCACATGGTCCTAAGTATTCAGACCCTTTGCTCAGTATTTAGTAGAAGCATCCTCTTGATCTAATACAGCTATGAGTCTTTTTGGGAAAGATGCAACAAGTTTTTCACACCTGGATTTGGGGATCCTCTGCCATTCCTCCTTGCAGATCCTCTCCAGTTCTGTCAGGTTGGATGGTAAAAGTTGGTGGACAGCCATTTTTAGGTCTCTCCAGAGATGCTCAATTGGGTTTAAGTCAGGGCTCTGGCTGGGCCATTCAAGAACAGTCACGGAGTTGTTGTGAAGCCACCCCTTCGTTATTTTAGCTATGTGCTTAGGGTCATTGTCTTGTTGGATGGTAAACCTTCGGCTCACTCTGAGGTCCTGAGCACTCTGGAGAAGGTTTTTGTCCAGGATATCCCTGTACTTGGCTGCATTCATCTTTCCCTTGATTGCAACCAGTCGTCCTGTCCCTACAGCTGAAAAACACCCCCACAGCATGATGCTGTCACCACCATGCTTCACTGTTGGGACAGGATTGGACAGGTGATGAGCAATGCAAGGTTTTCTCCACACATACCGCTTAGAATCAAGGCCAAATGTTCTATCTTGGTCTCATCAGAAAGAATCTTATTTCTCACCATCTTGGAGTCCTTCAGGTGTTTTTTTAGCAAACTCCATGCGGGCCTTCATGTGTCTTGCACTAAGGAGAGGCTTCCGTCAGGCCACTCTGCCATAAAGCCCCGACTGGTGGAGGGCTGCAGTGATGGTTGACTTTCTACAACTTTCTCCCATCTCCCGACTGCATCTCTGGAGCTCATCCACAGTGATCTTTGGATTCTTCTTTACCTCTCTCACCAATCTTCTCCCCCGATAGCTCAGTTTGGCTGGATGGCCAGCTCTAGGAAGGGTTCTGGTCGTCCCAAACGTCTTCCATTTAAGGATTATGGAGGCCACTGTGCTCTTAGGAACCTTAAGTGCAGTAGAATTTTTTTTGTAACCTTGGCCAGATCTGTGCCTTGCCACAATTCTGTCTGCGCTCTTCAGGCAGTTCCTTTGACCTCATGATTCCCATTTGCTCTGACATGCACTGTGAGCTGTAAGGTCTTGTATAGACAGGTGTGTGGCTTTCCTAATCAAGTCCAATCAGTATAATCAAACACAGCTGGACTCAAATGAAGGCGTAGAACCATCTCAAGGATGATCAGAAGAAATGGACAGCACCTGAGTTAAATATATGAGTGTCACAGCAAAGGGTCTGAATACTTAGGACTATGTGATATTTCAGTTTTTCCTTTTTTAATAAATCTGCAAAAATGTCAACAATTCTGTGTTTTTCTGTCAATATGGGGTGCTGTGTGTACATTAATGAGGAAAAAAAAATGAACTTAAATGATTTTAGCAAATGGCTGCAATATAACAAAGAGTGAAAAATTTAAGGGGGTCTGAATACTTTCCGTCCCCACTGTATATATACAGTATCTCACAAAAGTGAGTACACCCCTGACATTTTTGTAAATATTTTATTATATCTTTTCATGTGACATCACTGAAGAAATGACACTTTGCTACAATGTAAAGTAGTGAGTGTACAGCTTGTATAACAGTGTAAATTTGCTGTTCCCTCAAAATAACTCATCACAGCCATTAATGTCTAAAACGCTGGACACAAAAGTGAGTACACCCCTAAGTGAAAATGTCCAAATTGGGCCCAATTAGCCATTTTCCCTCCCCAGTGTCATGTGACTCGTTAGTTTTAAAAGGTCTCAGGTGTGAATGGGGAGCAGGTGTTTTAAATTTGGTGTTATCGCTCTCACTCTTACTGATCACTGGAAGTTCAACATGGCACCTCATGGCAAAGAACTCTCTGAGGATCTGAAAAAAAGAATTGTTGCTCTACATAAAGATGGCCTAGGCTATAAGAAGATTGCCAAGACCCTGAAACTGAGCTACAGCACAGTGGCCTAGACCATACAGCGGTTTAACAGGACAGGTTCCACTCAGAACAGGCCTCACCATGGTCGACCAAAGAAGTTTAATGCACGTGCTCAACGTCATATCCAGAGGTTGTCTTCGGGAAATAGATGTACACTCACTACTTTACATTGTAGCTAAGTGTCTTTTCTTCATTGTTGTTACATGAAAAGATATAAAAATATTTACAAAAATGTAAGGAGTGTACTCACCTTTGTGAGATTTATATATATATATATATATACATATACACACACACACACACACTAATATATATATATATATATATATATATATATATATATATACATATACACACACACACACACACACACACACACACACACACGTCAATCAGTCGCAGATTTTATGAATTATTTCTGATCGATTAAATCAGTGGTTCTCAACTACAGTCCTCGGGACCCACCAACAGGTCAGATTTTACGTATTACCTTGGGGAGTTGCAGATTAGAATACTGCAATCACTGAGCAGCAAATGATATCACCTGTGATGTATTTCAGCTATCTTGCAAACCTGGCCTGTTGGTGGGTCCTGAGGACTGGAGTTGAGAACCACTGGATTAAATGAAATTCTGTGTGTGCAAAACAACAGGTCGTAAAACAGATCAGCTAAATGCTCATTCTTAATAGATACTTTCTGATAGATTTTATTTTTAACCAATATCATAGGTGTTGCATCGTTTGATATATTTATGAGTGATTCATCATCAAAAGTATTGATCAAAAATCAATATGTATATAGCCAACTTTAAGCTGGCCATACACTGATCACATTTTCTTATGAAGCAGACAAATTTTGAGTTGTGGGTGGTCCTGAGGATCCCCTCCTGCTTGACGATGTTTAATTGAAAAATTAAAGGAGCTGGTCAGAAATTTGTCAGCCAATGAGATGCAGTCCCCCTCGGGTTTTCTAACAGCCAGTGTAGCAGAGACAGATTTATCCATTGGCACGGTTTAGCATGGAGGAATCCATTAAAGTAGAAGTCCATCTTAACACTAAAATCGCTGCATCTACAGACATCCACAATCCAACACTAAACTATCTAGCCCTGTAAAAGAAGAAATCGGTATACATACCTTTTTTGAAGCTGTTCCGGTCTGGTCTCCAGCAGCGGAAGCTCTGCAGAGGACACGGCCGACAACAGCTGTGAAATGAATGGGGAGTGACGTCACCCATAGACTTACTATGGGGCTTCCGTTTTCGGATGTGTCCTCTGCACCCGCCCACACAGCGAAGCCGCAGCTGACAGCTCAGTGTGGGCAGGGCTGGTGCTACCACTAGGCAAACTAGGTGGCCGCCTAGGACGCCCTGCTGCCTAGGGGGCGCCCGGCCACTGGTTTTCCTGTTCTCGTCTCTCTGCAGCAAGCAACTAAGTCTCAGCATCAGCAGGCAGCCGCAGCTCCGTTCACACCTAGTGTCAGAGGTGCAGCAGTGGTGGAGGACTGTGTCTGTGTTCTGAATCCCGCAGCAAGCAAACATTCATTGATGGGCGCTGGTGAGGCTACATTTGATGGGCACTGGTGAGGCTGCATTTGATGGGCACTGGTGAGGCTGCATTTGATGGGCACTGGTGAGGCTGCATTTGATGGGCACTGGTGAGGCTGCATTTGATGGGCACTGGTGAGGCTGCATTTGATGGGCACTGGTGAGGCTGCATTTGATGGGCACTGGTGAGGCTGCATTTGATGGGCACTGGTGAGGCTGCATTTGATGGGCACTGGTGAGGCTGCATTTGATGGGCGCTTTATTAAAAAGGTGGGATTTACATGGGCAGGGAAAAGGGGGTGGAGTCACCGGGGGGGGGGGGGGGCGTCAAAATGAGGGTTCGCCTAGGGTGTCAAAAATCCTTGCACCAGCCCCGAGTGTGGGATCGGGTCAGATCGGCTTCAGAAAAGTTATGTACTATATACCGATTTCTACTTTACAGGGATAGATTAGTGTTAGAATGTGGATGTCTGTAGATGCAGGGATTTAAGTGTTAGGGTGGACTTTACTATAAGCTGGCTATATTACCAGTAGATTCTCAAACAAACATTTCTATAAATATGCGCACAAACGGTCATACGAAAACTCTTTGTACGTTCGATGACTGGACAAAGGTCTCTCAAAAGTACTTCAAAATTTTGCTTACGGTTAAAATTTGATTTTGGATTGAATGTAATTTCCTGAACAACAACCACAAACATGGTTAAAAATTTTGTTCAAGAAAAAATTTCCATCCCGCGCCTTCCAATTTTCTAATCCCTGTGGTTGAAAATGAACATCAACGATTATAATATCAAACGAATGTTCTTGATACAAAAACATTTGAATAAAATTCTACTAGTGTATAGCCAGAACAACAAACCTCAATGGAGATAAAGCTGCTCACAGAGGTATTTGCTTGTGGCACCAACATGCACGCTCACCTGAATCAATCATTCGTGTAAGCAGTTATCATTCAGCAGTTTTTCTGTCCACCATGTGTATGGTTAACCATACACGTGTGTGTAGATATTCAAGAGAAGAGACCCGGTTAAACAATGCTCTCCATGTGTTATTAATAAGCAGTTCAGTATTAAAGGACTGAGCATACTAAAAATAAAACTGCTATTAACTTTGCCGAGACAGATTCCTATGATGTTGCGGGATAAGAAGAGAAAGGATGAGAGCTTAAGGAACGAGCCACGGATATGTTTTCAATAAGAGGATATGAACTTCTGATTTTAGTGGTTATTCTGACAAAGCCAAGTGAAGAGAGAGGAAGGGCCGCATTGACAGAAGTTTGGATTTATGTGCTGCCTGCCCTGGACACACAAAAAAGCTAAACTCAGAGAGGGGAGCTCTGCTAGAGAAATTAGTCAGGCTAATGAAGCAGAAGTCCAAAATGCCAAATACAAACAGCCACGTATAGGAGGACAGAGATACAAGAATTGCCATTGAAGACTACTGAGTCACAGACCTGGAATGAACATCTAAACTTGGACAGGCATCCTTTTTCCAGGTCAGTGACTCACCA
Source organism: Aquarana catesbeiana (assembly GCF_042186555.1). Taxonomy (NCBI): domain Eukaryota; kingdom Metazoa; phylum Chordata; class Amphibia; order Anura; family Ranidae; genus Aquarana; species Aquarana catesbeiana. Next base: position 66,405,960 of record NC_133327.1, read on the forward strand.
GATAAGCTTACCTCTCAACATTTTGAGATGGGAATGAGGGAAACCTACCAGCAAACGTATGTAGGCATAGGACACAACCCCTGTCACACCCCCTTAAAGGAGAATGAACCAAAAAAAAGTTAATTAAATCCACAAGGGCTTTTTTTTTTTTACCACTACTATTCCTTTATACTGGTGTAGCGCTGGTAGATTTTTTAATCTACCGCTAAAGGTAAATCTTGTGGGTTACTTGTTAGAGGAAGTTAATTTTACCTCTGTTCCAGCTTGGCTGAGTTGCGTGTAGTTCCACACTGTGCCGGTGGGTGTCATTGGGCTGGTGTTGGAAAAGCAACGTGTTGAAGCGTATGAGTGCTCCTCTGTCCCGGAGACAACTCGGTGGAGGTGGTCCTCCGAGTTGCATTCTGGGAGAGGGTATTTATGGGACGGACGCCATGTTTAGGTTTTCGTTTTCAGCCACCTGCTGGCCCTCCTGGCCAACAGGCATGCGTTAAGAGTACCACCTCGTGGTCCTCCGTTCCGGAGGCCCACGTCGCTGCGGCATGTGGGTGGGCCCAGAAGTCTGTCTGGGGCCTACCACAGCAGCAGAGGAATGGTCCTGAGCTGTCTATCCTGAGTGAAGAAGCTGGACACCCGAGAAGATCCCAGGTGAGGACCCGTCATGGAAGGATCATGCAGAGTGCTGGTCTGGAGAGGGGCCTGGTGACTTGGTTGGAGGACGTATCCTGAAGTAATCTTACTGCATAGTACTGCCGGGTTGGCTTAAAGGTTCAAGTACTGTCTGACATTCATCACAGACCAATACATCCTGTGGCAGAGGATCGTACGGGTTTTATTCCAAACAAGTCTGTGGCAAAGACTTTTGTTCGTGCTGCATACTGGCTGCTAGGCAAGTGAGAGAGGCCTATCCAGGCGGGCAAAGATTGAGTCCCATAAGGGGAGTGCTTTCAACCACAAGTGTTCAATTCCACAGAATGTTCTAAAGAATACTAAGGAAAGGTATTTGAGCTTCCCTGCAACTTTCCTTCTGCCTCTTTCCTGCTACTTCCTTTATTACTTGTTCATTAAAGCATTGGAAAATCTACTCAAGTGTTGGTGTCTACATCGTCCAGAGGTAAACTCAATGGGACCCTAGACCCGGTGCCGGTGAAACAGAGGTGTCCAGACTGAAGGTAACAGCCCTCTTTAAAACAGCAGCTCCACCGAGAGTTAGTGCTACACTGGCTTTTAAAATTTACAAATGCAGCAATTTAGAATATGGATGAAAGGTTTAGCACTGGGAAACACTTTTTGAAAGATAAAAAGTGCATTTTATATACAACTATATAGATCAGATCAAAATGAGGGACAAATGAGGAGGAAAGATAGACAGATGGACATTGCTCCAAATCAGAGACAGTCCCTCGAAATCAGGGACAGTTGGGAGCTATGGATAAGCACAAGAAAGATGAATGACAAGCCTTGAGCTTGTACCTTTAAAAACGAATGCAGCAACAGTAGCTAAGGCTCCATTCACACTAGCGTGTTTTTTGATGCATTTTGCATTTTGCAGAAATGCATGGGAATTTTTTAACATGGGTTCCTATGGAACATGTTCACATCAATGCTTTTTTGTATCTCTGCGTTTTTGGAAAGGGTCGGGGACTTTTTTTCATGCAAAAAGCAGCGTTTTGCATGTAATGGATTTCAATGGACAAGCATCAAAAACGCAAGTGCACCGTTTTTGCAGCGTTTTTGCCGTTTTTTTTTTTTTTTTTTGTAATTTTTTTTTAAGACTGTAAAAAAAAATGAAAAAAAAAAAACGCAAAACGCAAATCGCGGCAAAAACGCTACAAAAACGCTGCTCAAAAACGTGCCAAGCATGAAAAAAAACCCTCCAAAAACGCTCAAAAGCAACATGCATAGGTGTGAATGGAGCCTAAGGCTCCATTCACACTAGCGCGTTTTTTGATGCATTTTGCAGAAATGCATGGGAATTTTTTAACATGGGTTCCTATGGAACATGTTCACATCAATGCCTTTTTGTTTCTCTGCATTTTTGGAAAGGGTCAGGGACTTTTTTTCATGCAAAATGCAGCGTTTTGCATGTAATAGAATTCAATGGACAAGCATCAAAAACGCAAGTGCACCGTTTTTGCAGCGTTTTTGCCGTTTTTTTTTTTTTTTTTTTTTTTAAGACTGTAAAAAAAAACTGTTAAAAAAAAAAAAAAAACGCAAAACGCAAATCGCGGCAAAATCGCGGCAAAAACGCTGCTCAAAAACGTGGCAAGCATGAAAAAAAAACCTCCAAAAACGCTCAAAAGCAACATGCATAGGTGTGAATCGAGCCTAATAATACAGGCTCGTCTGAGGACTGGTTCACACTTATGCAGGTTGCAGTTTGCATATTCCAGGTGCATTTTGCGTTTTTCAATAGACGCTTTTGATCCATTGAAGTCTATGGAACCAAAAACCAGAAAAAAAGTACCTGGCCCTTTCCATAAAATGCACAGATGTGAACTACATCCATAGGAAACCATGTTAAATAGACTGTAGTGTGTTTCTGTAAAACTGAAAATGCGCAAAAAAAGGGCATAGATGTGAACCAGGCCCCAGGCTGGATTCACACCTATGCATTTTTACTGCTATTTGCATTTTGCAGATTTGCACTACAGAACGTGTTCCATAGGAAACCATGTTAAATGGACTGTAGTGCAAATCTGAAAAATGCAAAAAGCACTAAAAATGCATAGGTGTGAATCCAGCCTTAAAGGACATGTAGCACTACCCCCGTAGGGGCTGCTGGTAACTGACTCTCCTATTCCTGCACAGCCAGGCAACATGCATTTCTCCACTTGCAGCCAGACACAAGAAGCCAGTCCCATAACTTTTTTTCGTTTTTATTAGGGGATACCAACTTGGTTGGGTGAAGGGATTTATGGGATGCCCAGCATATGATGAACACAGCAAACAGTTCAATCTCTGTATTTGCAGACGATACTAAGCTAAGCAGGGCAATAACTTCTCCGCAGGACGTGGAAACCTTGCAAAAAGATCTGAACAAATTAATGGGGTGGGCAACTACATGGCAAATGAGGTTCAATGTAGAAAAATGTAAAATAATGCATTTGGGTGGCAAAAATATGAATGCAATCTATACACTGGGGGGAGAACCTCTGGGAGAATCTAGGATGGAAAAGGACCTGGGGGTCCTAGTAAATGATAGGCTCAGCAATGGCATGCAATGCCAATCTGCTGCTAACAAAGCAAACAGAATATTGGCATGTATTAAAAAGGGGATCAACTCCAGAGATAAAACGATAATTCTCCCACTCTACAAGACTCTGGTCCGGCCGCACCTGGAGTATGCTGTCCAGTTCTGGGCACCAGTCCTCAGGAAGGATGTACTGGAAATGGAGCGAGTACAAAGAAGGGCAACAAAGCTAATAAAGGGTCTGGAGGATCTTAGTTATGAGGAAAGGTTGCGAGCACTGAACTTATTCTCTCTGGAGAAGAGACGCTTGAGAGGGGATATGATTTCAATATACAAATGCTATACTGGTGATCCTACAATAGAAATAAAACTTTTTCGCAGAAGAGAGTTTAACAAGACTCGCGGCCACTCATTAAAATTAGAAGAAAAGAGGTTTAACCTTAAACTACGTAGAGGATTCTTTACTGTAAGAGCGGCAAGGACATGGAATTCCCTTCCACAGGCGGTGGCCTCAGCGGGGAGCATTGATAGCTTCAAGAAACTATTAGATAAGCACCTGAATGACCGCAACATACAGGGATATATAATGTAATACTGACACATAATCACACACATAGGTTGGACTTGATGGACTTGTGTCTTTTTTCAACCTCACCTACTATGTAACTATATGTAACTTGGGTACAATCTTCCTCTCTGTACAACTCTGATTGATCTCACTCTTCAGTAATGGCAATCGCTAAAAAAACAGGGTAGGAACTCTCAGTACCTTGTAGAAGTAGCACATAAATGGTTGTGGACTGCCTCCTGAAGTATCTCCAGCTCCCCTGTGGACACTGATCCCAGTTCCACCACTGCAGGAAATGCTAGCTCACCAGGCTGCTCTCCAAGCAGCCCACCTGCCTGCTTCTCTTCACCAGTACACTCGACTGACTCTCTGGAGATCTCCCAGGGCAAGAAGAGAAGATTCAAGCACACTGTTATCTTCCAGAGAGACCTGCTACCTATGATAGTCTTTCCCCTTGCATGTCCCTTGTCCTGTGCTGCAGTACTCACACTGTCCTCTCCTGGATCCTGCTGCCTCTCAGGAAAGCCTTCTCCTCCAACTTCTCCTGTGGTAGGATCCTTCCAGGCTAGCCACCTGAGACTCAGCCCGAGGTAGAGCCCCTCCCTGACAGGGGTCCCTCAAGGGCCACCGACAGTCTCCCTCAACACTAAATCTTCATCCTCCACCCACATCCAGGGCAGACATAGCTCATCCATATTTAAGGGTTGGCTTAGTCCCCTGCCAGGCCCACAGCCTGGGGATTGGCCAAGCGCTCTTAAACATGCAGAAAAGCCCTCCTAAACTCCACCCTCCAGCTTCCAGAATGTTCTCCAACTTTCTAGAATGGGGGGGAGGCACCAGAAAGTTGCCTGTATGAGCCACCCAGTCCTGAACTCTAATAACCCTCACCCAATTACAGACTCACTGGGTTTCAGGATATACATTTCCTACACTCACTAGTAGCACACTAGGTGCTACAGACAACTGTACCTTGTCGTACATATCGTCCTTTAATGACTGCAATCATCTTCCTGGGTGCAGCCCACTTGATCCGATTCTCACCTTTGTCCTTGAACCAGCAATCTTCAATGAGCGGGGGGCCCACTACAAGGGTAGATTTTTTACTAAATCCTAGAGTTGGGCTTTAACGACTTGCCACCCGCCCACCGTCAAATGGAGGGACGGAGCAGTTCTCATTCTTGGTGGAAGTCATGACGGCGCACCCGAACAGCCGCTCCCAGGCACCTTCAGGAGCATGCAGTGTGGCGATCGCGCCATGTTGCTAGGACACGGCACGACCCCGATCTCTGTAAAGAGCCACTAATGTGGCTCTTTAATCATGTGTCCAATCACAGCCGGTCACATGTAAACAAGGAAATGTTGGTAATCGGTACTCCACGCTTCACACTGACAGTGTGTGGCGAAGAGAGCTGATCAGCGGCATCTCCTCGTAGGGGACAGTGCCTATCAGTAAAGCCCATCAATGCTGCCCATCAGTGTCACCCTTCAATACCCATCAGTGCTCATCAGTGCCACATATCAGTGCCACCTATCAGTGCCACCTATCAGTGCCTCCTCATAAGTGCCACCTAATCAGTGCAGCCTATCAGTGCCGCCTCATCAGCGCAAATCAGTGAAGGAGAAAAATTACTTATTTACAATTTTTGTCCACAGGTACATTTTTGCACTTCTATAAGTCCCCTTTAAGATATTGTGCACACTGCAGCTGTCAAACACCTGTTTTGGCTTTTTTTCTCTGCCCCTAAACCAAGCATACATGGACCTTTACAAGAGTGTAGAGGTAGGCGCGTTCAGGGCCAGAAATCTAAACACCAAAATCGCATTCAGTAAAGGTGCATTCAGGCAGAGAAAATGCTTGACACACCTAAACGCATGTTAATGTGTCTAAACGCTAGGCGTGTTTAGCACCTGAGCGTTTTTTCATTTTGGATAGAGCAAGGGAGGATTATAACTTCTGTCAGATTTTTTTTTTCGCCATCTGTTTCCCATTGCGGAGATTTCCCTTCACTTCCTGTCCCATAGCCAAACAGGAAGTCAGAGGAGATCCCCGCAAATTAAGGGAACTCCTTGGGGACCCCCAGGTCACCAGAACTAGTGTCCCCATTGGAAGATTTCACTTCTATTACTTTTCTGAGGACGACCCAAATTTGGGATTTTCTTTTACTTTCAAGGATAATTGTAAACCATACAAATAAAGAGGATGAATCTCCCTAAGCACACTAATCCCTCTACACCAGGGGTGTACAAACTTTTTTCAAAGAGGGTCAGATTTGATGAAGTGAACATACGCGAGGCCGACCATTTTGCCTGACATTCTTTGAACCATTAAAATTAAATGCAAATTAACTAATACACTGCCTAACAAGAATTCTCTTGCCTTTGTGGCTGTGTGTGGTGAAAAGTCTAAGGACGAGCTCGGGCGTGTTATTTGGATATACCATATTTATCGGCGTATAACATGCACCATCACTTTAAGAGTGAAGCTTTAGGAAAAAATATAAAATTTTAGATAAAGAAAACTGAAGCAAATAAAAGGTCAGTGCTTATCAATGCAGCCTAATCAGTGCCCATCTGCAGCCTCACCATTGCCATAAATACATCCTCACCACTGACATGAATGCAAAACGGGGCGTTTCTGCACACAAGTTTTTACCTTAATGCAGAGAATGCATTGGGGTAAAAACCTTCTGCCTTTAGAAACACTTTTACATTAATGATGGTATATATATATATATATATATATATATATATATATATATATATATATATATATATATATATATATATATTTTTTTTTTTTTTTTTTTTTTGGACAGATTCTAGAGACAAAGTATTGCATCCACATCCCTGATGTAGAGTAAATAGAAGACATTTCAGAGAGCAGATAAAAATCTGTCCCTCAAGGATAATTGGGATCTTTAAGGATGGATATGTCTGTCATAAGGCAAGCACAACCACAAAAGGTAATACAAAAGATATAATTTATTACAAAATGTACCTTTTAAAACAGTATTAGTCATAAAACCAATGACCAAGATTAATACTCATTTTCAAAGAGCTTGAACAGATGCTTGTATATATTGGGTAGCTGACATGTTTCGCAGTCTAGAAACGCGTCGGCTACCCAATATATACAAGCATCTGTTCAAGCTCTTTGGAAATGAGTATTAATCTTGGTCATTGGTTTTATGACTAATACTGTTTTAAACTGTAGATTTTGTAATAAATGATATTTTTTGTATTACCTTTTGTGGTTGTGCTTGCCTTATGACAGACATATGCATCCTTAAAAATTCCAATTACATCAATGATGGTATGAGAGTGCGGCCTGCCTGTTCATTTCCACAACACTAATTCATTCTGTCCACTCTTCTGTACTGGGTTGTGTTATACAATATACCTTGTGAACCATGAAAAACCTCTCAGATATGGTAATAGAAGCATCACTATACAGGACTTTGAATGAGGAGCCCCAGATTTGACCTTCACAAGTTGCACACATGTGAACTTGTTCTCCGTGATAAAAGTGCAAGCTCTTAAGTCTCCATATTTTTCTTGCTGCTCCCGTGTTGATACAAAGCAGAGTGCTGCAGTGGGGTCAGCTCTGATTGCAGTCATGTGAACCCTGCTAATGATATTTACTAATGTCTGGCCTCCAGATGGGACACAGGAAGGTGTTCACGTGTAGACAATATGCCGCTTTGTAGGACAAATCAGCGAGCTGACAAGAGAGTCTAAAAAAAGGGGGCTAATTACACTAAAATAACCCAATAGAGGAACTGCACATGTTGGGAGGTATTTTGAAATGTCTGCCAAAATCAAATTTAGGGACAGACCAAAACAAACGCATTATACAGTTTTTTTCGTGAATGCTGGTGGGTTGAAACAATCACAAAATTCTATTCCAACAGCGCTCGTTACAAAGTGGTATGTTAAATAAATTGAGAATACAGCTATGGGGGGAGCTGGGGACTTAAAATGTAAAGATTTCACAGTCAGTCATAGAAAGATACCTAGTACCTAGTAGTATTGGGACGCCTGCCTTTACACGCACATGAACTTTAATGGTAGCCCAGTCTTAGTCCGTAGGGTTCAATATTGAGTTGGGCCACCCTTTGCAGCTATAACAGCTTCAACTCTTCTGGGAAGGCTGTCCACAAGGTTTAGGAGTTTGTCTATGGGAATGTTTGACCATTCTTCCAGAAGTGCATTTGTGAGGTCAGGCACTGATGTGGACGAGAAGGACTGGCTTACAGTCTCCGCTCTAATTCATCCCAAAGGCGTTCTATCGGGTTAATTTAGTTGAATAAAACATTTTCAACGACTAAATGAATACTATTTCAGTTGACTAAAATACGACATAAACAAAAACAATTGAGATGACTAAAATACGACTAAAACTATAATGGTATTTTAGTCAATAGAGAATGACTAAAACTAAATTGAAATTTGACGTCAAAATTAACACTGGTCTGTAGTGCATGTTCAAACCTAAATACCATAAATAATAACAGATTCGATTTTTCACTCCAGCAGGACAATATAATGAGGAAATTCTAGAGAAATGCTTAAATAATTGTAATGCCCCGTACACACGATCGGACTTTCCGACAACAAAACTGGATTTTTGGTCGAAGGTTGTTGGCTCCAACTTGTCTTGCATAAACACGGTCACACAAATGTTGGCCAACAATTACGAACGTAGTGATGTACAAGACGTATGTGATATCTCCATTATAAACGCTAGTTCTACAAGACCGAGCGCTTCTGGCTCGTACTTGATTCCGAGCATGCGTGGACTTTTGTGCGACGGACTTGCGTACACACCATCGGAAAGTCCGACAACAAACATTTGTTGGTGGAACCTGCTAGCCAACATTGGTTGGCGGAAAGTCCGACAACAAATGTTCAATGGAGCATACACACGGTTGGACTTTCAGCCAACAAGCTCACATCCAACATTTGTTGTCGGAAAATCCGATCGTGTGTACGGGGCATAAGGGTTTGTTTTTTTTTTTTTCTTTTAAAATAACAAACATATCATACTTACCTCCAACTGTGCAGCTTGTTTTACACAGAGTGACCCTGAACCTCGGCTTCTGGGTTCCCCCACTCTCCCGGGGTGTTACCTTGCGGGTACGCTCCCGAGTCCATCATTCTACATCCATAGCCGCCAAATGTATGACTCGGCCCCGCCCACCAGCGCCCGAGTCATTGGATTTGATTGACAGCAGCAGGAGCCAATAACTGCGCTGCTATCAATCTATCCAATCAAGAGCTAAGAACCCTGGGCAGTGAGAGAGCACGTCACCGCCGGGTCAAGCTCCATGGCTCAGGTAAGTAAAACGGGGGAGCTGGGGGGCCGGTCACTGACAGGTGTTTTTTCACCTTAATGCATAGGATGCATTAAGGTGAAAAAACACAAAGGTTTACAAACCCCTTTAAATAATGCATTACAATCTAACTACACCCATTTGATTTTAGACGACTAAAATGTACTGGAGAGTTAGTCAACTAAATATGACTAAAACAATTGCAGAAGACTAAAATGGGACTAAAACTAAAATGCCATTTTAGTCAAAAGACTAATGCCGCGTACACACGATCGTTTTCCTCATCGGAAAAAGATATGACGGCTTTACCGACGAGATTCCGCTCAAGTTTGACTTGCATACACAGGGTCATGCAAAAGTTCGCTGAAATTATGACCATCAAGAACGCGACATACAAGTGACATACAACACTACGGCGAGCCAAGAAAATGACATTCAATGCTTCCACAGACGATTGCATTTTCGGATAGGAACCTTTTCAGAATGAAAAATTAAGAACATGCTCTCAATTTTTTGCTGGCTGCAATTCGGCCAGCAAAAGTTCGATGGAGCATACACACGGTTGCATTTTCCGACAAAAAAAATCTCAATCAATGCCATGATGCTGCACATGTGATCAGTTATGACACCAGTCATTGGATGGTTTGACAGTTTGGTTGAGAGCACAACCAATGGGAGTGTTATATTTCCGGCACCTGACAGGAAATGAAGCAGTTTTATTGATGGGTTTACTTCCGCTTTAAGTGATCTCAATGGAGAAAAGAAAAAAAAAAAAGGAAAAAAGAAAAGATAAAAAGGGGAAAATGAAAAAAGGGAGGAAAAAAGAAAAATAAGGGAAAAAGGAAGGAAAATGAAAAGGAAAAGTGGAAAAAAAAGGAAAAAAAAAAAGGTAAAAAACAGGAAAAATGTAAAGAAAAAGGAAGAAAAAACCCCAAAAATGGTTCCTTTTATTTTTCAATCTTTTCTTAGAAATAACCACATGTAGATGGATGATCTGGCTAAACACCAACGCTCCCTTTTTCTTCTCTTTCGCACTAGAGGGAATTCACGTTTCAAGGATGATTTTGATGGGAAATGAACGGTAGTTTAGAAGTGTTATGAAACATTATGGGATTATAGTAAAATGTACGTTGGAAGAACTAGTTCCCTATAATTTACCGTACAATTACATTGCTTGTACTGAGTGTTGGGAAGCTCACATGCAGACAGGAAAGACCACAAACATAAATGAACCCGCACACAGCAACTCCTATAGGAGCACTGTATACTGCCGTGTATGTGGTATGCTGGGTACATTCTTACATGGTGGTAACAGAATCCACAGACTATTACCCCTGACAACCCTCATATGAAATCCGACCAATACTGCTATATTAGACATTGTGAAAAAGCTCCATAAAAATAAATTATAATGTAACTACAGTCAATGTTGTTTAGTGGAGAAAGTGGTGAAAGGATTCTGCTGTGCAGCAGCCATGTGTTATGCCAGCAGGAAGAGGTTAAAAGCCTCATAAATACTTTATTGAAAATCAAATGAAGTTTATATAGCAAAAAAATATAAAGCCTTATAAGTACGTAAGCGTGAGGGACATGTGTATGACCACGATATTTGTAACAGTTTATCACAGTCACAGGTCGACATGTTTCATGGAATTCATCTGCTTCCTCAGGACCAGTGTGAAATAGAATTGTTGCATGATGTTGCGTGGTCCACACACTTACCCACTTGACCTCTAGAATATTTACCACCCTTCGTGCCCAGGCCATTTTTTTGTGATACAGCACTGCTTTACTTTAACTGACAATTGTGCGGTCGTGCAACACTTTAACCAAAAACATTTTTTGGCCTTTTTTCCCCACATAAAGGTTTTATTGGGGGTATTTGATCACCTATTTTTTGCACTATAAAACTAAAAAAGACTGAATTTTGAAAAACAAAACAATATTTTTTACCTTATGTTATAGAAAAAAAAAAAAAAAAAAATGTAAAAAAAGTTAATTTCTTCATCAAGTTTGTAGACTGCCAAAAAATTTTTCTTTTCATTCTTTTTTTTTTTGTTTTGTTTTTTTTTGTTTTTTCGGGTCATTCGTTATGATCGCAATTCGTAAATTTGTAAATTTTAAAATTCTAAAATTCGTAAAGTAAAAAATTCGAAAACCTGAAAATAAGAACATGAAAATTCGAAAGAATAACTAATAACTATTAAATTATAGGTATTGGAATTTCCTTTCAAATTTGGCTGTTAGTGAACGTAATGAATACGAATTTATCCAATGTTACGTATTATCCAAAATAACGAACGCCACATCTAAACAGATGGAGTGAATTAATATCAATAAATAATAATAATAAAACTTTTATTATTATTGTTATTTATTATTATTAATTCATTATGTTCCATTCGTTTAGATACGACATTCGTTATTTCGGATAATTTGTAACTGTGGATAAATTCGTATTCGTTACGTTTACAGCCAAATTTGGAAGGTAATTTCAATACCTATAATTTAATAGTTAGTAATAGTTAAGTTATTATTAGTTCATTTTTATTAGTTTGTTTTTATTTCAGATTTTCAAAATTTCGGGTTTTCGGATTTTTGAATTTCGAATTTACAAATTTTCGTTAAACGGGTTTTCGTTATTTCAGATATTTCTGAATTAACAAATTTGTCGAAATTCGTTAAAAAAACTAATTCAGAACTAAACGAATTGCACGTCTACAATTTAGGCAAATATGTATTCTGCTACATAATTTTGGTTAAAACAATCCCAATAAGCGTATATCGATTGGTGTGAGCACAAGTTATCGCGCCTACAAACAATGGGATATATTTATTTATTTACTAGTAATGGCGGAGATCAGTGACTTCTAGTGAGACTGCGATATTGCGGTGGACTAATTGTACACCTGACGCTTTTTGGGAACCAGTGACACTAATACAGTGATCAGTGCTAAAAAATATGCACTGTCACTGTACTAATGACACTGGCTGGGAATGGGTTAACATCAGGGGAGATCAAAGGGTTAAATGTGTGGGAGGTGATTTGACTAGGGGAAGGCAAAGAGCCTTGTTTCTGCTTTGCGCAGAAACACAGGATCAATACCTTCCCTTCTGTCTGTGTATTGTGTAATCGGTTATAACAACGGGAGCGGGTCGCCAGCAGGGCGTTCACCCCAGACCCGGAAATGTCAGATCAGGTACATGATCTGGCACAGAGCGCCCGCCCTGACGCAATATATGTACGGTGGGCGGCCCGCAAGTGATTAAGCCATACACTGATCAAAAAGCAGCAGGGTCCGGCTGAATTTTGATCATTGTGTGGGATCTCCCACTGGTCAGAAGAAGGGACATGTTGGAAAATTTTTCACCGATCATTGATTGCAGCCAATCAACTGAATCCATCGATTAGTGTATTCTGATAGCAATGGGTGCCCTTTTATGAAATAATGACCCAAGGGAAAGGATGGGGGGGGGGGGGGGATTCCTACATGCGTGGCTGATCGCTCGCTGAACAAAAGAAAACTAACCACATATAGCCACTTTAGTTACACATTATTTTTGTTCTTTATCTTAGAAAAGTAGGTAGACAACACATCATCAGGTTCCAATTATTTTTCACTCTGGTCCTGATGAAGCAGATGAATTCCATGAAATGTGTTAATCTGGGACAAAACATTTTTACTAATATTTTAATTAAAGTGGTCATACCTATGTTATTTACTCTTCTGATGCTTTTTAAGTTACATCTATGTATTTTAAATCATTTAGGAATAGATTTTTTTTTCTTACAAGCTTAGATTTCTTGAGTGCTATATTTAAAGCGGTACTAAACCCAAAAATGTAATATATTGCAGCTCACCAATGATTAGATGTAGTGCGGCATTTGTTTTTATTAGGCTCCGTTCACATCTTGGCATTCCGAATCGAGGACGAAACCGCTGCGATTCTGACCGCAATTCGAAATAGCGCCAAATCGCCGGACACCGTGCTTCCTGTCACTTCCAATGGCACCCCGATCGTGCGACAATCGCGGTAAAACCGTGCAAACAGAATCGCGGGACTGCTCGCGCAATTTTACCACGATTTAGAATGGCAAGATGTGGAGGAAGTCCTAGGCTTTTTTCCATCTGTTTTCATCTGGTGATCTGGCCAGTAACACACCTTCTGTATTAGGCCTCATTCACACGAGGCAGACTCAGTTATCAGGGGGTCCGCCGGCTCAGCGGGAGATCAGTCCGTTGATCTCCGCTGAGCCGGCGGATGACAGGTCCCTCTCTGCTCACTGAGCGGGGAGGGGCTTGTCAGGCACCGCTGCTGCCTATGGAGGGATCGGATGAAAACGGACAGCATCTCCGTTTTCGTCAGATCTCACCCAATCCGATAGCGACGGATCTGGACGTAGGGCCAGCCGTCTGCTTTTAGCGGATCGGACGGGGTCGGATGTCAGCGGACATGTCTCCGCTGACATCCGTCGCTCCATAAGCTAACATGGATCGCCCGTTCAGGTCCGCGGTCAAAACTGACAGGCGGACCTGAGTGGTCCAATCGTGTGAAAGGGGCCTTAGAGTTCTCTCACTCTGGATGAATAAGCACAGGTGGCACCTTTGGACAGCAGCATTGTCAGTCTAGGGGAGAGGGGAGCGTTAGATGTACCAGAAGATTTAAATACACTAACAAATTGAAGCCAAACTCCACCTACACTTTATAAGCAGTTACAGCAAACAACTTTTTTCTTCTTGTCCTTCTGGGACAACATTTTACATAAATAAAAGCTTATCATTGTAAGCACTCCTGTCCATAGTAAATGGTTTGTCTCATCCCTGTAACTGATACATCTGGAAGAGAGCTTGTTCTTTTGAAAAACAGATGTACTGGCCAGGTCAACGGGTGAAATAAAAGAAAGAAAGCCGAAAAAAACGAATGCAGCCATCCTATATATGAACTGGTAAGCTGCACAAAAAAAAAAAAAAAAAAAATGAAAAAAAGAAGGATTGCTTTTCTGTTTAATTCCACTTTGGTATTTAATAACACTAAAGTCTTATTAAAAAGAACATAAATTACATAATAAAAAAGCCACAATTACATTATATCTCGTTTTCTAGCATATTACTTTCAGTCACATCTGTCTCTCACTGCAACTATTTTTTATATTTCTGATATAAACTTCCTTCGCTATGTAAAGAGATCACAAGTACTCATGGGACATGTAGTTCTGCCAATATAGAGACATTATAGAGAGTTTTTCCTTAATTCTGGATGGGCAGTAAGAGAAGGATATAACCCGTCAGTTTTTTGCCATCTGTGCCCCACTAGGGAGATTTCCCTTCACTTTCCTTCACACAGCTCAAATAGCAAGTGAGAAGAAATCCTGCCAAAGTGATGGAATCCCAGCTGTCATCAGAACTAGTGTCCCCATTGGAAGATTTCTCCTCTATTCCTGTTCTGGTGACAACCCAAAATTTGGGATTTTCTTACACTTTCCCTCTCAGTGATAACAATAAACAGGACAAATAGAGAATCTCTCTAATGGGGTTACAGACAATAATATGCCTTTTAAAGTCATTTTTAAAAATCTCCTCTATATACTGTACATAAATAGGATGGTAGCACAAAGGCCGGCCATAAATGGGGGGGAAAATCGATGGGAAAATCGATGGAAGAATTGTGCGAATTCACGCCATGTATGGCCTACCTAAGAAGATTATAAGGCTCCATTCACACCAATGCGTTTTCCATGCTTTTTGCAGAAATGCAGGACATTTTTTTTTTTTTTAACATGGGTTCCTATGGAACACGTTCACATCACTGCATTTTCGTGCCTCTGCTTTTTTGCTTTTTTTGGTTCAAACGATTTCAATGGAGAAGCTGCAGAAAAGCATGTAGTGCCTTTTTACTGTGTTTTTACCACGATTTGCGTTTTTAAATCTGCCCCAACCCCCCCCCCCCCCAAAAAAAAAGCATAAAAAATGCAAAAGGCAAATTGCGGCAAATTCGTGGTAAAAACTGCAGAAAGCACAGCAAAAAGCACTGCAGAAGATGCGCAAAAGCAACATGCATAGATATGAATGGAGCCTAAGGCTCCATTCACACCAATGCATTTTTTCATGCTTTTTGCAGAAACCCAGTACATTTTTTTAACATGGGTTCCTATGAGACACATTCACATCTGTGCTTTTTTTCAGCCGCTGCGTTTCAAGAAAGTCAGGGATTTTTTTTAAAAGCAAAACGGTGCTTATTTTACTTTTTTGGTTCAATAGATTTCAGTGGAGATGCTGCAGAAAAGCATGTAGTGCATTTTTAGCACGTTTTGCATTATTTAATCTGCCCAACAACAAATTGGACAAATAAAAAGAAGAAAAGTGTAAAAAAATACAAAACGCATCTAAAACACGTCAAAAACTCGTGTCCAAAAACACAGAAAGCACTTCAGAAACGCTCAAAAGCAACATGCATAGATGTGAATGGAGCCTAAGAAGTGGTTTATGCGAGTCCTCCCCTTTAGCCATAGTACCCTCTAGTGTGCTACTAGTGGGAGAGCAGGCAAAATATAGTTTGGCTCATGATTAAGTCCGAGTCATGGAATCTGGGTCAGGGTTTATTTGAGTTCAGGGCTGGATGACTCATGCAGGAAAGTCTCTGGTGCCTCCCCCTGGTTCTAGAAAGTTGGAGAACGTTCTGGAGATTGGAGGGTGGAGGCCAGGAGGGTTGATTTGCATACTTAGGGGAGTTTAGCCAATACCCAGGCAGTGGGCCTGGCGTGGTGACTAAGCCAGCACTAAATATAGATGAGTCATGCTGGCAAAGGGGAGTCGTGTAGAAGATGGCGTGCTGAGGAGTCTGTTGGTGGCCTTTAGGGGCCCTCTAGGTTTAGGAGGGGGGCCCACCAGCCAGAGGCTCTGACTGGCTCAGGAAGGATCCCGTCTGCAGTACGGTGTGATTGGGACCACCACCTGGGAGCAGTAGGAGCAAGGAGAGGATAGTGAGTACATCAGGGACACTACAAGGGGTCTGCCATATGTAGTAAACTTTCTGGAGGGACAGCGGTGTGCTTGACCCCTTCGTCCTTACCCTGAGAGATCTCTGGAGCAGGGGTCATTCCTGAAATCAGTTACCTCAAGTTTGTTCTACTTTCCAGAAAGGCCCAGGGCCCGTATGCCCCGTACACACGGTCGGATTTTCCGATGGAAAATGTCCGATCGGAGCGTGTTGTCGGAAATTCCGACCGTGTGTGGGCTCCATCGGACATTTTCCATCGGATTTTCCGACACACAAAGTTGGAGAGCAGGAGATAAAATTTTCCGACAACAAAATCCGTTGTCGGAAATTCCGATCGTGTGTACACAAATCCGACGAAATCACAAATCTGCTGACTCTCTGATAGGTGCCACGCATGGTCAGAATAAATAAAGAGATGAAAGCTATTGGCCACTGCCCCGTTTATAGTCCCGACGTACGTGTTTTACGTCACCGCGTTCAGAACGATCGGATTTTCCGACAACTTTGTGTGACCGTGTGTATGCAAGACAAGTTTGAGCCAACATCCGTCGGAAAAAATCCTAGGATTTTGTTGTCGGAATGTCCGAACAAAGTCCGACCGTGTGTACGCCCTAGTAGTCTGTAATGGACTTTTGCTATTATTCTACAAGGGACTGTGAGTTTGTACAGAAGGAAGCAGTTCAGGATTTTTGTAAAGAGAGAAAGGGGAAGATTGTCCCCAGGTTTTGCTTTGTTCATCATCTGCTGGGCATCCCATAAATCCATTCACCCTATCCAAGTTGTTATCCACTAATAAAACCAAGTTACGGGACTGACTCCTTGTGTCTGGCTGCAAGTAGAAAAATGTGTGTTGCCTGGCTGTGCAGGAATAAGACAGTCTGTTACCAGTGGCCCCCTACGGGGATAGTGCTACATAGGAAATCTTTACACACATTTTGTATTTATATCCTGATAGTCTTCTTCAATAAGCAGGAAGGAAATTGAGCCCAGCAAGCTCACCCAATTCTGAACCACCATTTATCTGTGTAGTTATTCTTTCATACGCTTTGTCTGGAATACAACTATTGCCCAGAACACCGGAACTGTGAGGAGCACCTCATCCTGTGTCATGTCACACCTTGATTCCCAGGGAATGTTTTCTTTGGTAATATACGATGGAGAGGCCCGGGGCTCCTATGCTGGATACTGCAGAAACATCAAAGCCAAGTGAAAGGAAAAATATTGTTATAGGTTATCTGCTGACTCTCTGATAGGTAATAGAAACACAATATTAAAAACATTGAAAAAAAAAAATCAGTATATTTAGATTATAGTAACTCGTTCCTTTGGCTTGGTGGATTCCCTCCAGCGTCCTTCAATTACCTTCTCCCTCCATTGCAAGTTACCCTGGCATTTTCCCCGGGAACCTCTGGCCAACTCAGCTACACTACACATGCATCAATTGAAAACAGGGATGCTGGAGTTGTCCACGTGTAGGCAGGTAGGTAGCCTAGAGCTATTATGGCATGGAAAGGGAGTCTCATAAGGGAATTGGTCTCTCAGACCAAGGGTATCCAAACTTTTTAAACAAAGGGCCAGTTTATGTTCCTTCAGACTTCAGGGAGGCTGTACTGTGGTCAGTGGGAGTAAAAAAAAAAAAGACATAGCACCTGTGGTCAGAAGGAGGAATTAAGCCCCATTATAGGTATTAGTGATAGGAGTGATGCCTTATTATTGGTGCAGTGGGAGGAATAATGCCCCATGGTTGGTGTCAGTGGGAGAAATAATGCCCCATGGTTGGTGTCAGTGGAAGGAATAGTGCCCCATCATTGGTATCAGTGGGAGGAATGGTGCCCCATCGTTAGTGCCAGTGGAAGGAATAGTGCCCCATTGTCGATAGCAGCGAAAGGAATCGTGCCCCATCATCCGTATCAGTGGGAGGAATAGCACTTCATATCTGCGGGAGGAATTCCCAAGAGCCAGATATAGGCAATTAGGCAAGCAAAGGGCCACATCTGTTTGGAGACCGCTGTCTTAGAGGGTACAGTGCCTTGAGAGAGGAAGGTAGTCTGATTGGACACAGAACTTTTGAGAGACTTTGGCGGCCATCTTGGGTGAAGGAACCTTTTATATATAGGGAACACTTGTTATTTTAGCATGCTTCTGGTGAGTAAATGATATGGAAAGGAACCCGCTGGTAACTACAGGGTCAGTTTCCAGATGAGGAGGGGTGGCTCAGGGAAAGTTCCTTCACTATACATACACTCCTGAGAGAAGTATAGGTACAGAGCCAGTACAGACTGCAGAAACTTTCTTCCTATCCCATGAAGGGAGCCTACTTTTTAGTTCAATATACTTCAATGGTGATGATGCAGAAGAGCACAAAGTGCGTTTTGTATGCATTTTGTGTTATTTAATCTACCCAACAACACATGGGCAAAAAAAAGCATAAAAGCGCAAAATGTATCAAAAAAGAATGAAAAACAGGTCAAAAACACAAAAACTCACCACAAAAAGTCCTGCAGAACCAGATCAAAACCAAACTGCATAGATGTGAACCAGGCCTAAGTATTGAGACGGCATATTCTCCGGATTGCTTATATCAATGCTGTAGAAGATCAGTTTATCTGTTGCTGTCAAAAAACTGTGCATGATTTATATACACAGACAGTGCACTCAGGGCCATGCACCCGCACAGATGTTGAATTGGGAGCAGTGGCTGTGTTCATGCAGCCCTTGCATCCCAACTGACATGAATGGGACTGCCTGCACGGGGATGCACAAACACCCGTTCATCTCTGTGCAGGTAAATCTGGCCCTCACAGGTGTACACTGTACGCAATGCCGGTCCACGGTTATCCAGCGCCCAGGGAAAAGATGCCAAACAGCGCTGCCCCCCCCCACCCCCCTTTCCCTTAGGGTTAGGATCTGGGTCCCCCCCATCCCTGCAGTGAACCATTGCGCCCAGGGCAGCCGTCCCTCCTGCCCACCCCTTGTCCCAGCTCTGACTGTATGTGACCGAGGCCTAAATCTTTTGGAATCAGGTTCTCAATGGCCCATTAAAGATTTGTTCTAATTAATTAAGCCCGCTGTGTCAATGCGTCAATTGACATTTCTGGTATACAGAATAAGGTCTGACCTAGGAAAATGAGCAATCTCCATTTTAATCACTAGGCATTTGGCCCATTGGGAGCGATTATATAAGTCTCAGAGAAGTGCTAAGTGCTCTTCAGTTTGTGTCAGCACAGGCCAAGCACCATTCCTTTATCAGTAGTCTGCATACCTATCCTGACAGCTCAGCACTTGTGCTGCACCCACTCACTGGTGTCTGTGACCCCCTGCTGACACACGGACATCCATGCTATGTGTTTACTACAGTGTCACCATGGAAACAAAAACATACATCTATTCTACACCCTTCTTTCATCCCTATGCCACTAACTACATCAACTCTGTTAAAGTAGACCTGCACTCAAAAAGTAAAGATGTGCTATCTTATAAAGACCATTTAGAAATGCTAATAGTACCTTAGCAGTATTTGAGATATTCCACACAAAAGGTAGATTTTTTTTTTTTTTTGAGAAATGGCAGCGTACTTCCTAGACCTAGAGTGTATGTGCCTAGGCACCCCATTCAGCCTCATAGCTGTATATCTGCAGTGTGAGATCTATGGTACTGCTGGCCCTGACTGCTAGTCTCAGATTTGGAGTGAGATTTAGCAATGTCCCTTCTGGGCTGCTCACTGTTCTCCTTGCTGGAAGCTCTGACAAGAGCAGTTCGAAGCAAAAAAAAAAAAAAAGCGAAGGGCTGGCATGACTAGGCTAGCAAGGTAGCAGCAGTTAGAGGGTTTAAGCATAATAAAGGTCAGCAAGGCTAAAGCGTGTAGAGATAGCGATTGGGTGAAAAGCAAGGTATGGGTGGGGCAACGTATGTGGGGAATGGGAACATGAAGTCTGAAGGGACAGTCGAGGATCAGGTCAGGAAAAAGTTTCCTACCCTGTTGATGGAGATCTTATTGGAAGATCATGGTGGTCTAGTGGTTGGGGTCCTTGGAGGCATCCACATTTTTCTGAGTAATATCAGAGTAAGGACCAGTCTATGGTATGGCATCCTATGGTTAATCCCAGGTAACGAGCCGGTGTTCTGCGGCGGAGGCCCCTTAAGTGGTCCTGTATATACAATTTTTGCGTTGGTTCGGTAGTGCCTCCAAGGATTGGCAACCTAGGGGGTCATCACTGTTATTGTTCTATATTTCTGTTCTAAGGAATATTGTTATGTTGTTTATTGTTAATAAATGGCCGAAACGGCTAATTTCACTCCATAAAAGGTGTGTCGGTTGTATCATTTTAGGTATAAACGGGAAGTGGGGTTAATATTGGCTATTGTGGTCTATGAGAGCACTGTGGGCAATACCTCTGGTATGCCCTAGTCATGAGGAAGCAAAGCCCTGCCTCTACCAAGATAGCTGCTTCCACAAAGACACTGTACAAAACAAGGCATGGAAAGTTAGTAATGGTGAAAAAAATCAGCTACAGGGAGGTCTCAAGCAATACTGGTAAGTAATCATTCACTCTCAGCTTCGTTTTGTTTTTTTTGGTTCCTCTTTTAAGGCTTGTTGACACCACAAGGTGTGTCCAACACATGTGCCTTTTTGCATGTTTTGGCAAGTCATGTTTAAGGGCAGATCATTACTTTCAATGTGTGTAAGATATGCAAGAAAGTTTCAGGCGGTACTAAATACCATACGTTTTGGTGGTCACATACGCACACACATTTGCTAGATGTCTGGGGGTACCATTAAGAATGGCACCTGCCTGTAACTGTGGTAGGCAGCGCATTTGTGTGGTGTGGAAAAACCTGCAATTTGGCATGCGTTCCCGAAAAGTTTGACCATGGCTCAACGCAAGAGAAAAAGACAGTCACTCCCAGTGCTCAGAGGCCCTCCACAGAAAGATAGGGCTAAACAGGCAACACATCCATAAACGGCCCAATGCTTGCCAAATACAGCCCACCTCAGATGGGGGAATCCAATGTGAATCTAAAAGAACAAACGGGGAAGGCGCAAAACCACCTAGTGCATTACTCAAAAATGTATTAGAGAAAAATTAAACCAATAAAAATGGATACTCATAAAAGTACAGTATAAAAGAACATAAAAGCCAGAAGATGCCATGTGGTGCAAGGTGCAAGTGCACCAACAACCTCCCGTGTACTGGCAAGCTGACGCGTTTTGTGGGCACACCCCCTTCCTCAGATCTGTGCTCAACCAATCACATATCAGCTTGTATTTTGGCATCATAGTTTGGAGAATAAAGGTTAAAAATGAATGGTTGCAATCAGAAGCTTACTTTTTCGTGACCTTGAGCAACTTAAAGTGGAAGTAAACCCATCCATAAAACTGTTTCATTTCCGGCATGTGCCGGAAATGTAACACTCCCATTGGTTGTGCTCTCAACCAAACTGTCAAGCCATCCAATGGCTGGTGTCATAACTGATCACATGTGAAGCATCATGGCAGTTGTAGATTAAACAAAGGCAAAGATGGCAGCTTCCTTGGCTGAAAAAGATAGGAGGGTTTACTTACACTTTAAAGAGGAACTGCAGCCTTTTTGCTCCCCCCTTCATTTTATTTTACTGCTTAACTTTGTCATTCTTTAGCACAATAAGCATACTCACCTAGCCAGGTCCAGCGTTGAGCCGCTGGGATCTTTCTCTCTGCAGTGGCTGCACGAGTCCAGCGCCGCCATGTTGTCAGATCAGCTGGCAGCTCCTCCAGGTGCAGGTGCCGCTCGGCCCGCCACCCTCCTCTTTGCTGAATGGGACTGCATGTTATGCATCCCAGGAGGCACCATGGACACTGCGTCATTCGCCTCGGGAAATTCCTGAGACCAGGGGGGCGAGCCAAGCCTTTGATGAGAAAAAAAATAGGAAGGTGAACAAAAAAAACCCAGATAACGGCGATGTGGAGGGGGAGCAGGATGGAGAGGAGGAGTGTGCCGAGGGCGGGTGAAAGTCCGCCTTAAGGACTGTAACTAGCCATGCACACATCGCTTTTATCAATTTTTAATTGAAAATGCTTTTTTTATTCACTTCCAATTCATATTGCTTGAGGTGATTGTATTAGTACTGTTCAGACCTTAAAGAAGGACATACCCCGAAAGCTTGTCCTGAAAAATTGTATGTTCGTGCAAATTAAAAAAAAAAAAAAAAAAAAATAGTATCATGGACAGTACTCAGTTGGTTTTTGGCTAGTTGTTGCATTTTATTTATCTGAATTGTCTTGAAATTTGTTAAAATGGAACTTTAGTTAGAAAATTAAGTCTTGCTAGATCACTTCAGGCTGGCTCCTTTAGCAGCTATGTAAAACATTAAAAATAAGTCTCTATACTGTTTAAAATCCAGTAATGCACTGTCTCACCCTGCTCTGCACATGCTCAGTTGCTCCTGTTTTATAGGCACTGTGCTGAATTTGTAGAGGTCAATCTGCGGATAGTCTAAAGACTTACTGCTGCTCAGGGGCTCTGGACTTCAGGGAAATGGCAGCTTCCAGCAAGAAGAAACAGGAACAATGCTGGAGGAAATTTACACCACACAGGTAGCATAATTGGTAGCATAATAATTAATGTGGAATGTATGTTCCATGCTAATGAACATTGTTTTTATCAAGTTGTTATGAGTAAAGTTCTGCTTTAACTTACTTTGTGAAGATCCCCGCACTTACTTCCTTGAATTCTGTGACACATATCCATGGGTTCTGTCGAACTGGGCCCCTATGTTGACCTGATGGGGCCCAGGAAAATGTAATTACATCCCCCCATAAGCAAGTAGGAATAGGGGGAGAAGTTTAGCAAGCTCTATTTTTTTAATGAAGTATTGAACTGTAATGCTGCCCTGGCCACCCTGATGGGGCCGGGCCCGGTACAACAGGGCCGGTTGTAGTGCCCTATCAGCGTCCCTGGTTCTGGATTGAGACAAGTACACACTATACAGGGATATGCTTTGCTCATATGTCATGTTTGAGGTTTACAATCACTTTAAACAGAGGGAGCTATTTACTAAAACTGAGTGCAAAATCTGGTGCAACCAATCAGCTTCCAGGATGTATTGCCAAAGTTCAATTTAATAGCTGAAGTTAGAAGCTGATGGCTACCATGCACCGCTGCACCAGATTCTGAGTGCACCAGTTTCAGTAAATCTCCCTCAGAGTAAGGCCGGCCATACAGGGTTCAAATCTTGGCCGGTTTAGAAGGAACTGGTCGAGATTCGAACCGTTAATGGGCAGGCTGAATGTACCAAGTTAATTGATCAACTTGGGTACAACCAGCCTGCCGGATTCTCTTATGGTTATTGCTAGCAGCTACTACAGCCGCTATCGATAATCACTGTCTTCTCCCGGTGGGGACAGCTTTCCCCGCCCGGAGAAGACAGTTGTTCGGCAGGAGGGATTCCCATGTCAATGGGGAAATCGTGCAAATTTTCACTGTTTATGGCCTGCCTAAGTGGCTGTAATTTTGAAAATAGTGAAGGGTGTCACGCATATTGTTCCTCCAGACTAGTCTGCCAATTATGACAGAGGTGTAATGCTAACTTTTTAAAAATAAACAATTTGTGCGTCAGCAATACAAAAACAAGGAAGCATTCTTTCCAAAGTCTCTGGTCTCTCACAGTTTACCCTCATTTATTGTGTGATCTTAGACGGTACAGTTTAGCCAACTGTACAGAAGAAAAAAAAAAAAACAGATGACAGAATTAGAGTTGGTTCACACAGTGGGGAGGAAGAAAGCCATGTAAAGAAGTCCAGGGGAAATGATATCTTCAAATAGAACCTCTGCAGGTCAACTAGAGAACACATCTGGAGGGGTGTTTCCTGTTGTTCAACAAGTGAGCTGGGGTCCCTATGTAAAAGCCCAGAGAAGGATTATTTGCACTGACAACAATTGAATAATTGTATAATAATATTTAATACATTTGATATCAATTTTATTAAAAAAAAAAAAAAAAAAAAAACAGACAACACAAAAACTACAAGTCGGACAGAACAGTTCAATGGCATAGGGGTTGATTTACTAAAACCGGAGAGTGCAAAATCTGGTGCAGCTGTGCATGGTAGCCAATCAGCTTCTAACTTCAGCTTGTTCGATAAAACTTTGACAAAAAAAAATGGAAACTGATTGGATTCTATGCAAAGCTGCACCAGGTTTTGCACTCTCCAGTTTTAGTAAATCAACCACATTGCATACTTCCATTCATTAAAGGCAAGCTCTGCTCTACCAGACTTATTTTGGATTGCAGTGGGCCGAGATTAGTAATATTTATATTTGGACCTCAAATTGTCGGGAGTAGTCTGGGGGTTACTCTTGTGCTGTGCTGAATGCACTGACTGAAGTGGGCTGCAGAGTCATTATATTATAAAATGTAAGTGTATGTAAACCCCAGCAATGAACTTTTTTTTGCTCCCTTTTGGTCTGCTAAACATATCATCAAAAGTGTTTTGTTGCATCTGTTAGAGGAGTGCAAAAAATACCCATTGATTTTGACAGAAATCGTGCGAATTGGTAACTCTTTGCACTCTCTGGCTATGTACAAGGAGGGGGTAATGGAAATTAAGGGGTGGAAGGAGATAAGAAGGGGTAATAGCGATGAGGGGTGAGAAGAGATAAGAAGGGGGTTATAGAGATGAGGGGGTAGGAGGAGATAAGAAGGGGTCATGGAAATAATGGGGTGGGAGGAGATAAGAAGGGGTTATAGAGATGAGGGGGTGGGAGCTGATAAGAAGGTAGTTATAAAAATGAGGGGTGGGAGGAGATAAGGAAGGGTCATGGAAATAACGGGCTGGGAGGAGATAGGAAAGGGTTATAGAGATGAGGGGTGGGAGGAGATTTTGACAGAAATCGTGTGAATTGGTAACTCTTTGCACTCTCTGACTATGTACAAGGAGGGGGTGATGGAAATGAAGGGGTGGGGGAGATAAGAAGGGGTTATAAAGATGAGGGTGTGGGTGGAGATAAGGAGGTGTCATGGAAATGAAAGGGATGGAGGATATAAGAAGGGGTTATAGAGATGAGGGGGTAGGAGGAGATAAGAAGGGGGTTATAGAGATGAGGGGGTGGGAGGAGATAAGGAAGGGTCATGGAAATAACGGGGTGGGAGGAAATAAGAAAGGGTTATAAAGATGAGGGGGTGGGAGGAGATAAGAAGGGGTTATAGAGATGAGGGAGTGGGAGGAAATAAGGAAAAGTTATGGAGACAACAATATGGAGGAGAAAAGGAGTGGTTATGGAGAGGAGAAGAGGGGAAGTGATGAGGAATGCTTATGGAGATGAGGGGGGGTTATGGCGATAAGGGGAGGAGATAAGGAGGTCTTATGAATATAGGAAGAAGGGCAATAGATGAGAGGTTTGTGTTTTTATTGTTATCCATCAGACATTTAGTAGGCAGGGCTGACACCATGTGCTTAGGAATATAGAGCTGTGTGTCAGGTCAAAGGGGAAGGTAGGAGCATACTATATTTCTGGCACATCAACAGTTACCTTTCTGTACTGGCAGTGTGTTTAAAGGGATATAAAATGGGGAATTTTCTTTGGGTTTTTTTGACACACACATTAAAACAGTCTAGATAAAACACTCACACACACACTTAGGGGTCTAAGTGCACAGCGCTGGATCGTGAATGGGGCTCAGATAAGGATAAGGGAGGGGGGTTGGGCAGCAGGGGTGGAGATTCTGTTACACAGGTGTTTTTTTACCTTCATGCATGGAATTAGGCTTTTGAACCACTTTAATTGGTAAAATGTGTGAATCCGGAACAAAAGTTGTATGAATCAAGTATGAAACTATTTATAAGTAGATCCCTTAATCATTAGGTCCTTCCCCTTCTCTTTCAGCAGCGGTCTTTACTCCTGCAATAAAAACGGTAATGACAACTTCTTTTGCACCCACTCTAGCTCCTCCCACAAGCCAACATTCGTTGATTGGACCTAAGGCTGCATAGAAAGGTTTCAAGAAAAGTAGAACATTTACTAACCTAGTCTCAAAATACCAACCTACTCGTTCTCTTCGTTCCTCCCAAGACCTCCTGCTCTCTAGCTCCCTCCTCCAATGCATGCCTCCAGGACTTTTCCTGAGCCTCTCCCATCCAATGGTAATCTCTACCCCAATCCCACTATCTCCTACTCCATTTGCTTTTAGACGATCCTTGAAAACCCTTCTCTTCAAAAAAAATCCTATCCAGCCCCCACAAAACTGTACTTTTATTTTCTCAATCAGCTCATCTCTCAGTTATTACATTTTGTATCACTTGACCCTTCCTTCTAGATTGTAAGCTGTAATGAGCAGGGCCCTCTGATTCCTCCTGTATTGAATTGTATCTGTACTGTCTGACCTCATGTTGTAAAGCCCTGCGCAAACTGTTGGCGCTATATAAATCCTGTATAATAATAATAATAATAATAATAATAATAATTTGATCAGTTATTTTCTTTTTTTTTTCATTTTTATGTTGTTCCTGTTTTATTTGTATTAGTCTAGGTACATTTATATACACATCTAGGCAAAGTAGTTTTTATTAATACTATCTGTATTACTAAAGATTAGTCATTTTACATTTAAAAAAGTTTTTTTTTTTTTTTTCAGATTTGTTAGGATACACAGTCCTGGCCATACACTGTTACACTAAAAATCCCCACATCACTTGTACAGCAGACAGTATTATGTAATTAGGATTTAAAGGCATAATAATGGAGGGCCTGGATCTAAAGGATTCCATGTAATGTAAACAGAGAAGGCAGTGAATCATTATTTAATGTTTAAACAACAGCAGAAAAGATCAAAACACTGACGGAAACTGCAAAAAGCGAAAGCTGGAGCGGTCAGGTGTGCGATAAATGGAAGGCACCACTATGTCAATATTGGAACGTTAACATATATTGAACCAAATGTGTTATTCATTGCCATGCCAGAATGATTACACACAAAGGACATTCACGTGTGTCTGCGTTTAACATTAACTTGGCAGATGAAATCGACCCATATAAGTATTTCCTGTTACCTTTGAAATGATAAATTGGATTCCCTATTCAAACAGTTTATGATGCCAATTCCTTAATGCCAAGACTGTGCTTATCAAAGAAAGGAAATATTTGGTGCTAAAGGGACTCTGTCGCCAAACTAAAATTCCCATTATCAACTGTATCTGTAAAGAAGAAGGAACTTAGTTCTCATTCCACCCATACCACTAAACACCATTCCAATGTAGAGGGAAACCCATTTGTAGTCCCCAGGTGGAAGCCTATGTGAAGGGATGACAACATAGGAAACTAATGGGAGGGACAGAGCCATAGGTGTGTGTAGGGGGTGTGCCAGGTGTGCCTAGGCACACCCTAATCACCCCTGTGTGGGGCGTAGATTGACCCCACTGCCCAGGCACGTGTCATTTACTGGCCATTTCCTTTTTTGAATGAGCACAGTGAGTGTTTGGTACAGATCACTCACTGTGTTCATTCATAACTGAAGAATAGTAAACTAGGTTTACTAAGCTTCAGTTTGTGAATGAACAGGAAGCCTCAGCACAGAGCATTTCCAATTCATTCACTGTTCAGTGCAGCTGATGCCGCATAGCAAGGGGCTGGGGAATCTCTGTTCTCAGTCCCTTTCTCGGTCACAAAAGTGAGACATCAGGGGTTTGTTTAGACCCCCTGATATTTCACCAAAGACCCCAGTAGGGCTCCTAAAAGAATTGTAAATATAAATACTGTAAAAAAAATAACAAAAAACCTCCCAACTGCCACCAATCTCTGCCCTATATATAATCACACACACATACATATATATACACACACACACACACACACACACACACGTGTGTTTGAGATTTGGGTTGCATACCCTAATGCAATAGTCTGCGCACACCAATGGACAGAGGGTTCTTTACTGTAAGAGGTTGGACTTGTGTCTTTTTTCGACCTCACCTATTATGTAACTATGTAACCATCACCAAATATTTTAATAAAAGCTGCAGATTCAGGCTGGGTTCGCACTATTGCGATTTGGATACTGATTTTTCCGCATCCAATTCGCAATAGCAGGAGATTTTGACCCGCTCTCTATGGAGCCGGTTCACATATCTCCGCAGTGCTCCGATGCAAATTTGCACCGGAGCCCTGTGCGTCTTTTGGTCCATTTTGGGTCCGAATTCAGCCAAAAATTCGGGCAGATCGGATCTGAAACGGTGAACGGGGGACGCACCGGACCCCTGCTGTGAGTCGAATGTGAAGATAGTGTGAACCCAGCCTTAAAAATACTGAAAATTTCTTTTGAAACTAAAGTTGATGATGTTCAGTTTATTCGATTTTAGTGATTGTGTTTATATATAATTTAATGTTTTTCTAATTCATACATAACTGGATTAAATTATGTTTTTTTTTTATACTGGTTTGATTTATTTTTTTTATCTAGGGCAACAAAGTTTGTATATTTAATTACAAGTAAGCCGCTGATTAGTTCATGCAAAATCCTATTATACCTATTACTCTTTTTAAAATGCTCTCATTAAAAATGAAGCACTTCTGATGCGCTGTTGAATCCAGTCTGACATTAAAGCAACAACTGCATCCTTTAAAAATGTAACAGCTATTAAGATGCTTTATAACCGCTGCCAAGGCGGGATACAGAGTAGTGAGGGATTTACACTGCTTTCAATGGCTCTATTATCTGTATGAGTGTCTGAAATGATTTAGAGAAGATAGCATTAGATTGCTACCAAAGGGTCTAGGACACAGCGAGGTCCAATGTGGTGGATGGCGCCACTTCCATGGATATGGATCCCTTCCAAACAGCACTGCAGAGGACAAGTTCCATTAAACTGTCTGAACAGCATGCTAAAGCCAAAAACATTTGAAGAAAACACAGGCCAAAATGTATATCTATGGCCACCCCTGTGTAAGAGGACCTGTTCTCAGTTAGGCAAGTAACTTAACTGGTATTTAAACCCAAAAACAAAAAAGTAATATTGCAGCTTGCTAGTCCTCAGATGTGGTGGGTGCATTTGTTTTTTTAGGCTTTTCTGCTTAAAGTGGTTGTAAAGGCACAAGGTTTTTTACCTTCATGCATTCTACAGCGCCCGCCGCTGTACTGAGGAGCCGGTGCGCATGCCTGGCAGAACCAGGAGGAGGATCTGTGTGTAAACACACAAATCCATGTTCTGACAGGGCAGATCGTGTGTTCCTAGTATATAGGAACACCGATCAGTCTCCTCCCCTAAGCAGTCCCCCCCACAGTTAGAACACACCTAGGGAACACAGTTAACTCCTTGATCGCCCCCTTTTTAGCTCTGATCGCTGTATAAATGTCAATGGTCCCCAAAAAAAAGTGTCCGATTTGTCCGCCGCAATATCGCCATCCCAATAAACAAAAATACCAAAAAAAAAAAAAAAAAAAACCCTAGTAAAAAAAAAAAAAAATAATAATAAAAATGACATAAATTTATCCCCTATTTTGTAGACACTAACTTTTGCACAAACCGATGAATATACGTTTATTGGGATTTTTTTTTACCAAAAATATGTAGAAGAATACATATCGGCCTAAACTGAGGAAATTTTTTTTTTTTTTCTTTTAAATTTGGGGATATTTTTTATAATAGCAAAAAGTAAAAAATGTGTTTTTTTTTTTTTAAAAGTCGCTCTTTTTTTGTTTATAGCGCAAAAAAAAAATAAAAAATAAAAATAAAAATCGCAGAGGTGTTTAAATTCCACCAAAAGAAAGCTCTCTTTGTGGGGTAAAAAGGATGTTAATTTTGTTTGGGTACAGTGTCACACAACTGCACAATTGTCAGTTAAAGTGACACAATGCCATATCACAAAAAATGGCCCGGTCAGGAAGGGGGTAAATTCTTCCGGGGCTAAAATAACAAAAACGACTTTAATATCACTTTAATTTTCACCTGGTAATCCTGCCAAATAACACTTACTATCCATTCATATCTACGCTTTTTACTCCATTGTATCTACGGGGGCAACCATGGTGGTCCCACAGGCTGGACTGCAAACATGTTTGCCTTTGTTTATCTCCGATACACAGCAAACTGGTGGTGGTAGTATACACAATACAGATAAAATTCTTTGAGTTTTTCTTTAAATCTGAAATGTAGGTATGGCAATTTTTAAATAGTTACATAGCTTGGACCAATATATGTATGTACTGTATGCGCCATACCTGTGGGATCCTAGTGGAAGTTGAAAATCACTGTTGTAAGCACTGCTACTACTGAGATATCCACTAGACTGACTCCTGTGCCAAGCAGCTGCCTTATGAATAAAGGAATTTGCCCACTCAGCATGGGCGCCGCCATTCAAGGAACATTTAGCATTCTCAATGAATGCAAAGTGTTCTCTGATTGGACAAGGTGTATAGGCATGGAGTTGATGTCAGTACCTTGTCTAATCAGAGAACACTTTGTACTTATTGAAAAAAAGCAAAGTGTTCTCTGAATGTAACCCATGCCAAGCGTGAAACCTCCTTTTGTTCAAGGCATGGGACCCAGAAGCTGGCAGCAATTGCTATTGTAGTGGTGCCTACTACAGTGATTTCCATGGGGATACCAAAGGCATTACAATAGTCCCAGCTGTAAAAACTGCCATACCTAAAGTTCAGCTTTCAAGTGTTAGTTCACCTTTCCATAAAAAAAATTAAAAGATGAACAGTGTACACCCTCCCCACCCCCCAGTCCCTGGCTGTGCCCTGTAGTTGGTCTAGGGATTTGAAATCCCCACTCTTCTACCTCTCCTCTGTATGTCCAGGATGAGAGCGATTTTGATTGGTCCCATCCCGGAAGCACTACACAGAGAAGAGGGAGAAGAGTGGGGACTTCACATCCCCAAACCCCTGGAACTGCCTGCAGGGCATTAACAGCTCAGGATCCAGATATAGGTACAGTGGTGTACAGTGTTAGTTCACCTTTACAGAAAAAATAAAAATGGACATTGAATTTCTAGCAAGATCAACAGGTATTTTCAGTACTTGCTGAAAAAAGAAAACCAATGCAGCCAGTACATCTAAGGACTGGTAAACTGCAATCTACTATATTTTTGGTTTTGGGTTTAACACCCCGTAACTCCAACACCATAAACAGTATATTCCCAACTCTGTTTCTAATGCCGCGTACACACGACCGGACTTATCAGAGTAGACTCTGACAGTCGTTCCGACGGAGTTCCGCTAAAACAGACTTGCCTACACACGATCACACCAAAACCCGATCGTTTAGAATGCGATGCCTTACAACGGGACTAGATAAAGGAAGTTCATTAAGCCTGTAGCCAATAGTTTCCCTTGCGTCGTTTTTGGTCCTTCGGAATAGCATACAGACGAACGGTTTTCCCGATAGAAATTGAATCCGTCGGAAAGATTTGAAACATGTTCTATTTCTAGGTTCGCCAGAATTTTCGAAATAAAAAGTCCGATGAAGCCCACACACGATCCGAATGTCCTACGGAATGATTCTTCGGACCTTTTCTGCAGAAAAGCCTGGTCGTGTGTACGCGGCATAAGCCTTTTCACGGGGAAAAATTAAAAACAGCAAGAGCATCAGCTGCATTTGCTAAAACACATTTATGCCATGATATAACAATGACAATGATTTCAGTGCTGAAATACTATATGCAGAACAATTAGTGCTAAAAAAAATTGGCCCTGTAATATTTAATCTGAACAGTGTCCCGGGGAGGCAATAACAGAACTGTCCAAAATTCATGCGTTTTCTTAGCCAGAAGTCTTTGTAATTATAAGGTCATGTCCTTAGGACTTCTATTTTTGGTTGGCTATCCAGGTGATATCATTCCAAAGCATATACATAATACTAATGCATCGTCCACAGCAAAGTTATATTCCAGCCATGGATTTTTCTCCAGGCCAAACTTATCCAAATACATTATTCATTGTTCTTCTCATATATTTCCCAATTAAATATTCCTAGTGCCAGTAGATGCAAACAAATTGGATTCTCTCTACATTTTATTTAAATAGGTTCTTCTCATACAGCTGAATATCTTTACTTAGCTGTATTCCTACAAAAATGGGAACATTTATTGATCAGTAGCTATTGGCCAGGAACATTACTATTACTTACTGTACATATGATAAAGTCATTAAAAAACAAACCAAGCCCAAAGACGGAAAATCCTTTTAAAGCACTCTTGGCCAAACATGTAGGCACCTATGGGTGCCTGTGCTTCAGGTCTGTTTTCAATTGCAGTGCCTACAGGTTCTCTGAATCCAGAAAGTACCCCAGTATTCAAACAGCAAGCCAAATTCCAAGGGTTGAAAAGCTGCCTATGCCACCCACGTTTCCGTATAGGCCTATCGCAGTGAGAAGCCTTACTAAGCTAATAGTGAGGCTTGGGAAGAAAGAGAGAGGGGCAGTCTTACAACCCAGCATACCATTTTGTGCAAACTACATCCTTTCCAAGGACCCAAGGCTGTTATTTTGGGGGAGAGGTGGTGAGATTTCCAAAGCTATGCAAATACTGACTTTCACAAAAAGACATTTGGGAAATTGTGCATACACACCCACAAGGTAGACAAGATCAGGAACGATTTGGTGCCCATCATTCAGCACTATATTCATCAGAAAAGTTTGTTGTCCCCAGTAACTCTGACATACTAGGGAAGGGAGGGTCAGCAATGTAAGCCAATCAGGCTCTATTGATTTGTAATGCTGTGAATAAAACTATTAGTCACTTTATTAGTGTGAGTCTTCTCCTTCACTATCCAATCAGTGTCCTTGATCAAGCTGTACTGTAGTAGAGAAAAGCATAAAAACAATCCCTAGATTGGCTGAAGAGAGATGCAAAGATAGTACTGTGTGTTTAGCAGCTTGCCTGTAGTCTGGCTTTAAAGCAGAGCTTCAGGAATTATTTATATTGCATTGGTCCAGCTAGGTACATGTAAACATGCATGTCTTATATCTGAGGAGCCACTGGATTTATTTATTTAATACAGGTATTTATTTAGCGCTCTCAATTTATGAAACACTTTACATTCAGTATCTCACAAAAGTGAGTGCACCCCTTACATTTTTGTAAATATTTACAAAAGATGGCGGCTATCGCTGTAGTAGTGCTGACTGCTATAGTGGTTTCCAGATTACCTCCGGCTACTCTAGTTCCCTCCCACACTCCAAATACTTGCTGGTAGATTAATTGTCCCCGTCTAAATTTATCCTAGTATGTACAGTATATGTATGAATGTGGGTTGGGGACATTAGCTTGTAAGCTCCTTGAGGGCAGGGACTGATGTGAATGCACAAATATATATATATATATATATATATATATATATATATATATATATATATATATATATATATATATATATATATATATATATACACACACACACACACACACACACACACACACACACACACACACACACACACACAGTATCCCACAAAAGTGAATACACCCCTCACATTTTTGTAAATATGTTTTCATATCTTTTCATGTGATAACACTGAAGAAATGACACTTTGCTACAACGTAAAGTAGTGAGTGTACAGCTTGTATAACAGTGTAAATTTGCTGTCCCCTCAATTGACTCAACACACAGCCATTAATGTCTTAACTGCTGGCAACAAAAGTGAGTACACCCCTTAGTGAAAATGTCCAAAATTGGCCCAAAGTGTCAATATTTTGTGTGGCCACCATTATTTTCCAGCACTGCCTTAACCCCCTTGGTCATGGAGTTCACCAGAGCTTCACAGGTTGCCACTCTAGTCCTCTTCCACTCTTCCATGACGATATCACGGAGCTGGTGGATATTAGAGACCTTGCGCTCCTCCACCTTCTGTTTAAGGATGCCCCACAGATGCTCTATAGGGTTTAGGTCTGGAGACATGCTTGGCCAGTCCATCACTTTTACCCTCAGATTTTTTAGCAAGGTAGTGTTCGTCTTGGAGGTGTGTTTGGGGTCGTTATGTTGGAATACTGCCCTGCGGCCCAGTCTCCAAAGGGAGGGGCTCATGCTCTGCTTCAGTATGTCACAGTACATGTTGGCATTCATGGCTCCCTCAATGAACTGTAGCTCCCCAGTGCCGGCAGCACTCATGCAGCCCCAGACCATGACACTCCCACCACCATGCTTGACTGTAGGCAAGACACATTTGTCTTTGTACTCCTCACCTGGTTGCCACCACACACGCTTGACACCATCTGAACCAAATAAGTTTATCTTGGTCTCATCAGACCACAGGACATGGTTCCAGAAATCCATGTCCTTAGTCTGCTTGTCTTCAGCAAACTGTTTGCAGGCTTTGTTGTGCATCATCTTTAGAAGAGGCATCCTTCTGGGACGACAGCCATGCAGACCAATTTGATGCAGCGTGCTGCATATGGCCTGAGCACTGAAAGGCTGACCCCCCCCACCCCTTCAACCTCTGCAGCAATGGTGGCAGTACATATGTACAATGGCTGTGTGCTGAGTTATTTTTAGGGGACAGCAAATTTACACTGTTATACAAGCTGTACACTCACTACTTTACATTGTAGCAAAGTGTAATTTCTTCAGTGTTATCACATGAAAAGATATAATAAAATATTTACAAAAAAAAAAAGTGGAGGGGTGTACTCACTTTTGTGAGATACTGTATATGTAGTGTCAGGTAGGATTGTAATGAACTGATCACTATTTATTGTGCAAAAATTAAAATAAATTGCAAAGAAAAAAAAAGCCAAGTACAAACAGCCTTCTTAATATGCACAAAAAGTCTTTAACAGTTGATTTTAGTTCTCTGAAATCTGGTCAGCATACAATAAATTGTCATTTGCAGTTAAGGGGATTGCAAGTAAGTAAACATGAATGTACTGTATATTGAATTGATTTGTATATGACAATGGGATTAAGGTCGTGGAATTACCCTTTTTCTTTTTTAGTTTAAATAAAAAAAAAAAAAAAAGAAGGTTATTGCTTCTTGATTGTTGCCTTATGGAAAAAAAAGTCTTCCGGTGTCTGATTATTTCTCTTCACATTTTCAGAAAGGACACAATAGACCCGAAGATTATGGCAATTCCGGTCACAAAAAACTGACAGCCGATTTCCTGCTGACAGGTTCCAGGGCTTATCTGAACTGTGAACATACACAGGGACACAAGTTCCATTCACACCCCTCCTAGGATACCTGTCATAGCTCTCTTGTCTTATGAAGGATTCTTTGTGTTTGGTTGTATGCAGGTGATAAGGGCAGATAAGGGTTGTTTTGGCTGAGCCAATTCAAAAATCTCCAGTTTCACAAGAAACCAGACAATAAAGATGACCACAGACCAAGTATGTATAAAGAACAACCCTAGGTCCTGTTAATGAAGTCCCGCTACAGTTATATTAAATGATCAACCCTCTTAATGGGAACACACCAGGATCTTTATGTGAAGTGTTCTCACTTATGCTGGCCATACATGGTTTGAATTTTGGGCATTTCCAGCGAATTGACCATGGGTGGCCCTGTTGGCACCAACTGGCTAGACAATGCTCCACTGAAAAATTCAAAGAAGGTAGGTGGAAATTGTATGCCGAACAGTCGATATTGAGATATTCAGACAATCATGGCTGTCTGCCGCTGTCTGGGTACAATAGCCTGTGGAGATTAAAACGGTTTCCTTATGCCTGTTTAGCCCGTGACTCTATAGTCTACAGAATGTATACTCCCATAGCTCCTAATAGTCCTTCTTTGGAGGGACTGTCCCTCTTTTGGAATCCAATTGTTCTGTCCCTTCTAATCTTCTCAGTTGTCACTTTTTGGACATTTGTATACATTTCTATAATAAATGCAATACTTAATTGCCAAAAGCATTACACTACACCAGCCTTTAACCTTAACACCAGAAGGACTCTTAAATTTACACCCTCACATTGGTGGTCAGCGGGAAGAATTTCCCCCTTACATTGCTGATCGGCAGGGAGAATGCCCCCCCCCGCCCCCCTCTAACATTGATGGTCAGCAGGAAGAATACCCCCCTTACATTGCTTGTCAGCGGGAAGAATGCCCCCCTTACATTGCTGGTCAGCGGGAAGAATGCCCGCCCTCCTTACATTGCTGGTCAGCGGGAAGAATGCCCACCCTCCTTACATTGCTGGTCAGCAGGAAGAATGCCCTCCTTACATTGCTGGTCAGCAGGAAGAATGCCCTCCTTACATTGCAGGGGCCAGCACAGAGGCGGGTGGAGACAAAGAGGTGCAGGCACTAGCAAAGAGTAGATGGGTGACAGTCAGGAGGGGTAGAGGGGGAAGTGCCAGGGAGGCCGATCCAGGATTGGAGCATCCCAATAAGTACGCTCCATTGAGTGACATTGGTGTAACCAGTCAGGGACCAGCACTGCTGGAGATGAGGGACTCTCCTAGCTGCCAGGGGAAGAACTCCTCCAGTGAGAGTGGGGGGGCAGCAAAGGGAAAGGAAAGACAGATTCTGGTGGTAGGGGACTCAATTCTTAGAAGGACAGAGAGGGCAATCTGTAACCAAGACCTGAAGCGCCGAACAGTATGTTGTCTACCGGGCGCTCGGGTTCGGCACATCACGGATCTTGTGGACAGATTACTGGGAGGGGCTGGGGAAGACCCGGCTGTCATGGTGCACGTTGGCACCAATGACAAAGTCAGAGGCAGATGGAGTGTCCTAAAGAACGATTTTAGGGACTTAGGAGCTAAATTGAGGAAAAGGACCTCCAAGGTAGTGTTCTCAGGAATACTACCGGTACATCGAGCCACACCAGAGAGGCAGAGGGAGATTAGGGAAGTAAACAAGTGGCTGAAGAGCTGGTGTAGTAAGGAGGGGTTTGGGTTCCTGGAGGACTGGGCCGACTTCTCAGTCGGTAACCGGTACTATAGAAGGGACGGACTGCACCTAAATGAGGAGGGTGCAGATCTGCTGGGAATGAAGATGGCCAAAAAGTTAGAGGGGTTTTTAAACTAGGCGATGGGGGGGAGGGTCCAGAGACAGTGATAGCCAGCGCGGAAGATATTCCAGAGGGTAGTATTGGGGGCATTAGTGGTAGGTTAACCAAAGCACAAAAAACACAAGGTGAGTATAGTAGCAAGTCCAAGTTGCAATCTTGAAACACCCAATACAAGGACAATATGCGACCGGTCTAAACTATGTGGCATGTTCACCAATGCCAGGAGCCTGGCGGACAAGATGGGTGAACTAGAGATACTGTTGTACAAGGAGGATTTGGATTTTGTGGGAATTTCAGAGACCTGGTTCAACAGCTTTCATGATTGGCTGGCAAACATTCAAGGGTATACCCTATACCGCAAGGACAGAGAGGGTAAAAAAGGGGGAGGGGTATGCCTATATATCAAGAATAATGTACAAGTGAATGTGAGAGATGACATCACTGAGGGGGCTAGGGAGGAGGTGGAATCTTTATGGGTAGAGCTCCAAAGGGATGAAGCTAAGGGGAAAATAATACTGGGAGTATGCTATAGGCCCCCTAACCTGAGGGAGGAAGTGGAGACGGATCTCCTATCACAAATTGGATTAGCAGCAAGGATGGGAAGTGTTATCATAATGGGGGATTTTAATTATCCAGACATAGACTGGGCGGAGGGAACCGCGCATTCATTTAAGGCTCGCCAGTTCCTTAGTGTCTTGCAGGACAATTTTATGGGTCAGATGGTAGACGCACCAACTAGAAATAAAACATTACTAGATCTACTGATTACCAACAATACAGACCTGATAACAGATGTGGAAATACGGGGCAATTTAGGTAACAGCGATCACAGGTCAATTAGTTTCAGTATAAATCACACAAATAGGAGACATGAAGGGAACACAAAGACACTGAATTTCAAAAGAGCCAACTTCCCTAAACTACAAACCTTGCTAAAAGGCATAAATTGGGATAAAATATTAGGAACAAAGAATACGGAGGAGAGATGGGTTTGCTTTAAGAGCATATTAAATAAGGGCATTAGCCAATGTATCCCATTGGGTAATAAATTTAAAAGAGCGAACAAACATCCTGGATGGCTTAACTCCAATGTAAAAATGCATATAAAAGCAAAGGAGAAGGCCTTCAAAAAATACAAGGTTGAGGGATCATCCACAGCATTCAGAATTTATAAAGAATGCAATAAGAAATGTAAGGGTGCAATTAGGATGGCTAAGATAGAACATGAAAGACACATAGCGGAGGAGAGCAAAAAAAATCCCAAGAAATTCTTTAAGTATGTAAACAGTAAAAAAGGGAGGACAGACCATATTGGCCCCATAAAGAATGAGGAAGGACATCTGGTTACAAAGGATGGGGAGATGGCAAAGGTATTGAATTTATTCTTCTCCTCAGTCTTCACGAGTGAATCGGGGGGCTTCAGTAACCAAAACTGCAGTGTTTATCCTCATGACACAACACAGGAAGCACCTACATGGTTAACAGAGGACGGAATTAAAATTAGACTTGAGAAACTTAACATTAATAAATCACCGGGACCAGATGGCTTGCATCCGAGGGTACTTAGGGAACTCAGTCAGGTGATTGCCAGACCGTTGTTCCTAATTTTTACAGACAGTCTATTGACTGGAATGGTACCAGCTGATTGGAGAAAAGCCAATGTAGCACCAATATTTAAAAAGGGCCCAAAAAACATCCCTGGGAATTACAGACCAGTTAGCCTAACATCAATAGTATGTAAACTCTTGGAGGGGATGATAAGGGACTATATACAAGATTTTAGTAATAAGAATGATATCATTAGCAGTAATCAGCATGGATTCATGAAGAATCGTTCTTGCCAAACCAATCTATTAACCTTCTATGAGGAGGTGAGTTGCCATCTAGATAAAGGAAGGCCCGTAGACGTGGTGTATCTGGATTTTGCAAAAGCATTTGACACAGTTCCCCATAAACGTTTACTGTACAAAATAAGGTGCGTTGGCATGGACCATAGGGTGAGTACATGGATTGAAAACTGGCTACAAGGGCGTGTTCAGAGGGTGGTGATAAATGGGGAGTACTCAGAATGGTCAGGGGTGGGTAGTGGGGTTCCCCAGGGTTCTGTGCTGGGACCAATCCTATTTAATTTGTTCATAAACGACCTGGAGGATGGGATAAACAGTTCAATCTCTGTATTTGCAGACGATACTAAGCTAAGCAGGGCAATAACTTCTCCGCAGGATGTGGAAATCTTGCAAAAAGACCTGAACAAATTAATGGGGTGGGCGACTACATGGCAAATGAGGTTCAATGTAGAAAAATGTAAAATAATGCATTTGGGTGGCAAAAATATGAATGCAATCTATACACTGGGGGGAGAACCTCTGGGGGAATCTAGGATGGAAAAGGACCTGGGGGTCCTAGTGGATGATAGGCTCAGCAATGGCATGCAATGCCAAGCTGCTGCTAATAAAGCAAACAGAATATTGGCATGCATTAAAAGGGGGATCAACTGCAGAGATAAAACGATAATTCTCCCGCTCTACAAGACTCTGGTCCGCCCGCACCTGGAGTATGCTGTCCAGTTCTGGGCACCAGTCCTCTGGAGGGACGTACTGGAAATGGAGCGAGTACAAAGAAGGGCAACAAAGCTAATAAAGGGTCTGGAGGATCTTAGTTATGAGGAAAGGTTGCGAGCACTGAACTTATTCTCTCTGGAGAAGAGACGCTTGAGAGGGGATATGATTTCAATTTACAAATACTGTACTGGTGACCCCACAATAGGGAAAAAAACTTTTTCGCAGAAGAGAGTTTAATAAGACTCGTGGCCACTCATTACAATTAGAAGAAAAGAGGTTTAACCTTAAACTACGTAGAGGGTTCTTTATTGTAAGAGCAGCAAGGATGTGGAATTCCCTTCCACAGGCGGTGGTCTCAGCGGGGAGCATTGATAGCTTCAAGAAACTATTAGATAATCACCTGAATGACCGCAATATACAGGGATATGTAATGTAATACTGACACATAATCACACACATAGGTTGGACTTGATGGACTTGTGTCTTTTTTCAACCTCACCTACTATGTAACTATGTAACTATGTAACTATGTAACATTGCTGGTCAGCAGGAAGAATGCCCTCCTTACATTGCTGGTCAGCAGGAAGAATGCCCTCCTTACATTGCTGGTCAGCAGGAAGAATGCCCTCCTTACATTGCTGGTCAGCAGGAAGAATGCCCCCCTTACATTGGTGGTCAGTGGGAATAATGTCCCCACTTACATTGCTGGTCAGCGGAGAGAATACCCCCCCTCCTTACATTGCTGATCAGCAGGGAGAATGCCCCCCCCTTACATTGCTGGTCAGCAGGAAGAACACCCCACTTACATTGCTGGTCAGCAGGAAGAACACCCCATTTACATTGCTGGTCAGCAGGAAGAACACCCCACTTACATTGCTGGTCAGCAGGAAGAACACCCCACTTACATTGCTGGTCAGCAGGAAGAACGCCCTCCCTTACATTACTGGTCAGCAGGAAGAATGCCCTCCTTACATTGGTGGTCAGTGGGAATAATGTCCCACTTACATTGCTGGTCAGCAGGAAGAATGCTCCCCTTACATTGGCAGTCAGCGGGAATAATGTCTCCCTTACATTGCTGGTCAGCGGGGAGATTGCGCCTCCCCCCCTTACATTGCTGGTCAGCAGGGAGAATGCCCCCCTTACATTAGTGGTCAGCAGGAATAATGTCCCACTTACATTGCTGGTCAGCGGGGAGAATACCCCCCTCCTTACATTGCTGGTCAGCGGGGAGAATGCCCCCCCTTAAATTGCTGGTCAGCAGGAAGAACACCCCACTTACATTGCTGGTCAGCAGGAAGAATGCCCTCCCTTACATTATTGGTCAGCGGGGAGAATACCCCCCTCCTTAAATTGCTGGTCGGCGGGGAGAATGCCCCCCCCTTACATTGCTGGTCAGCAGGAAAAACACCCCACTTACATTGCTGGTCAGTGGGAATAATGTCCCACTTACATTACTGGTCAGCAGGAAGAATGCTCCCCTTACATTGGCAGTCAGCGGGAATAATGTCCCACTTACATTGCTGGTCAGCGGGGAGATTGCGCCTCCCCCCCCCTTACATTGCTGGTCAGCGGGGAGAATGCCCCCCTTACATTAGTGGTCAGCAGGAAGAATGCCCCCTCTTACATTGCTGGTCAAAATGTTACCCTTACAGACAGCGAAAAGATAATTGATGTCATGCTGCAGGCTCTGCCATGTGCTTTTGGCTCTGGAAATATGCAGGTATCAACAGCTGCAATAGTGAGGGGGTAGAGCCTCTGCAGGATTTTTATTACTGGTGGCACAAAGTGATGGTAAATCTTTTCAGACAAAAAAAAAAAAATGTAATAGGATAGGAAAAAGGTTAGAACTTTTCACAATATTGTTGCTACCAGGAAGGCAAAACAAACCGGGTACCAATATTACCTGATTTGGGGGGGGGGGGGATATTGCACATTATTGTTCTATTAGAAAACTTGGCAGGGTCAGAGATGAGTTTTCCAGTGGTACAGATTCCCAGAACACTCATCCTTTATCGTTTTACAATTCAATAATGAGAAGAAAAATGCAGCAGAAGGAAAATCCGGCCCCTGGAGGGGATCCAGTAGACGGCAGGGAGGACTGCAATGTATCTCAGGAGAAAAGAGTTTCAGCAAATACTGAAATATGGTCCATTAAATGTGTCTGTGCCTTATGACCTGGTGACATTCCCAGACTGCTCACTGTCTGAGATTAAACTATCCAGAACTGTCATGGTCCTTTCCCCACTTTACGCTCTTACATTTTACCATTCCGAGAGCTGAGCCCAAGATTACTGAAATCTAAATGGTTTGCAAGTATGAGGTTTTTATTTGTATTTTTATTGTACATAAGGTTATATTAGGAATATGCAGGGCTGGTGCAAGGATTTGTCTACACAGACGAAGGTGCATTTTGACGACACCCCCCCCAGTATTCTGTCACCGCCTCTCCTCCACCACATACCCTCACTCTCTCTGGACAAGCTTTGTTTGTGGACAAAAGAGCTCCTTTTGTGGGCATACCACTTGTGGCAACAAGCAAAACTTGCAAAAGGGGGTAAGGCTACAAAGATACATAAAAGAGAAGAATGGTATAGAATTAGAGAAAATGAAGC
This sequence comes from Aquarana catesbeiana, assembly GCF_042186555.1. NCBI lineage: Eukaryota > Metazoa > Chordata > Amphibia > Anura > Ranidae > Aquarana > Aquarana catesbeiana. The sequence continues at coordinate 66,448,141 of NC_133327.1, forward strand.
AGTCATGCTATAGGTGCAAAAATGATAAAAATGAATGTGCCATTTGCTATGTATGGGCACGTGTAGACCGTAGCTAAATATGAACTGGCTGTTTTCCAATGTTACACATTTTTAAGGAAGAATTATTGTGGTCTGTCACACTTCTGTATACATACAGTAAAACCTTTAAAACCCATACAAGCCTTTAATAAATTATCAGCCCCAACCTTAACCTCTAAACAAAGGCTTATGGAGACAAAAACCAAAACATTTTATGAACCAACAGATGATAAATCTAAAAGCTTAGCTTGTTACAGAATTTAGACTGATGTTTAACAAAATTTAATCGGTAAAGGATGGTTGGGATAGAAAATACAAGGACATAAATGATTATACCACTAACAGCACAGGTCTCAAAAGGAGACACGAGATATGAGGAACTTGCTCATAGGAGCCTACCATCAAATAGGGAACAGTAGAGGATACCAATACACATCAAATCTTAATGGACCTGTATGGGTAGGGCATGTGTTACAGTAGGCAAATGACAACTCTTCCATATATTCCCCATTAACTCGTTGAGTGCCAAGTGTGGGTAACATAGGAGGTCTATCCCGGGGTGGGTTCTTCTGAGCTACGCCAGGCGATGAACAGGGTGACTAATCCTAGTACAGGGGTTACACCTTGCTCGAAAAAGGCATGGTCACCAATGTCCAGGACCAGGCGAGGGCCACGGTCATGTAAAAGTCAAACATTAAGGTAGTCCCCCAACTCAGAGATGAGCCACTAGTATTGAATGCAGAGTTCTTCTAGAAGAAATTGTCCCTTGTCCTACACACTTGAACAGGTGTATGTGTTGCATTAGGAGGGACACGCATATCCTATGCCCACTCCATCAGTCAGCGTACTGCTGTTACTTCACTAACAGTAACAGAATGGGGTCCCGCCAAGCACATAGCATGAACCTCATACATGCTCAATTTAACACTTGCCTTTACGTACGTAGTGATCAAGCCATAGATTTCCCATAATGCCAATCTACTCCCCGTGACCGACGGAGACAGACCGCTAGGAAGGGAGCCATAGCACTGGACCCTCTTGCTACTGGAGGACCTGTCACCCAACCAGGTACCACGCCAATGACTGGTTGCAGTTTAACCTTTTGTTGTTGTAATGTTACAAGAACCCTTATTGTGCTGTTGTACACACAGACTCCTTAATGAGCTCCAGGACCTCACATGCACACCTTAAGTAACTTCAGACCAGGCTTTGTGCGGTTAAACAACTTTTACTGAAAGTTCAGCATGGCATATATAACATGGCAAAATGTCCTTTCCTTAACAGTGGCTGCCCCAGCGTACTTGCACAGGTAAAGTCCTTATGTGTGAAGTCCATAACCTGCACATCTTTACTGGAGAAGTCCATAGTTTGAGTGTATTCCAAGAGGCCGGTAATGAGTAGATGAACTACAAGTCTCAGCAAGTCCTACAAGTTCCTGTTCTTAGCCCGCTACCCCACTCTCTGCACTCATCTGCTTTTCTCTACAGAAGTAAAGAGCCATGTTTGCTTAGGCATCATCCATGGTCAGTGTCTATCTGGAATGAGATGCTGGCCTAAAGAACATATATTGAAATCCTGGTACGCAACCTCAATGCAACCTTATTTTATTTATTTATTTATTTCAGGTACTTATATAGCGCCATCAATTTACGCAGCGCTTTACATATACATTGTACATTCACATCAGTCCCTACCCTCAAGGAGCTTACAATCTAAGGTCCCTAACTCACATTCATACATACTAGGGACAATTTAGACAGGATCCAATTAACCTACCAGCATGTCCTTGGAGTGTGGGAGGAAACCAGAGTACCCGGAGGAAACCCATGCAGGCACAGGGAGAACATGCAAACTCTAGGCAGGTAGTGTCATGGTTGGGATTCGAACCAGCGACCCTTTTTACTGCTAGGTGAGAGTGCTATCCACTACACCACTGTGCTGCCCAACCTTCAACCTTGTAAAACTTACTACAAATGTAGAAGGTTGCAGTTTAATCACCACAGCTCACATTTCAAAACATGAGCGGTGTATGGCAGCCCACCATACAGACAACCAGTCTGTATGTAAAATTACGACAAATATATAAAAATTATGAAAATACCATCCAAAATGGTAAAACTTTACAATTGTAATACCTCAAAATGTGTATTGACTGAAAATGCACAGTGCTTAGCCCTTCAACCATCCTAATTTGTACCCTTTCCTCTGCAGCCTTTGAAGTCAAACAAGGTAATTAGCTTTCCTTCCAGAGCCTGGGAATGGCTCATCTCAGCTGGCATTTGCTTAACAAGGGGCTACTTTCAATTAACTGGTGAAATACCAGTACTGTCCATCTGGATACTTGTATCAGCTAAATATAAACCCAGCCGCTGTCACTGATAGGAAGCCTATGTGTTTCTCTTTGTGGCCCAAGGGGTATTGAAACAGAATAGGTCTACAGGCTTTAGAAACAGCCTTTAATTAACCTGTTGAAGTCCAGGATCATCCTCAAAGGAGAGGATCACAAGGGATACTTAATACTTAATGTCACATCCTGTGAGTATGTAAAGAATGAGGCTCCTCTCTTATCACATGTGTCCTGCACTAACTCTTCTTTCATCAAATTGAGTGGCTGTTCACATTCACAGCAATTAAAAAAAGGGATTTAAAAATAAAATATACAAGTGTGGGTTGTACTAGAAATAGACTTAAAGCTGAATTTCAGGCAAACGGTTAAAGTATTCAAATCCAAGAACATAAATGTAATTTCTAGCAGCTTAGATGCAGCTCTTCGGCCCTATTCACATATCGCTTAGCAAGAACGTGGGTTCCCACTAGAAATTTAAATGCGCAAATTCACACACGTTTCTGTGTGTCGTACATAGGGCATCCCATTTACTCGATTACATCTCCATCCAATCACAATTTTTGTCTTTTTCCCCCTAAATTTAAAAACAAAACAAAACACTTTCTGATGTTGTAATTTAAAGTATATAGGCAAATCTTGGCTCCAATTGACACAAAAAAATTCTAATTCAAATTTTGAACTTTGAAAGCTGCGTTTGACTAATACAAGCTCAATTTTGACTTCACAATCAACTGAATTCTTATGGTCAATTGAACTTGTGGGTGGTAGATTGCTTAGTTTCTGGTAATTACTTTCAATGTTATATGCAATTCTTATTGCATTGGTAATTTTCAGAGTTCAACAAGTTTCAAGTTAATGAGACAGTTTATCTTTGTGTCAGATTTTATTGAGCAGATGATTACACAGCAGAAAGAAGACTTCTATGTTACTATGTAGAACAGTTGAAAGCAGGCATTTGACGTTGTAAAATCCTTTCAAACTGGAATAAACATACCGTATTTATCGGCGTATAACACGCACCGGCGTATAACACGCACCCCAATTTAGGGGGGAATTTTAAGGAAAAAAAAACTTTTAGGAGGGAAGTTGAAGGGAAAAAAACTTACATTTAAATGCCCATCATTGCAGCCTTGCCCCAGTGCAGCCATGTCAGTGCAGCCTTCCCCAGTGCAGCCATGTCAGTGCAGCCTTGCCCCAGTACAGCCTTCGATCAACGGTCCCTGCTTCCTGGGCTTCAAAATCGCCGACCGCGATTTGAAAATGGCGCCGCCGGCGCCGAAATACACAGAGCCGGTCCTCGGCTCTTTCCGGCGGCTCTCGTTTACTTTCGGCTCCACTCGTAGTCCCGAGCGGAGCTATCCGAGTAGGTTCGGATAGCTCCGCTCGGGACTACGAGTGGAGCCGAAAGTAAACGAGAGCCGCCGGAAAGAGCCGAGGACCGGCTCTGTGTATTTCGGCGCCGGCGGCGCCATTTTCAAATCGCGGTCGGCGATTTTGAAATTTTGACAGCTCGGGATCGCAGGATATCGGCGTATAACACGCACCTGCGACTTTCCCCTGATTTTAAGGGGAAAAAAGTGCGTGTTATACGCCGATAAATACGGTATTTAAATTTTATGTATTTTAGATTGTAAGCTCTAACCAACAGGGCCCTCTAATCCTTTTTGTGTTTAATTGTATTGTAAATCTACTGTCTCCCTCCATTTTGTTAAGCACTGTGCAAACTTTTGGCACCATATAAATCCTATATAATGTAGAAAAGTCCTCTAGAGTCAGGGACAGCTGACAGCCTTCTGTGTACAGTGGGTTACAAGGCATGGTGGGTGTACTGCAAGATGAAAAAGGTGGCCGCCAGACACTTTTTAAACGCAAAGAAATGTATTCTCTTAAACAGAACTGTGGGAGAGAGCGACTAGGGCCAGGACACCCTTAAGTAGATTCAATGATAATTAAACTCAGAGACTTCTATAGGAAGACAGCTATACAGGTGAAGGCCTCCAGCCGGACACCACTTCTGTATAGGTAGGACCTCTGTTTTCTATGGCAACAATCTTATAGCAGTTACTAAAGGTAGTTGTATTCAACTATTGGCAACACAAACAGTTCTCCACTTACTCCACAGTCACTGTGGGTCTTCACTCAATGAACTACCGGTCTTTCACTAGACTTCGGATCCAACGGCCACTGGACTCCCTTGAGATTTTCCACTTTAGTGCTCAGCATCTTCCGCAAGCATCACCCCCGTTTCCCTGCTGGGTCCCTGGCTTGGCACTCACAGATACTATTAAAGCGTCACCCCTGCTGACCTGCTAGGTCCCTAGCTTGGCACCCACTGATGCTCCACAAGCGTCACCTTTGCTGTTCCGCTGGGTCCCTGGCTTGGCACCCACTGAAGTTTTCCCACTCCTTCACCGTCCTCGGCTGCTATGGTACTGACTTCAGCTCACTCACAGTGGTCTCCGGTAACAAGGTAGATAGTCCCTTAGTGACGACAGCTTCCCCTTCTACCTCCAACCACAGCTGGTTCCCCGTCCGGCTGAACTACTACTTCTGGTTGGACTGCAATCCCTGCCCATTGGCTAAGATACCCCATCCATTAATGTCTGAGCTTGCAAAGCCCCTGTCTTATCTAATGTCACTAGCATAGCGCCACCTAGTGACAGAAGAGAAAGGGTGCAACAAGTCCAGATTTAGAGAGGAATCAATTGATCTAACAATTGGCCAGAGCAACTATCGCCTGGCAACTAAATTTGATAAGAACCCTGCCTAAACATCAGGGTGCTACAATAATAAATTTATTAGCTGATCTTTTTTATCTTCAATTTTCTGGATAAAATCGTTCTACAAATTAAAAATGTAATGAACTTCTTAGGCTGGCCATACGAGGTTAAAATCTTGGCCAGTTCAGTAGGAACCAGCTGAGAATCAAACCATGTATTGCCAGGCTGAATGTACCAAGTTGATCAATCAACTTGGGTACAACCAGCATGCTGGGTTTTACTTGCGATTATCACTAGCAGATGCTATAGCCGCAATAACCACTGTCTTCTCTCAGCAGGGACAGCTTCCTCTGCCCCCCCCCACGCGCACATCAGGAGAATACAATGGCTCAGCAGGAGGGATTTCCGTATCACTGTCTGTGTTGATAGGGTAATCGAGTTTGCAACCAACGGAAAGGAATTCGCTCTGTATGACCAGCCTTATTTGTTCTCTTTTCTACTTTACTTGCCACTTCAGCTCTGAAAGGTTTAACCCCTTCATGACCAGGCCATTTTTTGCGATACAGCACTGCTTTATTTTAACTGGCAATAGCACGTGCGACACTGTACCCAAATAAAATTGATGTCCTTTTTTTCCCCACAAATAGAGTTTTCTTTTGGTGGTATTTGTTCACCTCTGCGATTTTTATTTTTTGCGCTAGAAACAAAGAATGACCGATAATTTTGAAAAAAAAATATTTTTTTACTTTCTGCTATAAAACATATCCAATAACATACGTCAAGGGGAGTTGTGACCAATCCACACTGTTTTAGTGGAGGAGCACCAACATGCCTCCATCCCAAATATATATAGCAAAATGGGGGGACAGAAGCGGGACTTTATATGAGGCATGTGGGTGAATATGTTGGGCCAATGATGGGAATTGGGGTGAAAAAGGATGAAAAATAAAAATTATATAAATGGAGTAAAATAATAAAATGTATATAATCGGCATAAATGATGATGAAAGATAATAATGGTGAAAAAGTTTGACATTGATATTCGGACCAGATAGAGTAAAAGGGGAAAAAAGGGCACATTTGAGACCAAAATAAGACATGTTAGCAGCAATGTATGGACAAGCAAGGTTCATAAATAGTTATACAGTTACAGGAACGTATATACATTGTACAGTCAGTGTATACATCAATGGATCTGGACTCTAAAACATATAAACAGCAATGTATGGGCGAGCAAGATTTATGAATTGGTAGTACATTGACGAGAACACACATGTATTGTACAATCGATGAATGCATCAATAGATCTAAACTCAACGCGTTTCTTGGCTTTAAACCAATCGTCAGGAGTCCGATGCGATTGAACTATATCAAAAACAATGGAGTATCTATTATTGTATAAATAAATATTTGTAGAGAACATATGCTGAAAATGTGATTTTCTGCATACTCACAAATTTATGCAATGATTGATTTATGATGACCTGTGTGTTGCAATGTGATGTTGGTCTGGGTCCATAGAGTCTCCCCCGGGGTTGAGGCAGAGAGCGCACCCCAATGATGCCGGCCACAGTGGCCCAATTGACACAGGCACCCACAAAACCGGCAGGCAGGGACGTCCAGCGAGGACAGGGAGTGTGGATGAGCTGGGGAAAAAAGGTGAAAAAAGTGGAAATATGAGAGATGTGTGAGATGGTAGATCAATGGTGTTGAGAATGAGTGGGATGGGAACGATATGGTGTGGCCCTGAGTGTGTGAAAGGGAACTAGAAACAGCAGAAGTGAGAGTGATGGGAAAATAGAAAACATGTACGAAAGAGCATATATACTGAAGTGGGTGAAGGAAGGTGACAGAGTGTGGGAAAATTACCTGAGTGATGAATGCCCAGCCGAGCCAGACGTCTAGCGTGCATGGCGGAATCGTGGGATGCCCGGCCGGATGGAGCCTCATATAGCCGCAGACATGCGGCGCGCTCACGCCAACGTCACGCGCGGGCGTGATGACGCGGTGAGGGGAAGGGAGGCCAATGGGTGCGGCCCCCTAACCACCCGTACAGCGCTTAAGCCCGGAGAGGGGAAAAACACTAGACATCCCGTATGCGGCGGCAGAGACGCCGCAAGTGGGGTGTAGGAGGCATGACGCCGATGTAAAATGTAAAAAATCTAATTACTTCATCAATTTAGGCTGATATGTATTCTGTTACATGTTTTTGGGAAAGAAATCCCAATAAGCGTATATTGATTGGTTTGTGCAAAAGTTAAAGTGTCTACAAACTCTGGGATATTTTTATTTATTTTACTAGTAATTAGGGATGAGCTGAACACCCCCCGGTTCGGTTCGCGGAAGAACGTGCGAACAGGCAAAACATTTGTGCGTACACCGTTAAAGTGCTGGGTCCTGCCCTAGGGGACATATATCAATGCAAAAAAAGTTTTAAAACGGACGTTTTTTCGTTAGCAGTGATTTTAATAAGGCTTACAGTGAAACAATAAAAATGAAATATTCCTTTAAATAACGTACCTGGGGGGTGTCCTTAGTATGCTTGTAAAGTAGCGCATTTTTCCCGTGTTTAGAACAATACCACAGCAAAATGAAATTTCTAAGGAAAAAAAAACGGCATGGGTTCCCCCCCAGTCCATTACCAGGCCCTTTGGGTCTGGTATGGATATTAAGGGGAACCCTGCACCCAAAAAAAAAAAAGTGGCATGGGGGGCCCCCAGGCACTATATACTCTGAACAGCAGTATATATACACTATACATCCTATCCTTTATACGCTGCAGAAAATTGGGCCTTAGGTGTTGGTGGTACCAGAACACTGTAAGCCCTCACAGTTACTCTTGGTGAGTGCAGGAACGGGCCCTGCTATGAAATATTATATCAAGTATTGTAATTACATGCCCCTGTTAAACAGGGGCAGAAAAATTGGGCCTTGGGTGGTGGTGCCACAACACTGTAAGCCCTCACAGATACTCTTGTTGGGCGCAGGAATGGGCCCTGCGTTGAAATATTAGATCACAAATTGTAATTACATGCCCCTGTTACCCACTTAAGCTCCGGACCATTTGGCTAGCCAAAGACCAGAGCACTTTTTGCGATTCAGCACTGTGTCACTTTGACAATTGCGCGGTCGTGCGACGTTGCACCCAAACAAAACTGACGCCCTTTTTTCCCCCACAAATAGAGCTTTCTTTTGGTGGCATGTAATCGCCTTTGCGGTTTTTATTTTTTGCGCTGTAAACAAAAAAAGAGCGACAATTTTGAAAAAAAGCTAAAATTTTTTACTTTTTAGCTATAATAAATATCCCCAAAAAATATATAAAAAAAAAAAATTTTGCCTCAGTATAGGCCGCTACGTATTCTTCTACATTTTTTTTTTTTTACTAAAAATAACGCAATAAGCGTATATTGATTGGTTTGCGCAAAAGTCATAGCGTCTACAAAATAGGGGATAGTTTTATGGCTTTTTTATTTATTCATTTATTTTTACTAGTAATGGCTGCGATCTGCTATTTTTATTGGGACTGTGACATTACGGCAGACACGGACAATTTTGAAACATTTTTGAGACCATTGGCATTTTTACAGCGATCAATGCTATAAAATTGCATTGATTACTGTAAAAATGTCACTGGCAGTGAAGGGGTTAACCACTAGGGGGCAGTGAAGGGGTTAAGTGTAGCCTAGTACATGTTCTAACTGAAGAGGGAGCGGAGGGGACTGTGCAGGGGAGATGACAGATTGTCTGTTCATACTCTGTAGTTCTGGCCAGTGGTCCATTCTCAAGACCCAGTAACCCAGTGGATGCTCTGTTGGAAAGATCTCCAAGTCTGCTCTTGCCCCTAGATATTCCTGCACCATGTAATGCAGACGCTGGCGATGGTTGCTCGAACAGATCAGACCTTGGCGCTGAGGACTGAAAAATTGTTTAAAGGCATCGGTCAGCCGCCACCTTCTCCACCGCTCTTCCTCTGACTGAACGAAGCCTCAGCAACATGTTGTCCAGCACCAGGAAATTGTAACCTCCCAGGGTCTGGAAATGCATTGCGCAAACCTTTCTTCAAGACTCCTGAAGATGTTTCATCCTCTGCTCCCTCTGCAAAAGGCAGGATAAGTTCTGCAACCTTACCCTTGTAATGTGGATCAAGAAGGGTTGCCAGCCAGTAATGATCCCTCTCCTTGATACCACGAATCCTAGGGTCCTTTCACAGGCTTTGCAGAATCAGGGAGGCCATGCAGCGTAAGTTTGCAGAGGCATTCGATTCTGAGTCCTCCGGGTAACTAAGGATCACATGATCTGTAACAACCCAGCCATGTACAACTCCTTGGGTTTCTGGGGACTGAAAACCACCCCTTGAAGACTGCTGCAGAGTGTTAACCTCTACGTCATGCTGACACAATCCTCCTCCTCTTGCTGTGTGTTTGGCGGGCCCACAGGAATGCTATCTGGATAAAGGGGGCCTTGAGAGGTAAGGAAGTCCTCTTCTTCTTCCCGCTGTTCAACCCACAAGTGCCCTGTCCATTATTCCACGAAGCGTGTGCTCCAACAGGAAGACTAGAGGGACAGTGTCACTGATGCACGCATTGTCGCTGCTCACCATCCTTGTGGCCTCCTCAAATGGTGACAGGACAGTGCATGTATCATTGAACACAAGCCACTGGTGTGGCGAAAAGAAGCCAAGCTCCCCTGACCCTGTCCTGGTGCCATACTTGCACAGGTACTCATATAGATGGCCCTCTGCTGCGTATGCAGCCGCTGCAGCATTGCCAACATTGAGTTCCACCTGGTGGGCATGTCACAAATGAGGCGGTTGGTTGGCAGGTTGCATTCCCTTTGAATGTCAGCCAGCCGAGCACTGGCATTGTATGACCGGCGGAAATGACCACAGACTTTTCTGGTCTACCTCAGGAGATCCTGTAAGCCTGGGTACCTGCTCAAGAACCGCTGCACCACCAAATTCAAGACGTGTGCCAAACATGAAACATGGCTCAAGTGTCTGTCGGAGGGCGAAGAGAAGGTTGGTGCCATTGTCACATACAACCATTCCTAGCTGAAGCTGGCGTGGCGTCAACCACCTCTGAGACTGCCCCTGCAGAGCTGACAGAATCTCTGCCCCAGTGTGGCTCCTGTCCCCTAAGCAGACCAACTCAAGCACTGCATGGCATCTTTTTGCCCGACTGCTTGCGCAGCCTCTTGAACGTTTAAGGAGCACCGCTGGTTCAGAGGAAAAATCTGCAGAAGAGGCCATAGAGGAAGAAGAAAGGGGGGGTGGAGGAGAGAGCTGTGGCAGAATCATCACTAGCATTTTGGAGGAGTGGTGGTGGAACCAGCTCCAACAATACTGAACCCTGTCCTTCATCCTTCCCAGCTGCCAGCAAAGTTACCCAGTGTGCCGTGAAGGAAAGGTAATGTCCCTGCCCATGCCTGCTGGACCATGAGTCAGCGGTAACATGCACCTTACTGCTGACCGCCCTGTCCAATGAGGCCAAAACATTGCCTTCCACATGCCGGTAGAGAGCCGGAATGGCCTTCCGTGAAAAGAAATGGTGTTTTGGAACCTGGCACTGAGGTACAGCACATTCCACAAATTCACGAAAGGGGGCAGAGTCTACCAGGTGAAACGGCAGCAGTTGCAGTGCTAGCAATTTGGCCAAGCTAGCATTTAGACGCTGAGCATGTGGATGGCTGGGACCGATTTTCTTTACGGTTCAGCAACTGGGGTAGGGAAATTTGCCTGCTAAAATCAGATGGTGGTGTACTGCTAGCAGATTGGCTGCAAGTACTTGGAACACCTATTGCTATACCTTCATTCCTCTCAGTGCAGGTTTTTGAGAGGACTGGAGGTATAGTGGGGTTGGAGATCCCAGATGAGGAGCAGGGAGAAGTCCACATTTTTCTTTGATGTGGGTCTTTCAAGTGCTGTTGCCAACGGACTGCATGGCAGGTCGTCAAATGTCTGGTCAAACATATGGTGCCCAAGCGGCTGCTGTTCTGGTCACGCTTGATCCGCTTCAGACATAGGTTGCAAACAGCAACGGTGTGATCTGCTGCACACGTGTCGAAAAAGGCCCACACCAAGGAACTTTTAAAAGTCAGCGGGGAGTCAGCAGCGCCCTGCAGCTGCGGAGCTCTGCGGTGTGATGCAATAGGGTGGCTGCCCCCTAGAGGACATCCTGCCTCATTGGAATTGCCGCCTCCTCCTCCTCCTCTCTTCTCTCAGGCACCTAAGTACAGTCAGTGACCTCATCATCCCCTCCCTCCTTGTCACTGGAGCAAACTTGGCAGTATGCTGCAGCTGGGGGAACATGACTGCCAATGTAGTAGAAACTGTAAACAGCACTGTATTAGCA